>NC_051184.2:14750170-15051003 GCF_013339695.2 Rhipicephalus sanguineus
AAAATTTGGTGCTTATTTAAGCAAGGTTAATTCTGGCAGTTACACCCCATGTCTATGCCTATAATGAATTCAGCTTGTAATTAGGGATGTTAACGCTTGTCCGAGGGGCTTGGTTTTCCTGTGAACCAGTTCGGGGGACGGTCGAGGAACGGGGCGAGCGCACCCTTACTGGCCCATTAACTGACGTCTGTGATTTTATTTGTTACTGTCACTTCATGACAAAATAATTGGACGAATAAAGCACGAGACGACAGAAGCAGCAAAGCAGGGAAATCGATAAACGCATTCTTCGACACCTGGGCAACGGCTAAGCAGCAGTACGCGGCTCGTTTGTCTTACACCAAGAACTTGGCCGAAACTGAGGTTGGGGATTTAGGGACGTTGGATGGGGAGAACTCGAAGCGCGACCTTCCAAGGAGTACTTGAGCCGAATTTCCCCTGAGGGGGGGCGACCCCGCCGGTTGATGTACAGCCGGCTCTTCGCTTAGAAAAGCGCGTTGGGCCCTTGCTATGTACTTGGCATCAAAGCGCTGAGCTGCCGCTCCTATTATCGCGAGAAATAAAAAATAAAGTCCCCCTATGCATTTCCCTAAGACGACTAGAAGGCGAAAGCAATCTTCTTTATATTCCCAGTCGATCCCGCCCGAAAGCTTCCCACACCCAACGTGGTTTTGCACTGCCTCTAGGATCGGATGAATTGGGAATCTTTTTTGCACTTCCCATCGTTTTGCATATTGCCTTCGCGATAGGCCAACTTTTGACCAAGCGGCGACGTCACGATGACAGCACAAATTTTGACATGTGACGTCACGATGACATCATAAGGTGAAGTCATCGCATGATTATGATTTCTTGCATCACTCGTGTTGACGCCGCCGATGCCGACGCTGACGGTCACATTTTGCGTTCGATGAGGCATCTAAGGCTTTCGCCTTAAAAAATAAAGATAATCGTTCCCGGTCACGACCGACTCCGTGGGACATTGTGCATGGTCAAGAGTGAATTTTTTTCGAGGAATAAGTTGGAGCAAGACGAGCGCGGGCTCGCGGCCAGGCCCGTGGATGGAGGTACGTTAAATGAGTGCCACTCACGGAACTGAAAGCCTCAAACCGCGCTGCCAGTGTAGTTTTTTTCCCTTCGTTCCTCGAGAGTCTTTTCTTTCTCCGCGGGATTTAGTGAAACCGCTAGCGACTACGCGACGGCCGAAGCGCGCATGCGCAATGGGTAGCGGCGCTGCGAAAGCGCTCTCCGGGCGCCCGACGACCACACATTTCATCTCGTCGCTCCTGGGCCCACTTGACGGGCTTTCGCCTCCTTTTCTAATATACGCTTTTGTTTCTCACGAAAGCGTGCTCTCATATTCACCTCTCGACCAGTGAAGCTGAGCGAGCCAGGAGGAGAGTAACTCAGCTAGAGGGGCAAAAATTCAAATACCAGAAATAATTAAGGCAAGCTCGATGATGGAGAGAATCAAGGAGGAAAAGAAGATGAATGAACTATAAGGAAGCATACAACGAAAGGATGAACCGAGGCCAGCCAATAACAAAGCAAGGTGGGGAGGACAAGTTAACGAAGGAACGAATAAATAAAGTTATTGAATACAGAAATGAAAGACATAAAATGGATGGAAGAAAACATAAAACATCGGAAAGCAGCCAAGAACTGTGAAGTAGCGGAAAAAATGAAAGACGAGAGCGACGAGCAGGTAGTGAACAAGACTACGCAGGGAAGGAATGAAGGGAAAAAGAAAGGGACGAGAGTGAACGGAGTGACAATGAATGAACGAACCGTAGAGGAAGACGGGAGTCGACAATGAAAACATCTTGAACTACGCATCATGTGGGACGTATTTCAGAACTTGCAACTCCTGTATCGTACATATCCTGCTCTGACTCGGTACGTTTTCAAGATAGCGCCCAGTCGGCTGCTCCGCCTTTAATATACGCTCTCGCTAGCATCGCAGTGTAACTTTTCAGAGTCAATATATACGCCGGGAACTGCTTGGAAAATTGCCACGTCGAAGCGCGGTAGCCCGTTCCTCTACACATCGAACTGCGCCAAGCCGAACGTGGTCTCGAAGGCAAAGCAAATAAGGCCGTATCGTAACGAATGGTGCCGTGTTTAATATATTCGCGCACAGCTAGCGACAACGTAGCGACAATGATAGCGGTGAAAGAAGGCGTCTACGACCCTGCGCTTCGAAAGTTATGGATAGTCAGGTACAGAAAGTTGCAGGAAATGGAGTCGACACTGGCAAGAGTTGGTTCCTCTTGATTTTTCTTTTAATTTATTTACACAAGAGCTATATATCTGCAGAGCTGTTCATCTGACCGAGGCGGTTTCCTTAAAGAAGGAATGCAGCCTTTCAAACTCCGGAAGCATAGCATGGACCAAGGTTTCCGCTCCATGACAGTCAATTCACATTGAACCAGCTGCCATTGCACGAGAGATGTTCGAAAATATGCAGGAAATGACCCATTTCAAAAGAATTGTTCATGCGTACCGCGAATGTCGAACGTGTATTCCGTAGGCAAGCGAATTGATTACACTTCTTAAAAATAAGTTCAAAGTTCTGGCTAAGAATCCTTCTACCGCCAATAACGCAGCAGAGACCCTGTAGCACACATATATTCCGCCGAAAACATTACTCCTTACGGCAACTCTTCATCGCAATAAAATGAAAAGCTTTAAATTTACGGAATTACATTTAATATGCGTCAGCCCTCATTAATATTCGCGTCATGAATGTTAGGTTCACACAACGTTTCTGCGGGCATCACAGAAAACTTGGGTTTACGCCAAGCACCGAATGTGCATTCGATCCACCCAATTGTTTTGTTCATATAATTTTTCGGAACTGCGAGCGACACATCATTTAGCATCGACAAGGCGCTGCTTCACACGAGAAGCGTTGCTAGATGCAAGTAACCTTGCAAGTTTCGTCAATATATATAGTTCGCCAGTGTTCCACTTGTAAGTATCAAGGGCGTTAGCCATGCAAGTTTGCGAGCAAAGTGTCACACAAAAGTTGGCTTGTATCGCACTGAACCGTTCTTGGAGACAGCGAACTTTATTAAAAAGTCTTGCTTGGACTCGTAAGAGCGTCGGAAGGAAAGAGACGGACGAATAGGCAGAAAAGGAAAAGAAGGCAGGAACACAACCGACAAGACCCGCGTGCCCCATGACCCACATGTCCAACAATTTCATGCGATTATACTGGGATCCTATGCGAAAACACTTACATTCCTAATAAGCATGAAAGAACGAGCGAACTGCTGTCCGCTCCGAGAATTGTCGCTTATTTTCTATTACCATCTACGTACTTTCCATCCGCGAAACCGGGCGTACCGTACCGCAAACACAACCCTGAGCGACGGTATGCACACTAAGGCACGCGGAGTGTAAACACCTCGTCGCTCCTATTCGCGCCTTCTCGGTGTTTGCCGAACGGGCGAGACCGTATTCGTCGATTCCCCTTTCGCACGCTTCTCTTCTCGAAGGGCTCCGACTTTCTTTGTCACGTGACTGCCAGGTCCGCACCGCGAAAGGGCTCAATGTGATCTGAGGAAACAATGTCATTGCTCACACCACGGAACAGCTCGGTCACTGCATTGCAGCCTAGGGCGCCAACAGAAACGCACTTTGATATTTATTTCATTGGTGACCGTAGCTGTGCGATTCACGGTAAGCATAAGAACATGTCCCGTGCCTCTTCAGCGAATAAACCGTATTTGTGTTCGTTGTGCTGCACGAATTTTATACCGAATGACATCAATTACTTGCTACAGACGAAAGCTTGGGAAGCGATGGTCATTATGGAACACAGTTTTGAAATTAAACGGGAAACCTCCACTATTCAGCGCAGTGGCATTTCTAAGATCAGATGCCAGTAGTAGTCGCGAAATATTTTTCTGCGGTACCCTTTCTTCGCTTTAAAGAGTTCCTATGGGAGCTTTGACGTACTGATATGCATATATACACAAAAGCCGATACCTCCGGGAAAGTGTCAAATTAATCTGGTCTTTCCCAGCCACTCAAATATCAGATGCGTCATCCTTCGCTTTTTAAGGGGGTGTAACTTCTGAGACTTGCAAGCAAAAGGCTATAATTACAGCATGTTCGTTGCCTCGACCTCTGCAAGCCCGCTTTCGGCTGAGGTTGACAGTTTCTGACGGTCGGTGACGACGTTTTACACGAATTTTCTTTGATTCACGAAGAATGAGGGGAAAATAAACCTTATGTAATGTAGAATGATGTTGGACAATAGGAAAGCCAAAAGAAATTAGACAAGATGATGAGTGCATGGTGTTCTTGGTTGCGCAGCAGCGAGTCGTCTTTACCGCTTGTCTAACAGCGCGCACGATGTATTTTCGCTTACAACGCTTTACGTGGCCGTTCGCACATTCGAAAGACCTTCTTGTAAATATCAGTGCACGAGCAAGGAAGCTTTGTTAACTCCGACGCAAATCGCGGCATTTCAGGCAAGCGAAGAGCAAGTTTCGGGAATTCAAAAAAAAAAAAAAAAGTCGAGAAGACAGCGGTGCTCCAACGGCAAACGAGCCATGACATTAAAAAGCGAACACTTGAAGGCAGCCTGAGACACTTGACAGGAGGACGAGAGGAAACCGATGGGAGCGTGGAGGTGAGACTACGAAGAGTGGAGCAAAGTACGAAATTTTCACGGGATTTTTTTTTTTTTCACTAAGTACCCTGGCAAAAATTTCGAGTGTCTCTCACACTGAAGACGACTGAAGGGCGAGTGCCGTCTCAATTTGTGCTTGCCGAGCCTCCTCTGGCGTTACATACTCCGGCCTACCGCACGATCCACTCAGCGGAGGTGAGACTACGGAGAGTGGAGCAAAGTACGAAATTTTCACGGGATTTTTTTTTTTCATTAAGTACCCTGGCAAAAATTTCGAGTGTCTCTCACACTGAAGACGACTGAAGGGCGAGTGCCGTCTCAATTTGTGCTTGCCGAGCCTCCTCTGGCGTTACATACTCCGGCCTACCGCACGATCCACTCAGCGTATTCTATCGCGAGACGTCGCGCGAACGCCGCGTAGATGAAGTGAACGCGCACGGCTGGTGCGCCTCAAGGAGCCACCCTCGGGAGGTGACGTCGTGATATGCCTTGAGCCGTTTCGCGCTCACGCGGCCATTACGTTCAAGGCCACCTTGGCACGAGAAATATAATCAAGCAAACAAAAGCAGTTTGAAACAACACCTACACCGATAGAAAATATAGTAAAGTAGCAAAATCAGATATACGTGTCAAACAGACACCCTTCAGCCTTGCCACCTGTTTTATATGCTTGCATTCCTGGGCGTGCGATCAAACAAAAGATTAGTTTGGCGTAAATTTATAATGCCTATCTCTATCAAGAATTAGTCTTTATCAAGTTTACTTGAACATTCGTGGTTCTCGAAAATGCGAGAGTACGCCTGATATGTTTCTGTTTGACGACACTAAGTTCGTGTTATATCAGGAATAATAAAGTTCGTTTCAGTTCCTTATTCTCTTCCACTCGCATTCTGTAACGTGGTACGATATCTGGCGAACAATGCGGGCCGATCTTGAAGGCCATGCATGCAGTCGAACAGAGCGTCTCACTAATTCACGTGACCTCAACAGCCCCATTTACTTGATGCGTTCTATAGCATCGACAAATGTTGACTAAATTACGGCTAATGTCGGCAAGCGTGAGATAATGATTGCCAATTGTGGCTGTCGCTATTAAAGCAACAACACGTTGTCTACATTCAAGATCAAGAAAATTACTAATTTGTCTGCTATTTTCTCGTTTTGTATAGTTACCGCCTCCATTATCCTGCAGGAGGTTAACTGCGATAATCGGAAATGAGCATTCATTAGGCACCGAAAACGATGGTTCAAGTGCCTACCTTACCTAAATAAAGCACAACGGTACGTAACGTCGAGGAATACCGAAGCGGCGACCAAAGCGCAGCTGTTGATGACCTCCGTTCAGTGTGCGCAGCTGTAGCGAGGAAAACTGCTGCCACAAAAGGCTGCTGCCAAAAAAGCTGCCAAACTGCTGCCACAAAAGCTGGCACAAAAGGTCTTCCTGCCTTATTTTCACAGCCGATTAAACGACGACCTTTCTTTCGACAGCGAGCGCGGAAGCCAAGCCGAACTGCGACCCGGCAGTGGGCTTGTTGTGGGCGTTCCATTAAGTCACGACCGGAGGCCCATTACTCGACCGACGCGTTTAGTATAGTTTCATCTGTCGCGATTGACGAAACGAAGAAAGCAGAGGACAGAGAGTGTGTTGTTAGACTAGACGCATTTGTAAGCCACTCTTGTTTTTTCCCCCCAATCGAGCGCAAGACATTAAAAGTGAAGACGAGCCGTGTTCCTACTCGCTCCCCGACCTACGTACAGCGGTTCCCACAACACCTATACGCGACGCTTAGATAACAGAAAGACTTTGCCTGCGCTGCCGACCGACTCGTCACCAGGACGGGAAGGGAAAGCGTCATGTACACAGCGGCGAGCACGAGTGCTGTGCTGTGCATACGCCAATCACATCGGAGGCAGCGAGTCACCCCGCGGGGACAAAATACACACACCAACGGCGCAATGAGATTTCCTATCGCACACGTGTGTAGTACACTGGGATGTTTCGTGAGACGGTCCATGGCGGTCCAAGTACATATTATGATGCTGCTGCACATCCACGCTGGTCACGCTGAATGTCTGTGTCGAAGTGGGCGCAAACGAAGGCAGCAAAAGAATCGTTCGCGCTTGGGAATCGCTTGGGATTTATCCTGGAAGCCGTCCGCTTGGCTCGCGAGAGTTTTACCCAGGGGAAGGCTTAAAATGCAGTGGATAAAAAAAAAAATTCGGCAGATCCCACGTACCGTGGGAGTCGATGATATGCGAAGCATGCAGCGGGAAGGAGACTGTGGCGTAATTTTCTTTACTGAGCGAAACGTTTGAAATGATGCTAAAGATTTGTATAAATTTTACACGCACACATATATGCTGAAGAGCCGCATATGCATGTGTTATAAACCAGTTGTTTATAGTTGGGTAACGCTGCCAACGGCAACGTGGGTATTACCAACACCAGAAGCGGTAAGTTGATATGTAGTGTTTATGCTTGTCCGTTATCGTGGAGAAAGCACGCACGTTTCACGAACCTGTGTGCGTGTGTGAAAGGGGTTCCTAACAGTTCTTGAACAAAGTCATCATCACCGTGATAAGTGAGCACTAGACGCTGGTCATGACTTGTTATCGGATCCGGTCGCGATCGCGGTGGCGAGGCGCCTATGTGTAGTGAAGTATGAGTTATAGTACAGCTGTTAGAAATTGTTGATGCCTCAGTCATTTCGTCGACAAAGTGTCTGTCTATAGAGCCGGCGACATGTCGGAATATGAAGTCACCCATCGCGTTGGTGAGGTTTAGGCCGTTGAGACTGGTAGGCCTGGATAGGGCTACGTAGACCAACATCAGTGGATGGCGCTTGCCGTATTCGTAGGCTACCTGGGCGTATGTGACCTACGTAGCCTAGTCTACAAAGCGGCTGTCAATCAATCTGTCATCATCCTCGGTCAGCATGAGGCCATCGCCCAGCCTCGTATGAAATGAAGAGGACACTGCGTAGTTCTGGCGGACTAAGTGCAATTTACGCTGCGATGATGTGAATATCATACGTAACTTTCGTTAATGTATTCCTCCGGGGTCGAGCAATGCTTCAATATAGCTTGCTGAATCATAGGAATACAAATGTAACGCTTATTAGACTGCTATAAAAGCGGAGGCAACACTGGAATCACGGACGTTATTCTGATATGACGCCTGTATTATATGACTACATATGTTGTGTTTATTGCTTTCTTCTAAAATTAGATACCCAGCACCGCAACCACAACTGAAGTTGCACCGTCATTACGCCTGCATTGGCTGTTTTTCCAAACCAGTTTGTAGACCTGGCGTGGCTTTGTGGTAGAATACGTGATTGCCACGTAGAATGCTTGGGTTCGATTCCTGCTTGCATCCTGATTTTTATTCTTTCCATTCGTCGGGTCAACGCTGCCGATGTCGGTTTTTTATAACGCTCTCGCATTTAAATGACGAATGTCTGTTCTCGCCGTTCCTGGGTAGATATAAACTGTCAATCACCTGTGGCGCATACCCGTACACCGCGGCCGGTGGTAAACGGGTATGTGCCACACGTGTCTGGAGGAAAGGGTTTGACGACGCACGCGACAGGATTTTCATGTTATTCATGTCATGACCACACAGTCATATTCGTCAAGTCCTCTTACCCTCCCATGCCAACTTTGGTCTACACCATGCTAAAGAGGCGACCACGAGAGCACCCAGACGTAGGCGGCTAGATAGATAGATAGATAGATAGATAGATAGATAGATAGATAGATAGATAGATAGATAGATAGATAGATAGATAGATAGATAGATAGATAGATAGATAGATAGATAGATAGACAGATAGACAGATAGATAGATAGATAGAAACGCTCAAAGTGCCAGAGGTTCGCTAAGAAATGCTTCGCATTTAAAAGAAAACTCGCCGCAAAACTTGCGCATCGTTTACGACGTGCTGCAGGCTCGATAAAAGGAATGGAAAGGTGTGAAGAAAGAGTTTTTGCGATGCGTTATATGCGAATTCTATGGGCTCGTCACTATGGACCATATTTTTCGAAGTGCTGCGAGATTGACGTGATGCGTCAATAATGGCTATCCATGGCTGGAGACGGAATGAAATGTCCCTAAATCACTTGCTTGCGTGAGTGAGTGAGTGAGTGAGTGAGTGAGTGAGTGAGTGAGTGAGTGAGTGAGTGAGTGAGTGAGTGAGTGAGTGAGTGAGTGAGTGAGTGAGTGAGTGAGTGAGTGGATGGGTGAGTGAGTGAGTGAGTGAGTGAGTGAGTGGATGGGTGAGTGAGTGAGTGAGTGAGTGAGTGAGTGAGTGAGTGAGTGAGTGAGTGAGTGAGTGAGTGAGTGAGTGAGTGAGTGAGTGAGTGAGTGAGTGAGTGAGTGAGTGAGTGAGTGAGTGAGTGAGTGAGTGAGTGAGTGAGTGAGTGGATGGGTGGGTGAGTGAGTGAGTGAGTGAGTGAGGGGTCAGCCTGCGAGCGAGCGATATCGAACCACTGATCCAGCGAGTGATGAGGGTCAGTTCTTGCCTAGAACTTTCCAGTGGTTCCCTAGCTTTTCCTAAAATTTTGTACGCATCTGGAAGAGGAAGACGAAATGAGAAAAAAACAAGCTGCAACCACCTCATTAGAGACTAACCCGTGGATATGACGCGTCGTGCGTATACGGTGCCTTAACTAAGGGATCAGCTCTGGATTCTTCGCTGACCTTGTATGATAGTCGGGACATCGCAATAACTCATTCACGACACGAACGAGAGTTTATGCGCCCGATTTTGATCACTGCGTTCAATGACAATATAAGAAAGACAGCTGCTTTTAAAAAAAAAAATTCGCACCTCTTTCCGTTATTCACGTTCTCCATAGAGATTGTATAAGGGCAAATAAAGATACAGGCTTCATAACAGAACGACAGTCAGTAGCCGAGGAGGATGCGACGGAACCCATCGCGCGTGCGCGCTGTCTCGCCAGGCATGGAAGGTGTCGCCCTAGGACAGCCTCAGTATATCTCCAACTTAAAACACAGCGTGCTTACACGACCACGCATGCTTTCTATATTGCGGAGTGGCAAAGCGAAGCGCTTATCTTGAAATCGCAGCCGCGAACTGATGGCGCGAACAACGTGGCTTGCGCGCCGCGATCGACCGGCTCGATGCCGAACACTGCGCCGACCGCCCCTCCTTTTCACTCGAGGATTACTCCTTCCCGCCGCAAAAAAAGCGGAGCGAAAAATCGCGGACCTGCGACGGCCAAGCCGGCCGTGACATATGGCGCGTCCAGACCACCAAGCTTCCCGCCCGCCCTTTCTATCGACCGATATCCTTCGGTTCACAGGGTTACAAAAAAAATTAAAAATAAATAAAAACAATAAAAAAAAACTTGCGCCGTGATAATCTGCCGCACCAACATGTACAGCATCTTTCTTTCTTTTTTTTTTCTGGCGAGGACGCGGGAGCGAGGATGATTCATCGAACGAATCGCGCGGTATTTGGAACGGCACCGGGAGGAACGTACGTCTTTTGCAGTGCACTTCCCGAAGGTGTCCACAGCAGCCACGAAACACCGTTTCAGACAAATTCAAGAAAACCGATTCCGGAACAAATTCCGGTACGAAAAACACCTACATTTCTAGTTCGCTTTCACGGTCTCGTAGATTTTGATTACATGCGTTCTAGCACCATGATCAAGTTCATCCTGACCAGTCACGACACTGAGTTTACAAGCTCAAGTGTTTTGTATATAGTTGCCTAAACACACTTTTAATGCAACTATCCAAGTTTTTCTCGGAATTCAGTCATACGCTAATACATACTTTGCGAAACATTAGGCTAGCCTTGTAATCTGCGCTGTTAGGAAGCACAGCGAATGGGTAGCGAGGAAGACGAATGCAAGCGATGGCTATACTGAGAACTAACAGACATTCAAGTCAGGGAAAGTATACGGGATGCTATTTGTAGTAATTGCGATATAGAAGTAAGCGATCTCCGGCCGGGACCGAACCTGCAACCTTCGCGTCCGATGCTCTACCACTTGAGCTACGGCGGCGGTCATCCTCCCGCCCACTTTTATCGGGTGTGCATTTCAGGCTGGGGGAGTGTGAATCAGCGCCCTCTGGTCCTCCTCTCCCGTGTCTGTGCCTGCGCGCCTTACTTTTTTGCGCGATGGAACGAAGTTGCAGAAGGTGAAACGAGTTCCAGCTGAGACGGAAGTCCGCACATGTCGTCGTCGAGTGTATAACCTTGTCCGCACTTTCACTCGTTATGACGGATCGCCAAACAGCCAGACTGCTCGATACAATTAAGAGGGGACGTAGTCACGTCGCCTCCAGGGACTGGCAGAACACTCGCGGAAACATCCGACCTGTACGAGTGCAGCGAATCGTCGCCGGTGTCGAGGTTAATATACAGAACCGACGTGCTGTGGACGCAACAATAAGGGGACGTGTGGGACGGAGGAGACACGAGAGAGCCCACTTTCGACTTGGGCCTGACAGAGGCTTCGGTCGTAGCAAAAGCCATTAACGGATGTATGAGGGACAGTGTCATAGAGCACTGCACGGGCCGATTTGTCCGGCCCGGGCCCGGCCCGGCCCGAAAACGCCATGCTCCGGCCCGCCCGAGCCCGGCCCGGTGTTCTTAAATGTGGCCCGTACCCGGCCCGGGCCCGAAAGGTTTGGGCCCGGCCTGTTTCAGCTAGTTATGCCTTGAGCATAAAGGAGGCACTGTCCAACCTTCGGTTATTGTGAAGATACCTGCCGCACACAAGATATTTTCTAGAGATTGTTTTAGGAACTTCTTTCAGTGTCACGACTTTCACTGGTACTGTGCATACTTTCGGTGAATTACGCGCGTAACACTCTTGCGAAATGATTGCAGGGCAATATAAAATATAATTAGTCATACCTGGCTATTTCATGTACGCACGCAGTGCTAACCACGCAATCTCATTTTTGCATTTCAAATAACAACTAAAAAATATAATACCTGCATAAAGTGGAGAAAAATGCATGGCAGAAATTTTTAGGTTGAGTCTCCATCAACTGCATACGAGCTAGGGCTGTTGAGTAAAAGTGGCAATTAAGTCTTCTGCAAACTTCATCTATTGCACAATGCAATGAAAAAAAAAAGTGCTCTAGCTGCTTCTGGGAGGAATACGCCAGGCTGGGCAGCGTTACATAAATTAAAGCTGTCGTGTTGACGCCTCGGCAGGCAACTGCACCCAACCTACACTACGTTTTTGTGTTCAAAACAACAAGGTTCTTTGTCCCACCATTCTTCCCCGAGTTACCGCCACCGCCACTCGGGGAAACGAGTGTCTCTATGGTCTGGCGCATCACCACTAGTAATGGGAAAAATCAACAACGGCGTTTGCCCTGGGTTAAGAGTCGCTCCGCATCTTGCTCTTAGAGTGCACGAAAAACAGCTCCTGAGATATTAATGACTCACAAGTCGTGTTGGCCAGTCTACGGGCATGCGAGCGTAGCTGCATACTCGGAATGTTTCCCTTGATACCAACGCGCACATCTTATACACACTAATCTAGGCAGTTTACCGTTGCTTTCCTTACACGGTACGCAAGAACGTCTTTCACTCACTATAATGGCGGAAGCTTATATTAGGCGTTTCTTGAAATCCCGAGTAGCATACCGATGGAGCAAAATTGTAGACGTCTTGTACTGTGCAATTTCTGTGCACGCCAATGCGCTCCAGGTGGTTTAAATTACCCGGAGCCCTCAACGACGGCGTGTCATATAGCCTGGGTCGCTTCGGGAATTTAAACCCCACAAAACAACAAAAACGAAGCCACACAACGTACACACGCAATTATACCTATACGTATGAGACCCGGGCCTAATACGGGCCTGGCTCAGGCACGACCCGAGCCCGAAGATCAAGGGCCCGAGCCCGGCCCGGGCCCGATCCAAGAACCCCTTACCCGGCCCGGCCCGGCCCGCGGGCCGGGCCGGGCCCGGGCTTTCGGGCCGGCCCGGGCCCGTGCAGTGCTCTACAGTGTCATGCGAACGATTATAGTTCCAGCTAGAAATTACGACGGACAGTGCGTGCACTAGACCGTCCCTTTCACGCGAAGGAAAGGTTTTGTCTCTTTTACGCTGCTCACATATTGGCGTGCCATGTAGAACAGCGAGCACGGGATAAAAGTGCGGGAAAGCTTTCTTGCGAACTAGTTGGTTAACGCTGCACGTGCAGTGCAAATAAGGACTTTCTGTGTTTCACGCTATTCCCTATCTTTCTCTTCCTCGGTTTTGTAATTTCCGCAGCGCGCTTCTAGTTCAAAAGCTTAGGAGTTCCTATGAGACACGACTGAAATGCGAAACGATGGCAAGACGACAAGCGACGTACGACACGATTTCGGTCCTTGATAGACCTTAATTTTAAGCACAAGACAATCTTATACGTGTGACGACTTTTAGACTTCTTTCACATTTTATGTATTGGTTCCGAACAAGCTTTGAAGACAAACAAGTCCGTTGAACACAAGTAGGATAGCATAACTGTAAATTAGCTTGCGTGTGTCAAGGCAAACATGCTTTGTCATCTTGTCGTTATCTCAAGCGAACGTGCTGAGCATTCTCTGAAAGTGACCCACCCTTCATGCGGCACCCCCTTCGGGGTTATTGTGTGGAAAAAAGTGGAATGAAATGCATCGCTTCGCGTTTTCGGTTACACGTTGGACCTGCTTGCCGTGCGTACACCCGTTTCCTGTGCTTTGAAATTCGTATGCACTCTACATGAACCAATACTGATTGACATTTCCTGCACGATTCCTAACGTCAAAGTAGGGATCGATAATACGCATGCTCACAAGAAACTGTGCTTATGTTTCGAGTGTTTTCAATCATATCAGAGGAGTGAACAACAGTTCGCACCAGCAATATACAACTGATGACATGTGTCAAATATGGTAGCAGTAGTAGTGGTGATAATAATAATAATAATAATAATAATAATAATAATAATAATAATAATAATAATAATAATAATAATAATAATAATAATAATAATAATAATAATAATAATAATAATAATCAATCAATCAATGATTTATTTAACGTGCCCAGGAACAACCGTAAGGTCTCTTTGTGCTGGCGCACGCAAAAAAAAAAAAACAATAAAAATTAACAATACAATACAGACATTTTTCAGAAATAAAAAGAGCAAAAACACGTAGACAAAGAGAAATGAACACAAAAGGGGAGGAGTAAAATAAGACAACAAGAGAAATATTGACGGGGGATAAAAAATTAGATTGCATATACACAACTATGTGGAAAGACTGAGAAGGGAAGACTTTGTACATTGTGCCACACTATGTCAAAACAGTGCAAAGCTCGGATAAAAACAATGATTGTGGGCTATGAAAAACGTCAAGATCAAGAAAATTAACATTATAGAGACTTTGTATTCTGTGAACGGTAGAGTGTTGGAAGAAGCAGGCGGGTACATGAAACGGTCTGTTCTCTCTGGTTAACTTACGCGGAATTCGAAAATTTACACAACTTGAGAAGTACAGGGCAGGATATGATACCGTGGACTAGCTTGTAAAGAAATAAGAGATCAGAGCGATTTCGTCGGCAGTGAAGTGATGGCAGTGATAATAATTCAGCAGTACTTGAACGAGATCCAGAGTCATTTTTAGCAAAGCGATGGTTATATATGCTGAGGAATATTTTCTGGACTCGTTCAATGGTGTTACCGCTGGATTGAGCAATGCCATTCCATATCACGGACGCATACTCAAGTTGCGGAAGACATATTGCCGTGTATAATTTGTGTAGGGCCATGGGAGACCTGAATTCTCGAGATATTCTACAAACACATCCGAGAGAACGAAGGCCCCGCATAGCAGCACGCTTAACGTGAGAAGAAAAGTTTAACGCGCTGTCAACAACAACAGCAAGATCACTGATTTCATAAACCTTGCATAACGGCACAGAATTGACAGAGTATTGAAATGACACGCTAGATGTTTTGCGAGTGATAGACATGACTTTTGTCTTCGAGGTATTCAGAGAAAGGTTATTACCGTCGCACCATTCGGAAAAAGAGCGCAAGTCTGACTGCAGCAAGCGACAGTCGTTAACTGAATGAATTTCCTTAAAAATCTTGATGTCATCGGCATACATGAGGAAAGAAGAATTACGAATGGCAAAAGAAACATCATTAACGTAAATTAAAAATAGGAGTGGGCCTAATACCGACCCTTGAGGGACCCCACTAGTCACTTTATACAAAGAAGACGTTTGGCCATTTACGGCAACATAACAATATCTATTGAGCAGATAGCTCTGCAGGAGATTCACAACTGACAAGTCAACATCAAAGTGCGCAAGTTTAACCATAATCAGCGTGTGGTTGACTACGTCAAAAGCCTTGCTCAGGTCACAGTAAATTACGTCAACCTGTCCTCTCTGAGAAATAGGTGTGGAGATCTGCGTCATGAAACTAGCAAGATTTGTGGTGGTTGAGCGGCCAGCGAGAAAACCATGTTGATTAGGAATCAATGCGTTTTTCACACTAAAAGACAATATGTCGTGAAGAGCCAGCTCGAAGATCTTTGATGTGGCACATAGTAGAGAAATCGGGCGATAATTAGAGGCATCTGTTTTAGAGCCCGACATAAATACTGGA
The DNA here is from genome assembly GCF_013339695.2 of Rhipicephalus sanguineus. Classification (NCBI taxonomy): domain Eukaryota; kingdom Metazoa; phylum Arthropoda; class Arachnida; order Ixodida; family Ixodidae; genus Rhipicephalus; species Rhipicephalus sanguineus. The sequence continues at coordinate 14,765,456 of NC_051184.2, forward strand.
AAAACACGAGCAGTTTTCCACATGCTTGGAAATGTGGAAGTGTCCAGGCAGTTATTAAATATCGTAGTTAGTACTGGGACAAATATACTACCATAAGCTTTTAGTATGGCGGAGGGGATGCCATCTGGCCCACATGATAAGGATGGTTTTAAGCGCTTAATGCATTCGCAGATAAGATTTTCATCCAGCGACAAAGCACTGGATGAGCTAACCGCCTTGGGCTGTTGTCTGATATCAGTGCTAGAGTCTGAGGCCTTATAAACGGATGAGAAATGCGTGGCAAAACAGTCAGCGACGGCATGCACTTCTACCCCATTTGAGTCCAGTAGTCTGAAGGACTCTCCGCTTTTGCTGGACCGTTTACGTACATACTTCCAAAACTCAGCCGGCCTGTCAGAGGCGCTTTTTTCTAAGAATTCAATATACGAACTATGATCCCGTTTATATAGGCGTTTAGTGAGAGTTCGAAGGAAGCTGAACTCTTCCTTCCACTCGCTGGATGGAGAACATTTAGATTTCCTGTGTGCGTGATCTTTATGCTTCAGTGCACTGATAAGTTCAGATGAGAACCAGTGGGGATATTTACGTTGTTTAGGTGTATATTGGGGAATAAAATTACGCATGCTGCTCAGTACAAGCTCCGTAAACCGATCAACCTGCTCATCAACATTTGGTTTGTCAGTAACCTGTGACCACTCAACGGTAGACAAGTGATGATAGAGGCCTGTGTAATCACCTCGCTTGAAGGCAAATCTCGGAGATTTGTTTACGTAACTGCTGAAGCTCGTTGTTTCGGCTGATGCGGATAATCTTACGTTAAGTGGTGGGTGGAATTTGTCCGGACGTACAAGAGAGATGTCGGAGCGGGAAACTTCAAGAGGTTGATCGTTTGACACACACAGGTCTAAGACGTTGCCACTGGAATTGACGACTGAGTTATGTTGCAGTAGGGAATTAAACGCCAGAAAGTCCAAGAGCAGGCTGCACTTTTTCTCTATGGAATGATTGTAATGAGAAAAAGTAAGCGTGCTCCAGTCAATTCCAGGTGCATTGAAATCCCCAAGAACAATAATTCTGTGCCCACTATGAGAAGATACCACAAGTTCAATGGAAGACATGACATCATGAAACGAGGCAGGGGACATGCTGGGCGGTAAATAGAAACATCCAATCCACAATTTTTCACTGCGCTCAAGGTTGGTTTCTAGCCAAATGGATTCTTCGATAGTTTCTAGGTCTTTCCGTCTAACGGATTTCAGTGAATTGTCAATGGAAATCAGCACGCCACCGCCTTTCTGCTTGGTTTCACTGAAATCTCGGTCACTAATAATAATAATAATAATAATAATAATAATAATAATAATAATAATAATAATAATAATAATAATAATAATAATAATAATAATAATATCGCAAAACGATGCCACGGGGCAAGAAAGCTCTTGATTTCAACTTTAAGCGTAAATCTCTTGCTTAGGAGGCGCTTCGGAAGTGTTCATGCATGCTAGCAGCGGTGTGCGAACAAGCTGAGTCACTAAGAAAACACCTTGATTGTAAATGTGATTTATAAGCTTGAGAAGAGGCGACGAAGCCGGATGGCGAATTCAGTGTAAAATGCAGCGCGATGGTGACTCACGAAATTTTTCGACAAAGCCGAGTGGCAAGTTTAGGTGATCAAGCTTCGTGAGCTAGTCAGCAGGCAAAAAGATGGTTGTCAAGACTGAAGACGAAACTGAGTGATTAAATGACAACTCCTTACCACGGGGAGCTAGTGCTAATGAGACGAAAGTTGGGACGAAGCTTGGTCAGGTCGACGAGTGGACCGAGCAGATTCATTACGATATAAAATAACGATGTCAAGAAGCTCGTCCCAAGATTTAATGTGTCTAGCTAGTGGCCAGAAAGAGCGCAAAATTCGATAAAACGATAAAGACAACACTCGATGTCACCGCTAGTTTTCAAAGGAAATCTTCCAAGTTCGGTGAAGAAGCTCGAGTATGTCAAGATTGTATTACAGATGACAAGAACGGGATACTGCAAATGGACGAAGGGTCTCTGGCGCGCACACGGGGAAAGAGAAAAAAGAAGAATCGATGCCGTCGACGCGTCGTTCAGTACCACACACGTGCACATTCAAGGGAGACCGGAAGCGGAAAGAAGCGTGCGGGTCAACGGACCAAGGAACGGAAACGTCTTCACGTCTCCGTGTGTTGAAGAAAGGCCCTAGCAGTTCCGTTTCCGGAGACTCCCAAAGGAAGAGTCCGCGGCACAATGAGCGAACACAGTGGTGGCCGCGATCTTGATTTTGTGCTCGCCCGAGATGATCGGCGAACCGCGTCTGGCTCGTTTGCTGCGACGCCCTTCCAGTCATGTCCCGGAGTCTGTATACTGTGTTTACGAGCTCCTGTTCCTCGTCATCGACCCATACGCGGCGCGATGACGCGAGACTTGGTTCCGAGACGTGAGCGGCACGCCCTAGACCGTATGATACGCACGTGTAGTAACTAACGATCGTCACTCGGCAAGGTACAGCGATTCTGGGAGTGCAGGTGTCGCGCCCTCCTTGTTCGCGCAGTGGTCGATCGATAGAGTGCACTGGAAACGGGACATTCTATGCCACCGTGTTACCATAAATGACTGCGTGGTTAGTTGGTATACCTGCATGCATGACTAACAGCGTTTCACTGAGGGGCGGTGTACAAGAAGAAACACTCGGACGCAATTGCCTACCTGTACGTGCTTTAAAAGGAGAAATCGCCATCGACTCGCTCCTCCAAGTTACAAAAGAAATTCACGAGGCTTTCTCAAAAAGAAACCCTCCTGCAGCTCCCTCTACTTTTTCTTCTCTCTCTCCTCCTGCAGCTGACGAAAAATTCATCCTCGTGAGGGATTCGAACCCGGCAAAAACGCACACCTCCGGCGTGGCCGCTCCATCTCAGCGAGCTAGGAGGCTCGCAGATCCTGTGTTTCGAGTTGCCACTGACCTCGCGCTGCAATCTGCTAGCCCACTGGTGAAGCTCAGACGTTAGAGCGAACACAACCGAACACCGTTGGTCTCGCGTTCGAATCCCGGAAGCAAAGCTTTCCCTTATCAGAAATCAGTATGTATTTCCTTCGGTGCTTGGCTCTGCGAAACGAGTGGACAGCAATTTCTCCTTTTTCATCTACTCTCCTCCACCTTGCGGGTTTTCGCAGCACTAATTGCCATGTACGCACTCATGGCGTGCGCATGGTTTCCCTTCATGGGGCAGGGATGTGCGTATTGCTTGCGTAGCACTGTCAAGGAGTAATGTTCTTCCTGTAACTCTCAACTCCCGAAACCAAATGCGTGAATGTCTTGCAATCGCCGCGTAATTATGGTAAACGAACGTCCCTACTGTCAAAGTACAGACGGTCACAAAGTTTACGGGCGTCGTATTCGCGAAAAAATCCGGATTCCCGCGAAGTTATGTCGTCAGTGTAATCCGTGGCGCTGTCCTGTAATCAACGAATCTCTACGCCGGGACGTTGCTTTGTGACGTCACTCGCTCGAAACCTCGCCCTGGAGGAGCAAAACGAAGTGCCCTACGGCACGCACCTCACTTCGGTTGCTGCGTGCGTCGATACTTGTTTGTCCCCACCGCGCGCAGAATGAATGGCGTAATAAAGTCCCGTTTTAGGTTCCTAGAGGCCGGTTGAAAAGAGATGGAGCTTGCGCGGGTGCGAGCGGCGCGTCCTCGGTTCATTGAGCCGGTCTAGCGACGAGGCCGAACAAAGCACCGAGCTTCCCGAAACCAACTGCAGCTTTCGTAATTAAGCGCCGAAGAAGACGAGAATGCGGCACGCGGCAACGTTGGTCGGATACGGCGTCGTTCGTGGTGCGAGACCGAACGCTGCGAGCGCGAAGCTCCGGTCCAGACTGGACGGTGAAGAAGGAAGGGCGAGTGTTCTGTCTCAATTACGCGAGCCATGGTGTCCTCGCTTCCGCGCCGCTGGGTCAGAAGGAGGGCGCTGATTTTGGCGATGCCCTCGAATAACAAGGCGTCGTTAAGATGCGCCACCTTTCGCTTTAATCAAGGATACGCGCGCCTCAGCGCCGTTATAGGTGAAGATGCAGGCGCTCTGTAGAGGGCATAGGTGAGCTATTTGTCACTAATTCAGACTAGGAAAACCTTCGTTCACAAGAAAATGAAGGTGTCAGGACGAGCGCGCCTGCGGGTTTTTGTTTCAAACTTTCGCGCAATAAAAAAAATTCTCGCCCGAAAGCAACCCATGTTGCCACGTTGCTGAGCTATTTATGAAACGCGAATGAATCCAGGCGGCTTGTCCGGGGTGGACGACGGCGAGAGCCAAACGAATTGTGTTGCAGGACTCGCGAGATTGCCAGCACAGCACAGTAGGAGATAAACATTGTTCGTGGCTGTCTGCTCCAAAAAACGCCGTCGGAGACTGCTGGGCAACTAGAACCTCATTTATTAGTGGAAACAAACTGGAACTGTTCGACAAAACTATACCGGCCCCGGCGGGGCGCACTCCGCGTGCACGAGCACTCCCCGCAACAGTCTGTCGGCCACTCCCTGCATGGCTGTCCACGGTCCCTTCTTATATGTTCCTCCTGACGTGTGGAACATGCGCGCTGCCCTCGGATCATGCCTCGTGTCGTAGCCATTGGGGGCGAGGGGGTTTATCGGCGGCGATTCCCACACTATATCAAAAGCATACAATAAAAGCATTAAAAAGCAACTGCGGGGTTAAGGTTAATTTCATTAACCATCTCATCGAGAAGCGCGTATTGCTGTCGTCGTCCAAAGCCTGGCACTAAAACGTAGTTAAAATTGGAACTTATTGACGCATTATGTTCTCAGCGAGTGTCGCAAGGCGAACCTGGACCACAGCCTCCTGTATATCGGAGGTTATGCCTGGACACGAGAGCAACAGACAACGAAGCGTCTTGTGTCGTTGCTCGTCCGTGTTCGCCCTGCGCTGCTCACTGTACGTGCGGTGTAGTGAACAATACTTACTATTAAGCTTATAATTCGTTAGCTTATAAAGCCGAATAAAAATGTATTCGCTTTCTTGTCGAAATAGATACACGAGTGCAGCATTCAGCGCGGTACCGCTCGCTAGGCGCTAGAATATGCAGCTCTACGGGAGCTAAGAGTTACCACAGAAAAACGAACACAAGAGCGATAAACGGTTGCAATAGAAAGGTTGCAATAGAAGCGCCGCGAATTCACCGCTGAGCGCGGAAACGATCGCGCCGAGTGTGACGATACAACGATGAATGCGAGCCGAGTTGTAATGGCACCGCCCTTGCAGCGCTCTCACGAGTCAAGACAGCGCGACGCTTCTGTCGTGAGGCTTCGCCCTTATCTGGCACGACACGCGGGCAGGCAGTAAACTTTCAATTCTAATTATGCAAATAAAGAGCAGCACCAAATACATCCTTACGGAAAGGAGGGGGTGGGGTTCACACATAATGAAACTGAGTTACAGACATTCGTGGATTCGTCACAGAGACTGAAGCGAGCGTGCATCGACACGGGTTCCCAGCTTACACTTCTCATTTCCTCGCTTTCTAACAATTATCGCCGTGATGCCGCCGTCACTGGAATGCACCGAAACGACTGGAACACACATTCTTTCGAGCACGAGAGAGAAAAGTACAATAATAAGGATAAGGAGTCGCCGAAAAATATGTACTACGTAAGAGAGACAGAGGCAGGCGAAAGGTGAAACATTCCGGCGCAATTATACGAGAGATGTGGCAGCGTGTTGTGTCTGAAGGAGAAGCAACTTAGCGAAATTGTTAAGGGTCGCCAGGGCAAGTCCCTGATTGATTAAAAAAAGAATGTTTCGCTGACAGGCCGTGATGCATGACCCGTGCGTAATTACTGTCAGGATACAAGAGTTGTTACCGAGCGCTTTCCCCTGACTGCCCTGGCCTCTCCAGTGAAAGAAAGAAGACAGAGAGAGAGAGAGGTTAAAAATAGAAACTGTCTCTGATGACGCAGCGAAGAGTGATGGCAACAGCAAGCATTTTATGAAGATGTCATTAGCCAAGACGATCCGAATGAGGGCGTCCCCTAGAATATGTCCGGAATGTTGTAGAGCGGAACTAATTGCAGTCCTTTATGACTATCAGATGTGATGAATCGAAAGAAGCACGCCATTAGAGAGAGAAAAAAAACATTGAGAAGAACGTCGACATTATGGAAGTAATGTCGCTAATATCGTCTTTCTTTATTACCAGAGCAATTGTTTTTCTTTGTGCTGCAGCACAGTGAAGAATTGTTTCTACTTGCGTCGTGAGTGCAGCAACCACGGTCCGGTTGGTGCAACTGTAAACGAAAACGAAATGTCGTACCACTATGTTTCAAAGGTCAGTTTACGGCACCACGATGATGATACTTGCGTCACGTTCAAACACCGAGTTTCATAAACTGAAATGTTTGTGAATCAGGTGACTTGCGAAGTGTGCGCGAGATACGTTCACGGAATACTGTCCTGCATGCTTACTACTGAAACGGAAATCATGATGCGATGGTACCCAACTCAACAAAAAAGAAAAAAAAAAACACAGTGTGAGTGAGAGGAAGATCACTGCCCCATTGCACCCTAAATTACGAGCTTGAAGAAACTACAAATGAGGTAAAGACCATTGCTGATCAGATCAAATAACTTTATTAAGTGCCCCGCGAATTGGTGGGATGTTCCTGGACCCCGCCTAGGCTTCGGTCAAGGGTTGCTGTACCTTGGCGGCTTCCACTGCTTGTGACATAAATATAATTGAGTAATTATTTTACGACAGCCAGGGCAGCCAATTTCTCAAACAATCTTTACCGGCGTTAAGAAAACTCAGACGTTTAAAATATGCAACAATCTCAGCATTTCAGCGTAAGCGCAAGCGGTCAATTTTAAATTCTGTCAGTATTTAATATACGACAGCTAATATATTGGCAGACTAGCTCTCGCCCGCTGGCACGCACATAAGTGCAGAGTATCAAATACTCGTCGACAGAGAAACGCAAACATTACACACACACACACACACACACACACACACACACACACACACACACACACACACACACACACACACACACACACACACACACACACACACACACACATATATATATATATATATATATATATATATATATATATATATATATATATATGTAGCGATCTCCCTTTATTAATATAGGCGCCTGCGCGTGAAGCAGGAAAGCAGAACACCTGTTCTTTCCGCGGAGATTTTCTTAGAAAAAACATGACAGCGCCAGCGTCTCTTGCAGGCCAAGGCGCTCCGCTCCGCATTAAAAAAGCGAAAAAAAAAATAGAACAGGACTACGGCCTATGTTCGTAATTCTGTACAGCTCTATTTACGAGAACGGCAGTTCAGGGAAGCCGGTAAGCCTCGTAAGAGCGGCCGCCGATAGCAAAACAAACTTGGTTCTTTTACATACTGCTGACATGCTAACACCGAGTGAACAAGAAACGTAAAAAAGTGAGCGCTTAAGCAAGATGAAAAAAAGCTACAGTGCGTAAACAACCGGATCGTCATCGCTAAAAGAATACAGCAAGAAGAAAGAAACAACTGTAAAAGGGAAACATTTTCATAAGGCGTGCAGTTAGATAACCCAGAGTTTAAGACGACGTGCAAGAAGTACACGCGCTATGGCGATGTAAGAACACCCATGATAACGAGATAATATACGTTTTAATGACAAAAGTGGATATCACGACAGTGTAGTAGCGCGTTACAATAAAAGAAGTGCGCATTAGAGCGGCAGGCGAACGCGCTATTAATCGCGATGTATACAGCTTCGAACAAACAAAAAAGTGCGCACTATGACAGCAGTAATACGCCTTATCCACGCTTGTCGTTTAGGAAAGGTTTTTCGAGGGAACATTTTATGGAAACATTAAACTTCAGTTTATTATAAAGACCAAATGAATATCAGAAATGCTCTGTGTTTCAGGATCGTGTGATGTTGTGATGGCGTGCTTTAAGTTATGGTTACCTATTTGTCTCATGTGTTTTTCCGTGTATTGAAAGCCGTACAGACATCTTAACTCATCTTGCGTACCTGAACTCGTGCTCAGATCTTTGCGACTCGTGTCCTGCTGGATTGTACTGTGTTTTCACATCTGGCGTTCTACTGCATGACAAATTCTGTGCCATTTTTCTCTCTTCTTGTATTGTATGTTGCTAAGCGGCGCCGCCATAGAGGCACCAACCTCTCCTATACATCATTTCAATAAAAAAAGAATACCGCGTTATGAAAGCAGAACACGAAACAGCGCGGATAAACAAGATATCAGCCAATTTGCCGGTCATTTATTTGCGCGTTAAGCCTCAGCGGTCGCCGCATCAACACAGACATCCTCTGCTGCCACATAACGTCATGGCGCCTCGCAATAGAGAGAAGCCTTTCCCTGCCGCTTTGTTCTCATTCTTATCTGCTATAGCCAAACACGTCAGCGCTAATGATAAAACCAGCTGCTGACATTATAACGGGCGAACGCTTTTACTGGAGTTGCTGCCGATTTACGAAAGGGCCGCTGCGTAAGGAACGGCTTGCGAGCTGGGAACGAGAAACAAAAAATTAGGACAGCGCACACGCGATGAGAGCCAGAACACGTGATCGGAGCGTCCTTATGCAAGCAAGGCGACAGTAGCGAAGCCGAACGAACGTTCTCAGCCAATACGCTCAGAGGTCACGTTCTGGGCCGATAGGGAGAGAAGAGCCTGCACTCCACTTGATAAAAGTTTCACTTACGACGACGTTTTCTTAGTTTGGTGAAGTAAAGCATTAACTGCGTTCAAGACACGCCTGCTTTCTAGATATGTATATACACAGGGTGTTTTTTTTAGACAATACAGATATTTTATAAAAATCCTATGGCAGTGAGTCTCTTGCCGTTTTTGCACACGAACTCTGTGTTGAGGCGGGAAAACTTTGCCGCAGTTAAAATGACACTGTTGTCATTAATGAACAAAACTCGTTAATTGACTTTTTAATTATTGACTTGAGGGCAGGTGTTTATATTAGAAAGTCGTAGTGCGTGTCAATTTATGGCATAGCTATTTTTTACAAATCACAAAAGTTGCACGTAGTTCGAGATATTCATCATCGAATTTCAAGCGCGAAATCGAAACTGCTATACGAAACTCTCTCTCTCTATATATATGTACGTACATAATAAAAAGAGGCAGAGAAAGAGAACACAGTTGGTATCATACACGGAAGCAGCCAGAAATTTTTCGCGGGGGAGGGGTTCAGCCATGCTTTATATGCGTTCGTGCGCGCGTTTGCGTGCGTGTACATATACAAGTGCAAAATTTAAGAAATTTCGGGGGGGGGGGGGGGGGGTCTTTGAACCCCCCGCCCCCCGCCTGCTACCATATCTTTGCATAGTGCAATAACACAGGGACACTGGCAAGAGAGACGATACAGGCGATACAGCACCTGTATCGTCTCTCTTGCCCGTGTCCCTGTGTTTCTTGCGCTATTGTACTATGCATTCGTACCAACTAGCTCGGCTTTCCCGTACTACTACCATATCTTGCCTAAGCGGAGCGCGATGACGAAAGATTGGCGTGCATATATTCGCAGTGACTTGTAGGCATTCCTCGTGCTTTATTGGATTTCGTGACCACACCGAAAAAACGGACGGATCAAGAGGGATTTCGTAAGTAGGAGACACAGCGGATCGATGTAACGAGCTGGCCGCTCTGCCCTTTCAGTGCACCTGAGGTCACGAGACATTCTGCAAACAGCTTTGCGCTGCAGTCAGGCGACGTGTGCGTAACTCTCGGAGCGTGTGCGTGTGGTTTGCGCAGTTGGCGTGCTCAAGAGAACGGCCACCGTGTTTGTCAGGCGACGTGTGCCAGCCTAGCTTGCGTCTCCTAAGGACAACTATAATAACCAAAGCGTAATAAAAGTGCAGTTAGACTAATCTACTCGGTATTTTCTCTGTCCATTAAAACATTTCACTCTATGCTATATATACACAATTATCTATATATAGACATTCCTTAAACGTATCTTGCTTGACGAATATCTTGTGCCAGTCGTTTTCAGGAGACATAGCACCCCTTGTCTCAAGAAGCAAGAGGCTGATTCGCAGGCAGAGCCTCGCCGGTACAGAGAAGTTCGGACGAAGCTTTCAGAGGAGACCATTACAGAAACGTATACGCGCAGTAAATGTGTTTGCCATAACACTCGAACACCACATTGTCGTGACGAAATTAAATACAAAATAACAGTTTCTGATGTTTTAAGTATTAGAGTCACCGTAAAACTATGAGGCCCGGCGTAGTGGATTTATTTTGATAACATGTGGTCCTTGAGATAACATTCGCCATATAGGTGGAATAAAAGATCGACGTCATAGTAAAGGCCAAATTCACGCTTCAGCGCCAGAAGACGAATAATCGAAATGGCTAAAGCGGGCACCTTGTACGAACGTAAGAACAAAAAAAAAAAAAAAGAAAGAAAGTAGATGCGCAGTTCATCGCTTTCGTAGGACCAACAACAAAGGGGACCTTGAAGGTTAGAGCCGTGGATGTCACGAAGAACGAGCGAGCGCACTTGCGGAAAAGGTCGAAAGCTTCGAAACAGGCTCTCCAGGATCAGACAGGAAAGAATGAACGTGAATGGCCGACGTGGTAGTAAACGTGCTTATACAGGCACCCCCTAAAAAAAGCGCACGTCTGCTTGTTTCTTATTTGAGCACGGAGCCCATCGTAAATTCAGATGCGAGTATAAATTCGCCTTCCCGTGAATTATTCAAATGCATTTGGGGCCTATGTCGAGCACGACGTGACGTCACACGGCAGCATTTCTTCCCAGAAAAGCTCCCGATTTCTAAAAAAAAAAAGAAAATGGGGTTGAGCAAAAGGAAGCGTGACACTTGTGCGAATGAAGTGGATGACTAGTGCTGCTGCTGTTAATACAATAAAAGTAAAAGGAAATGGGTGGGAATACGTGAGGCCTGAAAAGTTCTTAATGAGCCCTCACTTACAATTTAATAAGTGGATCCTCGTTGACTAATTAGTGCGGGCCTTAATTCGAGGGCTGCAGCCTTCGCTCTAATTTTTATTTCACAGTTCTCGTTACACTCATTATACTCTTGCATCGATGATGCTTTTACAGCCTGCTCTCATGCCGAGGCAGCCAAAGTGGGAAAACAGTTCGCTCTTATCTTACGAAAGCCACATCGCAAAACCAGTTTTGCGCGGAAGAGTGAGCGCGCACTTTCGATAGCCGGCCGGTCAGCGGTTCCTCAAAGAATGTCACAACAGTACAGATTCAGAAGAAAAGCACTTAGTGGCTCGTTAAGTGACGCGATTAAAGAGCAGTAAAAGAGGCGACGTGAACGTACTCGCGTGTTTCGCAACGGAAAAAAATGACGTAGAAGCCATCATCAAAGTCATTGATCAGGTAGACACAGAACTCGAAAATGCAGCCCATAATCGTGCCTCGTTTAGCCGAAAAAGCTTCGATGGTCTCCGCATGAGAAATCGAAATCGTGGAAGCAAGGAAAGGTTATCAATTGCCGATTCTAACATTTTTCTTTATCTTTTTTACGGGAAGAGGCGCAGTGAGGGATTACAAAATAGCGGCAACAAACTTTTTGTCGCTTGGTTATTATTGTTGCTTTTTCCTTTGCCTTCTCACTGCCTTGTGAAGCCTGTGCATGAGGTGCCTAGTTTCTCATGCTTTATGCCCGCTGGATTAAACGTTGGTGCGGTGGAATTCACCGCGCACACAGCACAAGAAACAGCCGTCCACGTGGTAGAAACAGAGTCTGCGGAGATCATTAATTAAGCTTCCGCTTTCCTCACCGTCCAAGTACCACGCACTGACAAAAGCAATATTTTTTTCTCTCTCCGACCTCACAACATACACTGCGCAAGAGGAAAGAGTTAAGAACGAACTGAACCTGCTTTTATGTTCGACCCATGAAGGATCACGATGCCCGCTCTTGTACAGACAGCTGCTACGGTTCCCACCATCACCGATCGCAAATCACAGATTTGTTAGCGTTCGCTTGCTTTATTGAATGTGAACAACTACGCGATCAGTGAAGGCGGAAGCAACTGTCGATGGAATTCTGGATCTTCAAGGACGCAGATTATCAACTCGTACGTGCCAAGTAATCACGCAGGGGGTTCGATCGACAAGGCGGTATTCCCAATTGCGGTGCCACCTACAAGTATCATTTCTGTATAGTTAAAAACTCGACATAATTTAAACTTTCAAGCGTGCTATGAAAACTTGATTTCCGACGAAGTCGTGGGATAACTTGCATATATCGCAGTAATGTGCGCATCCAGTGCCTTGTAAGCGTTCAAAACAACTTGAGAAGAAGGAAAAACCGTGGCGCAAGGGGAGCAAGCACGAGACGAAGAGTGGCGCTACGTTTCAAGCGTGAATTTATTGAGGAAAATACGAGATGCATACTCGCCACTATAGACCAGCATCGGGCATCGCGATACTCGAGACGGAAAGCAATACGTCACCAGGGCCCCCAAAGCAGTCACAACACAGCGACGTGTGGCAGGATTAACGAAACAACCTAGGTATAAGAGGGCACCACGATTTATCGACGCGATACACACATTATTGAATAAGGAACGGACGTACGAAAATGGTTATTTCTTTCAACGTCACGGCCGAGGTCGGGCCTTCGCCAGGAAATCAATTCTGTCTGTATGTCGACACACACACACACACACACACACACACACACACACACACACACACACACACACACACACACACACACACACACACACACACACACACACACACACACACACACACCTGTGCGTTCTTGTGCGCGCCTGTGTGTAAAAGGAAATACAGATAGGTGTGTGAGATATGTTATGTTGATTATACAATTTATATATCTTTTATGCATACCAGTACACGATACTAGTGCACAAAGCACTCAGAGAAATGCTGCAGCTTGCATGACAAATGACGCTTTCCTTCGGAACGGAAGCGAAGAAGGATCTTGCTCGAGTCTTGGAGACACGAACGAAAACCAGTAAAGCAGACAGGCCGAGCAATTCAGCGCATACGCTCGAAGGGATAAAAGCTTCGGGGTTCGCTTTGCTGTAGGCGCTTACCCAAAAGACAAACGCGAAAGTTCCGGAGTCCTTTTCGTGCGCGCGGCAAAGACATCCGGGCGCCTACTTCTCTGAACGCGATGGATACTCACGTTCAGCGAATATAACATTGCTGCCCCCCCCCCCCCCCCCCCCCCCCCCCCCCGTGTTTCGAAAGCACACCGCCCGCGGCGATGCAGGAGTGGTTGTCCAGGGGACGGGATATCATTCTTCTTCGCTACTCGAAACGAAGACCGACCTCTGCGATTCCGCGCGATGGGACTGCAATTCGTTTGAATGCCGTCGACGCCACACATGTGGATCCCAAGAAGAGATAAGAGCTGCAGCTGCGTAAACGGGCAACCTGCGTACGTAACGGTATCTATACAGGGCTATCAAGAATGATTAATTAGGTTTCGAGGAAAATATCATATCGTAAAGTTTAATGCGCGTAGAAAAACAACAATTTGCATGCGATAACATTCTCTTCGTGATGTCATTCTGGTACTCTGCTAAAATATAAATGTGTGTAGAATGGAATTCCGTATTGAGTGTCAAGCCGGTTGATCCCATTCGCTTAGCGACTGCGAGAGAAAACGAAAGCTAGAGAGATGAGGGGAAGGCAGAGAGGTTTCTGGTTTGCTACCCTACACAAGGGGTAGAGGGAATAGGGTGAAAAGGCATATAGCCTCTGTCAGGCTATATGCCTTTAGCCCCAACATCCTTTTGTTTCTTGTTCCTTGTACAAGAATACAATAAAACAAATTTTGAAATTGAATTGAAATTGAAGTAAAGCATGCGCGCTAAAGGGAAAGGTGATGAACGGGAGCATTACAGTCTCTCTAAGAGAACCCTGCCACGGGAAAAATTAAGTTATTAATACGGTAGGCCGAGAGAGAGGGGGATGATACGCGGAAGACAGGAAGGTTAACGGGGTAACACACACACACTTAGAGAAGTGCGAGGGACATAGTTGTTAAGCGAGGCTTGAGCGCAGAAACTTCGATATCGCCTTCGTCGCTATCGTAGAGAAGGTCGAATATGCGTACAAGACAGAAGACACAGGCCACGCCGATAGCAATGAACGTAGCATATGACAGCGGAAAGAACACTAAGGGGCGATGACACGAAAACGGGGCCGGAAATGGGAAAGGAGAAGAGGCGGCGGGGAAATCCCCGGGCTATTTTCGCCAATTGGGCACGGGATATATCGCTCCGGTTTTCTCGCTGATCGAATCCAGAGCAATGAGAGGCGACGTTCGCCGGCAGCAGCTAGCTGTCAGTGCTCCATGTGAGTTGTGCGCGTGCCGTTGGATACATAGGCCAGGAGAATAAGACAATGTATCCGTCCCCTCCCACTTGCTTTCTCTCCCACATTCGAACTGTTCGCTCCTGCAGGGGTCAGAGCTCAAGCCAGTGGTAATCAAAAACGGAAGGCCTGTAACCTTATGGCATTCATCAGCGTAGAGTTCCTACAGACGAGTTCAGGGCCAGTTGCTGCAGAGAACAGTGAGGGGATGGAGGATGACCTGCCAGGATCGCGGTGTGGTGTTAAACAGCCGGCATCGAGTTTGCAGAAGTTTACCCGCACTTCCAAAACTGTTTCTTTCAGTTGAAATGTAGCTGTGATTTGCAGCAACTATCGAAGCCAGCGCGCGCATGCTAGGACCTGTCAGCGAACGGTGCACTACGCCTGCGGAACTTCGTACTGCAGCTCAAAACAAACGGTGAACGTAAGAGTTAAACTAAATGAGAGAGGTTAAATAAGCGGGTTGATCCCGAAGATAGTGCAGAGCGGTGAACGGTAGCGTGTGTCCTGGTATACCGTATTTTCTCGCATACAACCAGAATCTAGCCTACCGCATTTGCTCGCGTGTAACAAGCAGTGGTTAGCACTGGTTAATCTCGACTAGTGTTGCCTAAATGAAGCATAATATCAGATGTTGTTCGCGATATTGTGGACAATCTTGGCGAAATGGTGTCTAATGTCGGCCTGCATTGGCTAATAGTTATCAAATGATGGCTTAATGCTGGACAGTGCGAGCTAATGTCGACTAGTGTTAGCTTATGTTGCTGGCCAGTGTTGTCTAGGGATGGCTAGAGTTGGCGTATCATGAGGGTTGGCTAAATCACGACTAATGTTTTCCGGTAGTGATGCCACATGCTGGTTAAATGTTGTGATTTCAAACAATTCTGAAGCACCATCTGACTTTTCGCCAGAGCTTCTGCCTTAATTATATTTTTTCCGTGCCCGTTCTTTCTTTTCTTTCACGCTGTTCCGGCAATGAGCAAACAGTCCCGACTCGTCCAACGTTCAATAACACCACGTTGTGACACTGCGTAGAAGAACTATCGTGGGAAACGCTGCCAGGATAATTCGGTGCGAAACGTGGGTCGGGACGCGCGTACGTGACGCTAACTTGGCAGCAGCGGCCACACTGCTACGCGACCGTAACGAGGACTAATGACTCTTTCGCGTCTCTTTTCTTTCGCGTGCGTACATTCCTGCACAGGAAACGCGTGCACTGGCGCAGGAACGTAAGACTACGATTCCGGATCTGTGTCGCAAACGCCTGAATGAAAAGAGTCGGCTGAGGGTAGCACCGTGAAATGAAGATAAACGTTGTTAGATTGCCCTTCGCATTGATGCACGAGTTACGTTTAGCTTATGTGATCTCCCGACGTCACAGGGTGCAGGTCTTATTACGTTACGATTCTCGGAGTGACTGAAAAAAAATCGCTTGTACATTTAGTGGTAAATGATTGCAAATGCTCTGGCACACAAGACCGACTCTGGATGACTCATGGTGGTGAAGGTCTCGTACATAGGGTGCGGGCGCGACATGAGACTGGCGGCGAATTCCGTCAGCGATGTCTTAACGCGCTGGCTTGCACGCGGAACATTATCAAATCTATGGTGGACGACTTTTGCAAACTGTCCGTTATAACTGTGGTCCTAATAGACTATAGGCAATTCGTCACTGTTATCCAGCGCTTCTAAAAGTCTCAAGTCGCTCGACCGAAATCGCGCCTCCACGAAAACAGCAGTAAAAGGCGCAGAACGCTTCCTTCCGGAAAAGATTCAGCGCCCTGGGGAAACGCGAAATCATGCGTGGGTATAGCCGTTCTGTTAAAGACTGCTTTCGACGCAGCATGGGTCAAGAGCCTCACTTACAGGCACTTGTGGCGCCGATTAACGATTCACTGGGATGAGAAGCATATCCACGGTTCTAACAAATACACAAGAGAAAAGTCGGCTGTGGCGAAATCTCTCGAGCGTGCACAGCATATCGATTTTCACCTTCTCAGTGCTGGGCACACGTCACAGCGCTGACGTCGAAGTTGCGAGATAATTGTTTGACGTCTGGCGGACGGCGTCTACGCATGAACGACACACCCGCGTCAACGATCTCACTGTTCAATTCGCTACGTGACAAGCGCTGCAGCTGACCTGTGTTCGGCGCTGCCTGGACGGTTTGTTCCAGTCATCCGTGTTGAACCGCCCCTGCCTCCTCCTTTCCCCGAAAAAGAAATATTTTCCTTTCGCGCGTAAAAAGCAGAATTACTACTAGATTTCAGAGGCACCAGACAAAACGACATCTACGCCTTGCGTAAACAGGAGGCGCAGTGACTTCGTTAGCAATGAATGGGATTACCTAAGGTACACGGACCAAAGTTTCGATAAATGGCTTTAACTACATCGCACGCGAACAACGAAAAGAAAAAAAAACACAACAATAAAAGTAGTCATTGTGCAATAACCAGTAAGCGGGAACTCGTAAGGCCCAAAGGCTTGCAGGCCGGCAACTAAGCGAAACTCAGCTGCGCGTAATTGCTTACAGTCGCTGTGAGTCAGGAAACCTTGCGAGACGTGCAAGCGAGTTTTCGAGGATAAGTGAGCTTTACGCGTCTCAAAAGAAAAAGCCGTCAAAAGCAAGCGTGGCTCTCCTGACATCCACGTACGTCGCATCTAAGTAAGCATAGTTTTCGAAGTCGCTAACGCCTTCCGAAGAACGGCTTAATTCAGGTAGAAAACTGCTTAGAGGAATTTTTACGCACGGCATTAGCTTCCCTGTGTCACCACACTAAATCTATGTAGTGCGACTAAATATATATATATATATATATATATATATATATATATATATATTGTAACGAAGACGAAGTACTCCGGCGCAGAAGCAGCAGCAAATTTCTTTACTCTTTTTTATTCAAATTCTCCGCTTCATTGGTTATATGATTTTCTATTTCTATTCTTAAATTTTTTTTTTCATTTTACTTCTTTCCTCTTAAATAGAAAAAATCTACGCTTTACTTTAACAATTAGATTTTAAAAACTATCCGGTTCTTGGCCAATCCCCCAGCGTGGGTGTGTGCCAAATTATAGGAACTACACTACACTACACTATCGAGAGTGCAGCAGAGCCTCGCGCTAGCGGACTGTGCTCGGTGCATTACGCGACCAACGATCAGCTCGACGCCCAATAAATCTCCTTTATATTTGGTGGAGCCGTGCTGGGTAACGTTTCCTCTACCATCCTGGATCTTCGTTCTCGGAGGCTACCTTCTGCTATGCCGGACGCCAACCAGCAGACACTTCCATCACCACCTGCCACCTGCCCTGGCAGTGTTCCGCAGCGTGAGCCTCCAATCTTCAGCGGAACAGACGACAACGACGTTGAAGATTGGCTCTCGACTTACGAACGGGTGAGCGCTCTAAACAAATGGACCGACGCGGACAAGTTAACGCGCGTATCGTTCTACCTCGCGGGTGTTGCCAGTCTTTGGTTCAGGAACCACGAGGGAGACGTCCAAACGTGGCCGCAGTTCAAAACGTCCATCACGGCAGTATTCGACCGACCCGCCGTCCGAAAACTGCGAGCCGAGCAGCGGCTGCGCGCACGCGCACAAGACACGGGTGAAACGTTCACCAGTTATATAGAAGACGTTGTCGACCTGTGCAGACGCGTGGACGCTGCCATGACGGAAAGTGAGAAAATCAAGCACGTCATGAAAGGAATTGATGATGACGCTTTCCAAATGCTCCTGGCGAAGAACCCGACCACAGTTAATGACGTTATTAGCTTGTGCCAGAGCTATGATGAATTGCGGAAGCAGAGAGCTCTGACGAGACGACCTCCCGCACGCGACCTGGCATCACTGTCCAGCCTGACCAACGGGCACGACCAAGCGTCGCTGATAGCCGAAATTAAAGCCTTTGTCCGCGAAGAAGTCGCCCGACAGCTCTCCCTGGTGCCCTTCACACAGGAAGCTACCACAACTCTGCCATCGTCCCTCCGCGGCGTCATTCAAGGAGAGGTCGCTGAAGCGATACCAGCTGCCCGCGAGCAAAGTCTTGTTACTGCTCCACTTACATACGCTGCGGTCGCTGCCATGCCTTCTCGCAAAGCACCCGTACCTGCTTTCCAGCATCCTGCGAGCTATCCTCCACCTCCGGTCCGCTGGGCCAGCAATGCCACAGCCAACCCGTGGCGCACGCTCGACAATCGCCCGATATGCTTCGCATGTCGATACCCCGGACACGTCGCCAGGTATTGCCGCCGACGGATGCAAGGCAGCGATGACAGCCCTCGAGAGCCGTACTGCCCGCCAGACTCAAACGCGCATTACGCTCCCTCTGCTCCAGCGCCAGCTCGCTACCAGTCTGATCGCCGCCCGAGGTTGGAACATCTTCGCTCGCCATCTCCGCGCCGCCGCTCGCTTTCCCCTATGCGTCGACGGTCCGCACCTAACGAAGAGGGAAACTAGACGACGCAGTTCCTGAGGCAAGAACTGCGCAAGTTTCAGTTTGTCCAAGTCCTCATTCGTCACCTGCTAACGTTATTGATGTGTTCGTCGAAGATGTCGCTACAGTCGCTCTTATAGATACCGGTGCTGCTGTTTCTGTTATCGATGCTGGATTTTGCCGCTCACTTCGTAAAGTAACGACGCCTCTCTCCGGATTGTCGCTTCGTACAGCCAGTGCTCAGCCCATTCAACCGGCCGCAGTCTGTACAGCGCGTGTGACAATTCAGGACGTTCTGTACACGATAGAGCTCATCGTACTTTCATCGTGCTCCCATGCGATTATCTTAGGATGGGACTTCCTGTCGCGTCACAACGCCGTGATCGATTGTGCTCGTGCTGAAGTCGAATTCTGCTCACTCGATGACCCACCCTCCGACGACCACCAATCTTCCGCTAAACTTGTCGTCAACGACGACACCTACATCCCTCCGTACTCTTCGGCAGCCGTACCAGTCTCGTGCAGCGCCATATCCGATGGGACGGTCTTCTTCACGCCCTCTCAGATCTTCGTTACCCGAAGAGCCCTTCCGTTGCCCTTTGCTGCTCTTGACGTTGTCGCAGGTTTCGCCACAATGCCCATTTACAACCATCATTCATCGCCGCTATCATTGCGTTGTCACGAGTGCCTTGGCCACGTCGAGACGGTCAACACCACACGAATCATCTCCGTCCCCGATGAGGTGCCTTCGACGGCCGTTTGTGAATTGGGTGTCCTCTCCACGCCTGACCCAGCATCTACAGATGTATTCCGTCCGTTCATCGCCGAAGATTTGACACCTGCGCAGCGATCAGAGCTCCTTACCATGCTTCAGCACTATCGCCCTTCTTTCGACGTTGCACAAACATCGCTAGGTCGTGCCTTAGCAGTCGAACACCACATCGACACTGGTTCACACTCACCGCTGCGGCAACGTCCATATCGCGTGTCCGCTACAGAACGCCGTGTCATCGCCGACCAGGTGGACGACATGCTCCGCCGAGGTGTCATTCGACCTTCACAGAGCCCATGGGCGTCTCCGGTGGTACTTGTCACAAAGAAAGACGGTTCCATCCGCTTCTGTGTCGATTTTCGGCGATTGAACAAGATCACGCTGAAGGATGTCTATCCACTGCCGCGCATTGACGATGCTCTGGACTCTTTACAGGGTGCCGAGTTCTTTTCCTCGCTAGACTTGCGGTCAGGCTACTGGCAGGTGCCGATGGCGGAGGCTGATCGCCCCAAAACCGCTTTTGTCACGCCAGACGGTTTGTATGAATTCACCGTCATGCCTTTCGGACTTTGCAACGCGCCTGCTACGTTCGAAAGAATGATGGACAACGTTCTGCGTGGCCTTAAATGGAAGATCTGCCTATGCTACCTCGATGACATCGTGGTCTTCGCCCCTGACTTCGCAACACACTTGCGCCGCCTTCAGCACGTCCTTAGTTGCTTGACCAACGCGGGTTTGCAATTGAACCTTAAAAAATGTCGATTTGCCATGCGTCAACTGACCATTCTAGGCCACGTTGTGTCCAAGGATGGCATCCTCCCGGATCCCGAGAAATTGCGCGCTGTTACTGCGTTTCCTAAACCTACTAGCATCAAAGAACTTCGCAGTTTCATTGGCCTATGTTCTTATTTCCGGCGATTTGTTCGAAACTTTGCGTCAATTATATCGCCTCTCACGCAACTCCTTGGCGATACTAAAGATCTTTCATCGTGGTCGTCTGCCTGCGACGAGGCTTTCACCACTTTGCGACGGCTTCTCACGACGCCACCCATTCTTCGCCATTTTAACCCTCAAGCTCCAACTGAGATCCATACCGACGCCAGCGGTGTAGGCCTGGGTGCTGTGCTTGCACAGCGTCAACCTGGTCACACAGAATACGTCGTTGCATACGCAAGTCGCACGCTCACCAAGGCAGAGAGTAACTACAGCGTCACAGAAAAGGAGTGTTTGGCCATTGTGTGGGCGCTTGGCAAGTTTCGCCCATATTTATATGGCCGTTCTTTTGACTACGTGACTGACCACCACGCGCTGTGCTGGCTTTCGACGTTAAAAGACCCATCCGGCCGCCTTGCTCGCTGGGCGTTGAAAATTCAAGACTACGATATACGCGTGGTCTATCGCTCAGGACGGAAGCACGCTGACGCTGACGCGCTTTCCCGTTCCCCTCTCTCTCTGGAAGCCACTGCTGATTCTACGTGTGAGAGCACATTATCATCTCTCGACTTTGACAGCATTGCTGCCGAACAGCGCAATGACCCGTGGACTGCGTCTCTGCTAGGCCTCCTCTCCGACCCTTCTCAAGTCCCAGCGTCGCGAATGCTCCGGCGCCAAGTCTCGCACTTTGCGATTCGTGACAAGCTCCTCTATCGACGCAACTATGCACCAGAGGGACGCACGTGGTTGCTCGTCGTACCGCGAGCCTTGAGGTCGGAGATCTGTTCCTCTTTCCACGCTGACCCACAGTGTGGCCACGCAGGAGTTTTCAAAACGTACGAGAGACTTAGACACCGTTACTACTGGCGTGGCATGTATACTTTCGTCCGCAATTTCGTCCGCTCTTGCCGTGAATGTCAGCGCCGAAAATCTCCACCGCACATCTCCGCCGGTGAACTATTACCTTTGCCATGCCCTTCCCGACCCTTCGAGAGGGTCGGTATAGATCTCTATGGCCCGCTTCCATTGACTCCTACCGGCAACAGGTGGATAATAGTTGCAGTCGACCACCTAACACGCTATACCGAGACTGCTGCTCTTCAAACTGCCACAGCACAAGAGGTTGCCTCTTTCATACTGCACCGTTTTGTGCTGCGTCATGGAGGTCCTCAAGAACTACTCAGCGACCGTGGCCGCGTCTTCTTATCAGAGGTCGTTGAAAAATTGCTCGCTGAATGTGCTATTGTACACCGCACATGTACCTCTTACCATCCGCAGACCAATGGCACAACAGAGCGCTTTAATCGCACTCTTGGTGACATGCTCGCTATGTACGTCACACCTGATCACTCGAATTGGGACCTAGTTCTTCCGTTCGTAACCTACGCCTACAATACCTCGACGCAAGCTACAACTGGTTTCTCCCCTTTTTACCTCGTTTATGGCCGTCACCCTTCCCACACCATTGACACCATCCTGCCCTATCGACCGGACGCGTCCGAGTGCCCGCCGATGTTGGAATCCGCCAGACACGCAGAAGAATGTCGCCAGCTGGCCCGCCACTTTACCTCCGATGACCAGAGCCGCCAAAAAGCCATCCACGATGCACAAAACTCGACTCCCGTTTTTCTCCCGGGTGCCCTTGTGTGGCTGTCAGTGCCGCATCGCACACCAGGGCTCTCTTCTAAATTTCTTCCAAAGTACGACGGGCCATACCGCGTTCTCGAACAGACTTCTCCGGTCAACTACCTTATTGAACCTCTCACGCCGCCGTCTGACCTGCGGCGCCGTAATCGCGAGGTTGTACACGTCCAGAGACTCAAACCCTATCATGATTCTACGGTCCCTGCAGACGACTAAGTCGCCAGGATGGCTCCTTTTTTCCCCGGGGCCATTGTAACGAAGACGAAGTACTCCGGCGCAGAAGCAGCAGCATCGAGAGTGCAGCAGAGCCTCGCGCTAGCGGACTGTGCTCGGTGCATTACGCGACCAACGATCAGCTCGACGTCCAATAAATCTCCTTTATATTATATATATATATATATGCAAGACGCGGATGAATTGGCAGCGCTCAAAGCTCCTTCTTCCTTTGGAGCACGTGGCGGGTTCTCGTCTCTCAGCGACTCCTACAAGCCTTGGCCTCCTCTGCACTGCATGGAGTCATTGAGGAGGAGCCTGAGAAGAAACCGAGCAGAAGAAGCGCGGCGAAGACCAGAAAGCCGTTGATAAAACAACACAGGAACTCGCTGCTCCGTAATATCTCTCGGTATTTGGTTAGCGCGCTGCAATGAACTCCCAGTTCATTTCTTTGCTATTATTGTTACTTAACTTTTAATCTTTTCACCGTCTACACGCTCGCGCGAACTGTCGAAGCGGCCTCCCATACACGCTGTCTCGCGCAACATTTTCGATTGCGATAGTCGAACTGGGCGAGGCAGACCAACAAAACGAGTTATTGGGAACTAAGAAACACGAACGACCCCTGAGAGGACGACACGTGTGTGCGTGCTATCTTTGCCACACGTCGGTTAGAAAGACCGAGCCGCAGTCGCCGTTGTCTCGTCCTAACCGCTGCCAGGCACACGAAACGAAAGAGAAAACGAATACATACAAAGCCGAGCTAAGCCCGCACAAGGAAGAGCACTTTTTTGGCGTCGAGAAATGAAAGGAGAATTGGGGCTTCGAGACGTAGACTGTGTGGAACGGTGTCGCCGGATGTGGCAACAGCAGCACTTCCCGATAACACTACACTGCCAACACTGTAGCGGCGGGTTTGTCTGCGTGCTTTTCATTATTATTATCTTTCCCCTGTCGTCTTCATACGTATACCTACGCAGCGGACAACACGTCACAGCCTCCGTGTCAGACTCACTCACAGAGACTCACTTCCGAGCGCTTCGCAAGACTTGCGCAAGTGTGCGAGTGCGTGAGAGCGAATACACTAACAAGAAAGAGGAAGCGCGAGGCGCTTGTGTCTGAGAGAGAGAGAAACCGAGGAATTCTGACAGTCGAGAGTTCACGCTTTGATTCGCTCACTTGCTGGAATTGAGGCCAGAGACGAAGAGCAGAACGAGACGTCGCCGTGCTGCGACAGAAACAAGAGGCACCCTTCTCGGCTTTTGTACAGCATTCAGTCGTCACGTATGCGCTCTCTGCGGAGAGAATGATAGATCTGCGACAAAGAAAGAAGGGCATGGATTGCGAGATGCGGGAAGAAGCGAGGCAGGCTCGAGGCTTTCTCGAGCGGTCGAGGAATAGAGAAGGGTAACGGAGGTACAAGGGAGACGGATGCAGAGATAACGAAATAAAACGAGGGCAGCTCTGCCGAGGCGACGTCAGACGACAATGACGTCATAGAGGCGGAGATGAACTCGCCAGTGCCTCCTGCCATATGCATCTCGACGCCTCGGTCAACCGCGTAGGAAAGAGGGAAAGACATTCGCGCGAAGGTCTTTCGTCGGGCAGTGCGTCACGTGTTGCGAATAAGCGCCGGGGCATGTAGAGAGGCACGTAGAAGAGCAGAGATGGCACGAGAGCCCGGGTCAAGATCTTCGTTTTCTTTTCAAGGGGAAGGGCGTTCTCGTGGTCAAGAGTCCTCTCCTCTAAATTGCGAAACACAGGCGCTGATGACGAAGATATATCACAGTCGAAACACAACTCGATTTAATATCTTACTAATCGTGTAAAGTAAAACATCCTAATCGGGAAAAAAATTTAGAAAGAGGGACGGAGGACACAATAAGTAAGTTTCAGTGATAACATTTCCCAAAGTGGTAACCGTACTCTCGAAGGCGATCCAGAACAAATGAACGAGTGAGCTGACCAGGCCAGCTCACAGCACGATTGTTCAGACAATGCTGTGATTACTCTCAAGCACTGCGAGTCACACTTTCAACTATGCGTCCCTGGAACTACGATTTCGGATCGGATGACGTATATAGTGAACAAAGACTTCAAGACGTGACTATACTATAAGCACCAGTTAGCGCTCTGTCCTGTGTGCTTCTGCTTCTCCCTACATGGATACTAAAAAGAAAAGAAATTTTTTTCCATAGATATTAGTAAATTAAGCTCGTGCCACACACGCAAATCTTACCGCTAGAATGCGATTCGTAATCTAGAAAACACGTAAAATGCTGGCGACACCGCCCTTGATGTTGCCGCACCAACTAATCATGACGTCAAAGATTTCTACGACGCCTTCAACTGTATATATAATTCTTTGTCGGTAAAATTGAAGCGCATACTGTGTTCTACGAGAGCCATAGGCATAACATGGCAAGTTTCACAAAATCTTATTGCTTCCATGTCGAGAAAATATGAAAAAAAAACGCTGAAATATCAGCGTGCATTACGAGGCTCCATCTTGCCCTGAACCTTGCTGTAACATCAGGCTGAATTACAGGCACTGTAAGTACGGTAAGTCTGGGTCAGTTGGTACGTAACTCTGAAAGAGTGAACTATAGTTAAAAGGGCGAAGGAGAAAAGTGGCACGACTGGACTATCAACCGTGCTTTATTAGCAAACACCGCCTTCCAGGAAACCCAGGCGCTTTTCAAACAACAAAATAACAAAAGGCTACTTGAAAACTGAGGAGCTAACGCCAAACTGATGAACACCAAAGTTCCGCCTGCATCAAAGAAATGCATGCAGTGCTGGCACAATTGTCACCCTGCATGTCGATGTGATGTGCTTCGAGGATTTCGCGTTCCACCTTGCTCCCGCCCCTACCGAGGACCCTAACATTAGATAATAGCGGAATACATTCACAATTCCGACTATGTCGCGGGAGATTACTGAAGGTACGGGGCATAAATATAAACAAAATGAAACTTGGGCCTCTCTCCTAAACGTGAACCTACGATGGCGGAATTAACGAGGACAGAGCTCTCAAACAGCAATTCGTCAATAGAAATAGATTTGTTGTTTCACTCGATAGTCTCTGCCTCCACATGCACAAGCGCAGCGCAGCCGGTGTTCCGTGCGCGACAGAGATCGAAGCCTCGGCAGATGCGACGAAAGATGTCCCGCTGCGCAAACACTTGGGCCGCGTACACAGTCGTGCTGCGACGCGGTGACGCTGAACAATGGCCACAACCGCGGCGCGAACCATGATTGCGGCTGGCGGCCGACGACCGTCGGCCACGTTCATGGCGATGATCTGTACCCTCACTCGTCACTGGCGTGTACAAGGTTGGATCATCTTCGCTCATGACGACAAAGTCAAGCAGAAGTTAATTACCAGCGAATTACTGCCACAATGCTCATGAAGGAAAATCTTGAAATACTAAGTGCACGGAAGGTCAATCCCATATCATATTTTAAATTAATTACTATTATGCCGTATCATGCCGTCATGCAAGAACGTGACGGCAAGAGTGAAATCCTATTCTAAATCCTTCCACGTGACACAAAGCGCGTTTTGTTGCCAAACATTTCCTGCCTATGCTCTATAAAGCTCTCTCTCCATTGCAAGAGCGAAGTTTTGCTTGCGTACTCACCCGTTGCGAAATAGCATAGCACCCGAGCGCACGCACAACACGCGCCCGCCGGTTACCACAGCCTGCTCATCGAATTAGCGAAACAAATGGCGCGTGGAAAAGATCATTTGTCATTCACAGTTACTGCACGACAACGGTGTTTAGCACACAGGCGCGTGCACGTTGCTGAATAAAGCTCATATAGTCCAAATCGTTAACGCCTTAGATGCCTCATCAAACGTCAAATTCGACCGTCGGCGTGAGCATCATCGACGGCATCAACGCGAGTGATGCAAAAATCATTATCATGCGATGACTTCACCGTACGACGTCGTCACGACGTCACAGATCGCCAAAATTTGCGACGTCACAATACCGTCACATGATGACGTCGTCACTCGACGCTTGCTCAAAGGCAGGCCGATCACGGAGGCAGTGGAAAAACACGTGAGGTGCAGAAAGCTTTCGATTCCCCAGATCCCGGAGGCAGTGAGAAACCACGTTGGGCGAGAAAAAATGTTAAGGCGGGATCAATGCCATCGACGGGGAAGAAGAAGAAGACGGCTGTCGCCTTCCAGTCGTATTAGGCAATCGCATAGGGCACCGGGTGACTTCTCTGCGTTCTTGGTTAGATTAAGACTCCCGTACACTTCGTCGCGAACCTGCAGTCGCAGCAGAAGATGGCCTTATACTTTTTTGTGCATTTCTTTCTTCGAGTCTATTAATTTCACACCACTCGTCGATCGACACTGTTCAGGACGGAAGTTCAAACAGCTAGCGCCAAATCAAACGCAGATAATGGGAAGAAATGGACAAAGCACACTTGCACTCCCATTGTCTCCGTTTGATTTTGCACTGTTTCAATTTGCACGGTGTACTCGTACGAACTCGCCCAAATGTTTGCTGTCTAGAAATGACGGAGGCACGGATCCATGCGAACCACACACGAATGACAAGAAGACTGAGAACGGAGAAAATTAAAGAACCCTCGGTGGTCAAAATTAATTCGGTGTCCCCCACCACGGCGTTTCTCGTAATCATATCGTCGTTTTTGGCACGTAAAACCCTAGGAGCTATTATTAAAACTGAAAAAGGAATCCCCACATAATATGAGATTATTCGTAGTCGTTTCATTTCCACGCACAACGAGCGACGGCCAAATTTCGGAGGACAAATGCAAAGAGAGAAAGAGAGAAATGATAAACAGGAGGGAATAACAATTACCTCGCAGCTTTCTTGGACCAGCGGTTGTCGTCGAAGATGGTCAGCGCAGGCATCACCGGTTTACCACCGTCTCGAAGACACGAGCAACGCTCATCCGCGCGCCACGCGCGCTCTTCAATCTCTATTTGAAAACACAGGCGCATGGCTGTCACACCGCAACTGCCAGCGCACGTGTGCCGAAGAAAACCCAGGGTCGCGCACGTCTGACTCTCTTCTCACGCACTATTTCCTGACAGGCGATTTTCTAAGAGTAGCATCTTTTTTTTTTTCCATACGTTCAGAGTAGGGCGTGGGCGGTCATAAAGAGAATGAGAGAGAGAAAAAAAAAAGTCCGCGTTACACGGCCATGTATGGAAACTCCGGGAGCTGTTATCAGCAACGCGGAGGTGCGGGGACTTAAAGGTGTGCGCAATATCCTCGTGTATATCACACCTGACGTGGCGGCGACCGAAAGACGACTCGCATAAAATTAGACGGAAAAGAGGAGGCGAGCGGAAACCGTCACTTTCCTTATCAATTCCGAAAGAGAAAAGCGAAGGAAAAGAGCTACGTCCGCCAGTGCGGGCCGTGGGAAAGGATGCCCATGGCGGTTTGCTTTTCTCTTTAATTCGGCAAGAAGCGCTTCAAGGCGCCACGTCTATCTATCTGAAAGGACGAACAGCTACTCAGGTCAGTTTCAGAGGGACGACGCGCGTGCCGCCCAACAGACGTCATGGGTTCGGTTGTGCAAGCACTGATATTGCGCCTCGAGGGGTGACGCGCGAGTTGCGTGTCATTTTACACGACTCCCGACGCCAGAGGACAAACACACGAGCGTATAGCGTCGACGCAGGCTGCACGCGAGCCTACGTGTTGCGATAGCGTAGCGCCCCGGCGACATTGGCCTGCTCGAGCACGGTGTTAAGAGTGTCTCGTCTTCGAGTGCGAGGGTATATCGATTGATCGAGTGATCAGCGGCAGTGCACGACTGAAGAAGCGGCTTCTTCGATGAAAGACCGTCGCAAAGATCGGTGCAATCATCGGATAGGTGGTTGATTAATAACGGATTGAGACACGTTATTTAGAACAGGCTAATTAATAAATTACTGCAGGACACGAGGTTCTACAAAAACTCGCAGAATCCCTTATGCATTCGTCTAAGACGACTCAAAGGCGAAAGCAATCTGCTTCTTTTCCTTCACAGCCGATGTAATGATCCTCTACCGCCACACTCCGAAAGCTTTCTGCACGGCTTTGGGACGTAAAACCGTGACAATTATTACATTTATTAACACTTTCCGCATCTAACGTGGTTTTTAAGTTGCCTCCAGGATCGGAGGCATTGCGAGCTTTCTGCGGCTCGACTGATTTTGCACTGCCTCCGTGATCGGCCCACTTTTGAACAAGCAACAACGGCATGTGATGAACCACCATGTGACATCATGATGAGTCACATTCACGCCATGATGACGTCACAAATTTCGACGATCTGTGACGTTTTGATGACGTCATCACGTGATGATGATTTCTTGCGTCACTGGTGTTGACGCCGCCGACAGTCACTCTTCGCATCCGATGAGGCATCTATGCCTTTCGCCTTAATAAGTCCACTCTTTTTTCCCCACCTATACGGACAAAACTCGACATTTAGAACTGCGCTCGAAACTTGGCGACGAGAACTTCCTAATGCGCCCGATTGCAGTTTGTACGCCGTGTGAATAACAAACCTATTTCGGCGACCCCGTGGTCTGTCTGCAAGAGGCATCCGTCTCGCAGCAGCGGGTACAGATCGCACGTCGTATCTCTCATCTAGCAAACGTTGGCGCCTGTAGGCTTCTGTTCAATGTGCAAGATTAATCCGCGAGCGAAGCTCCAGATCGCTTGCGACCTTTGAGCAACTGGGAGACGTGTTTACGTCTCCAGCGGGAAGACACGTTCGACGACGACATTGTGCGCCAACGCATCGCTGAGCTGTCCCGCCATGGGCACGGCCTTCAATTATTGTGTCAACATAATTCAACATTGGCCGGCGAACGCACGTTCATTCGATGCCCGACACCATTCTGAAATATATAAAAAAAAAGAACAACTGAAATCCTCTTCAGAGGAGAGGATGAAACGAACCTTGCTTCTTCCTAGACATCAGCGATCGTAACTGACTCTAAATGCAACGAGTTTCGGGCACTATAAAATAGAAAGAGTCCTGGTCGTTCGCAGGCTAAGGCTTGTCGTTGGCAGCCATTAGCGAGCGTGACAATGGCGCATCACACGTGCATCTGTTTTTCATCGTTGCTGCTTGAGGTTAGAGACGACCGCGTGACATTTTCTGTCTAAATTTCCGAGCGCTCATGGTTTCTATGGAGGCAGTATACATAAGTGTGCGTGAATACGCGATCATTGCCAACTGCAGCAATGTTTTCTTGAATGCAATCATTTTGCAAAGTTACAAAGTGCTTTGAAGCTAAAAGGATCAAGTTAAGGCGAATCGCAATAACGGCCAGGATTAACGTGCTTGACGGGCGTCCTATAGACACTGCAGCGCCATTCCCACTCTAGAGGTAAGTCTGTGTTTACATGGGTGCCCGTGCCAGACCAGCTGCCATATCGGCAATGACATGTGCGTTGACGCAAGGTTGTACCCTTCGCCGCGAAGTTAACGTGTTTGTCGTCCGCGAACGTCCATCATTCGGTTCGAACAGGTGTGTGCAGGCCGACGCATCCTATGCGCACCGCCGCTACCGAAAACATGCGCATTTGCGTAAGAGACACTCGCGCACGCAGAAGACAGCGGAAATAACAACGTCACCACCTACCTTTTCCGCCCTTTAACAACACGCGGGGCCCTGACCTTGGAAGATCGTGTTTACTCTTTTCACAAAGTCCTCCCGTTCGCAGACTCGAGCGGAGACGCGTCGCTACAAATGCTCTTTCTTTTCATGTCTCTTTTTGGCAATCACACACCGGCACAAATGAGCAGTTCCCAAACACGAGGGTGAACGTGTAAAATGTCGCGACCCGCGCGAACACGGGCGTTGTACGACGCGCGCTGCTGCGAAATGGCTCAGCGAACACGATTACTCGCACGAGTCTCCTGCCCCAAAGTCGTTTCAATGTCACACACCCCTACGCAAACCAAAACAAGACACACCCCCCTGCCTTTGATCGCGGTCACATACGCGTCCGCACGTGGAGCGCGGGAACCACTACAGCCATCATTTCAACGCCATTTCCCTTCTTGCCGAGGCTGCCGTGCACTCGCATGACTTCCGTTACCCCCTCTTCCTCCTCGTCGCGATCTAAAGCGCGGAGTGGGAAAGCGAGGAGACGTGCAAAAGAGTAGTCTAGCTGAAACGAAGGTCGGCCCCGTTAGAACATCCCGCCAGCCAGAAAGTTAGTCGGGTCCCCCTCTAACACTCTTTCTCTCCGGTGCTCCCTTTCAATCGCTTCCTTTCTCAATCTGGGTCGAGGCTGCTGGTGACGTCACCGCCGACGTCACCAGTCGCGTGGAGAAGGCAAAAAACACCGACAAATGAGTCGCGCGAGCAATGCGGAAGAAGCAGTCTCTACGCGGCCGAAAAGCGGGCCCGGGTTGGTGTGCAAGAGCGGGGCTGGAGAGTGAGCCGCTTGGCGGAGGGTGTTCGTTGGCGCAATGCTGCGCTCTCTACGCCGAAAAAAAAAATGTACAGAAAGGAAAGCAGATCGATAGCGCCTCTCCCCTCTCCCCCCCCCCCCTCCCCTCGTTTTCACAGGGACGTCGCGGCATTGCAGCCCCCAAATCCTTTTCCTGGTGCGGCCCGTCCACTCTGCAACGAACACAAAGGACGCGGCGAAAGTGGACGCTTGTTGTCTTCGTGAACGTGGAGAGGGGAAACTTGTTTGTTTCGGCGCTTTCGGGAACGCGGCCTACGAGATTTACCGTCCCCGCGAGAGTGATCCACGATCCCCGGGCTCGTCGCGCGGCTCTGTTATTGCTGGCACGTACATAATAAGGCCTTGGACGAGGGCGAGACCATACGACCCTTTAAGGCTGCACAATCTGTGCCCCGGAGATGACGTCATTAGAGGGCTGCCCGACGAGTACCCGATTACGCGAGGACGTAAAACAGATCCGGCCCTAAAGACTATAGACGGAGGGGCTTCACTCTAACGAGTTGGATTCGCTGAGCCAGCCATGGCGCGATGCCAAGAGTACAGAGAGAAATAGAGGAAAAAGAAGAGGCAGGGAGGTTAACCTGGTGCGAGTGACCGGTTTGCTACCCAGCACAGGGGTGGGGATATAGGGGTAAGAAAGCGGACAGAGAGGGAGTGAGATAAAATAAAAACAAAAAAAAATGCACGCATGCACACACATGCAGGACGTCCTATCAAAGCCGTTCTGATAGACCGGTTGAACGCAGAAAGCGCATTAGCGCCTGCACAGCCTTCTTCTGTGACATTAAAGGGTCCCTAAACCACCAACAGACGCTCGCGTGCTCCTCTCCGTGCCTTTCCTTCATGGACAACACAACAGCATAGAGTTTCCTAAAATGACCTAGAGGGAACTCTGGCGCTGCGATCGTTCAGCCACCATGGGAATGATGGGTAGTACACGGATTTGCCTAGTCTTCGTGCTTGTGGGCTTCGAACGCACTTGTGGCTTTGTTTATTGCTATGTTTTGGTTTTCTTTCGGATAAAAGAATGGATCGTTGTGAACTTCGTGACCAGATTTGAATCGGTGAGCCTAAAGAAGTTAAAGTGGTGAAGTGAAACTGCTGATTTTTGCTGAACTTCGTTTTGCGACAAAGCGGATGCCGGCGACGCGGAGCCAAACGGAGCCGAAAGAACGAAGTTTAGACAAATCCGTGTACTACCCATGATTCCCATGCTGGCTGAAGCGCGATGCATTGCAGCTCCCATAGACACTAGCGCCAGAGTTCCCTCTAGTAAGTATTGTAGGAAACTCTATGGACAACAGCGGTCATGACGTGACCTGTGTGATTAGGTGACGTCTCGAGCAAGAGACGCTGTCAATGGGCGAACAAGAGCCTGTTTTCTGCGAGCAGATGCCCGCGCTTCTTGCGTTTTCACCTCGTACGCTGAGGAAGGGCACTCGGAGAGGTGGATAGACAAGCCGACGAACGCAGCCTAGGGAAGGAAAGAGCGATACGACAAAGCGCGTGCAACTCCGCCAGCGTTCGCAGTAGACTCGTGCACAACTGCAACGCCAAAACTAAATTTCGACCTCTACGTGGTTTAGGGGCCCTTTAAACAGGATTCTTTCTTCCGAAAGAGTTCGGTCGACCACTTTAGCAAGCGCGTTGGAAAGCGACCGTCTCTGCGAACAGTACTGTGGACAGTCGCACAGAATCGCAGCTTGTGACCACTGCGGAAGTGATGAAAACGATTCAGCGAAGAGTACAAGTAAAGCATTACTATAGTTCCCAGAAAGGAAGGCGCGCAGTTGGCCAGGGTGGAGGGATACATTCTGCCTCCCGTGGAAAAGCCTGCTCGCAAAACACGAAGCCGTGTCTGTACAATGCTAGTTCATCGCTTGGTCGACGGAGGTCGCACGCTGTTTCACATCTCGTCTCTCCTCCGTTCTTTTATTCCCCTGCTTGTCATTATACGAAATGGCTACTAACGGTTTGTTTAGGTAGCGAAGTTTGTCGGGATTGCTGCGGGCGCTCAAGTAGGCTGCGGTAAGTTTCACGTTCCTACAGACAGTAGCGCTACGTACCGGGGCGGCGTGTCCTGCGCAGGGAAAGTTGCTTGCGCATAATGACCTCGCCGGTCAAGTTCACAGAGGCGAGATGTCGACAGACTCTGTTTGCCGCGAGCAAACTCCTCGCGCTGCGTGCAGCGCAGGCGTCCAATAAATGTGGAAGTAAAAAAGAGTCACATGGCGACGTCTTCCGTTAACGTGGCGATCCAGATTGCCAGAATTAACGAGGCAAATCAGGTACGTTCGCACTCGCTTCGACGTCGCCGGCGCGACCGCCCATCGATTCGCTCGCCAGCTTTTCGATTCAGCTGGCACGTGATTTGATTAGAGCCAGCGATTGGTCGCAGGTGGGGCGCTGGTCGCAGAGCGATCTCTCGCAAAGCCGTTGCACCGTTGTGCGCAGGCTTTCAGCGAGGAACGAATGATGCGAACAAATTTGGCGAGCATTCGAAGCAACAAAGGCACGCGCACTGCTTCGCTAGCTGGGCCTCAGACAGCGGGAATTCGGAGCGATAGCTTTAGGTGACGGCGTGTCGAAGCTGTATTATTATTATTATTATTATTATTATTATTATTATTATTATTATTATTATTATTATTATTATTATTATTATTATTATTATTATTATTATTTATTGGCGCCGAAGACGCCAAGGCCAAAGAGCGGAAACCCGAAATATAATTAAAAAAAGATATACAGCGAGATGAAGTTGACGTATAAAACAATTATAAACAATTAGCTCCTAGTTAACTGTCTAGGAGAGGATCGCATGGGCGGCTTTAGCACATTGCTTTAATGGTGTGCAGGCCACTAAGTTCTACATTTCAGTAGGAAGAGAGAAATAAATCGTCAGTGAGTGAGTGAGTGAGTGAGTGAGTGAGTGAGTGAGTGAGTGAGTGAGTGAGTGAGTGAGTGTGTGTGTGTATGTGTATGTGTACGTGTGTGTGTGTGTGTGTGTGTGTGTGTGTGTGTGTGTGTGTGTGTGTGTGTGTGTGTGTGTGTGTGTGTGTGTGTGTGTGTGTGTGTGTGTGTGTGTGTGTGTGTGTGTGTGTGTGTGTGTGTGTGTGTGTGTGTGTGTGTGTGTGTGTGTGTGTGTGTGTGTGTGTGTGTGTGTGTGTGTGTGTTTGAAGGAGGGGAAATGAACTTTGAATCGCATTTCTTGTCTCAACTCTCAGAAACCTCTTTCTTCTCATTTCCTGTTTTTCTTCTTAATGTAGTCTATGTCACATTGGGCACGCTAAGGGCTACGGCGTTCTCAGTTGCCAGACGGAGATGTATGAGATAACCGCTACACGAAAAAAAAAAGAAAGCACAGAAGCGTCAAGGCATTCATCAGACATCGATCATGTCGCGATCGATAATTCTGACGCGGCAGCCCTGCACCCATTCGTACCCTCTTAGGAGAAAATACGTGGGTCCACGCAGCGGTCTTTCTCTTTTGCCATGTTTGTTCGTTCGTTGATTTGTACGTTTCTGCCTGGAAGAAGGCGCTGAGCTCAGGTGAAAAAGCTGCTGTTGCAGTAAACCTCAGCGCTCGGCTGCACTTCACGCACGCAAGATGACTCGAATGCCCGATCAAACGCGATATTAAAAACCGCAGCC
Source organism: Rhipicephalus sanguineus (assembly GCF_013339695.2). Classification (NCBI taxonomy): domain Eukaryota; kingdom Metazoa; phylum Arthropoda; class Arachnida; order Ixodida; family Ixodidae; genus Rhipicephalus; species Rhipicephalus sanguineus. The sequence goes on from NC_051184.2 coordinate 14,800,003, forward strand.
TTTATTCGCCCTTGTCGGCAGCTTCATTGCAAAATAGAGACATTAAATCAAACGGCGTCTCCAAAGGATTAAAGAAACCGGAAATGAAGCATGGGGGTTTAGGAAGACTTCCAATGAATTTCCTTGCTTCCATGGTTACATGCAGGGAGAGGAAAAAAACAAAAAGAAAGCCGCCGACTTATTAGGCACGAAAAGAAAAAAAAATAGTCTGGATTGATAAAGGATGAGGATTACACTGGGTCAACAGAAGCGCGCAGTGTCTTCCGGAGATGAAAGAGTAAACTGAAGCAGCCGCGCTGAGGTTTGCGTTAGAAAAAGAAAAAAAGTCTGAAGCAACACACGATGTTAAACGTTATTGGTATTCCATGTAGTATGCCTTTTTAAACAATGTATTACTATTTCCCGTACTGCTTTCGCGCCTGGCAAATCCTTGGATCATTAAACGAAAAAGTAGGACTTCATTCAAAGGGCACATGCCGATGCAATAAACAAAGAGTCGCAGTGGGGAGGGGGGGAAGGTCGTTGCTTGTTTGACAGAAGCTCTTCGGCGCTTTTGAAAACCGTACAAAAGACAGCCGCCAGCATATATCAATAAAAGAAAGAGGAAAAAAGAAAAGGGGAAAAATTAGCGGTTAAGAAACAACGGTATGCCATTTACGCGAGGCCGCGCAATCATACTAATTTCTGCGAGAGTTCTAATAAATAAATAAATAAATAAATAAATAAATAATAAATAAATAAATAAATAAATAAATAAGGAAAGGAAGGAAGAAAGAAAAAAGCTTTTACTGAGACGACAGGCTTCAGCTGCATTTTAGCAGCCTAGACGACGTTATAAAGCGCTTGACGCGCACCTAGACAAAGCAGTGCCGTCCGTGCGCAACAGCGTTCGAAACATAACGCTTGCAGACTACCGCGATAGTTTTCGTAGAGCTGCACGTTATTAACCTGCACATCCATAGCGTTTCGCTCGTAGTGCCACAGTCCTATAGCTGCTAAATTGTGGACTCGCTACCAGTCGAGTCCACCTCGGTGGTACAGTGGCTACAGCGCTAGGCTGCTAACCCGAAAGTCGCGGGTTCGATCCCGGCCGCGGCGGTCGCATTTCGAGAAAGGCGAAATGCTAGAGGCCTATGCACTGTGCGGTGTCAGTGCACGTAAAAAAAACACCAGATAGCCTGGACATATTTACACAGATGAGCGGACACAACACAGGCGCTGTGCCGAATTTCCGGAGCCCTCATATACACTACGGCACGCTTCATAATCACATCGGGGTTGTTCGGGGTGTTCGGGGTTAATTTCGGGGGTTGTTACAAATTTGAGGGTGTGGGCTTTATATATATATATATATATATATATATATATATATATATCTTATACAGCCCCCATGCCGTCGGGTGTTTTATAGATCCCCGCTTCAGGACAATCATTTCTTCGAACGAAATGGAGTCAGTCGCGCCCGGCTTTTATCGCGTTATATTTGTCACACAGAGCGTAGCGACAGAGTATATATACAATGGAGACAGAGCCGTCGAGACACGCCGAGTTGTGGTGCGCGGTGTGGGAACCGCGACACGTGGTGCGAATCGACGGCGAGAAAAATGCGTTCGTGCAGGGGGAAGTTCACTTCCGGCATCGTCTATATATATGTGACTCCGTCGACACGCCACACTCGTGGTCGCAGCTAAGCGCACCCGAACTATGCGATTCGAATGGTGTCGTTTCTACGGACGGCCCTTTGCGCGTAATTGGGCCCGGAACTTGTGCGATACCGGACCGACCCCAGGCGGAGGCTTCCCATATTTGAATAGCCAGACGACCTGCGGCTCGGTATTGACTCCTTTCTTAACAGAACACTCGAAGAAAGCAAAAAAGAGCACACGTTACCCTCCTTGGTGGGCCTTCAACATACATGTCTTGTTCACAAGTGAAAAAAAAAAAAAGGAAACTAAACGTCTTTGCTGTGTGTTTTAATTTTCATTTTGGTCGGCGCAGTGCCTCGAGGTTTTTACCTTCACCATGTATCATCCCGACCAGACGGGCTTCCGTCAAACCTTAAACTTCAATATCGTTGCTCTATCGTTCTTTTAGAGTGAGGGGTGGAACACGTATATATCCGATAATTGTGCGAGGCGCAACTCTTTTTTAAAGAGAGTTATATACGAGGCAAGTCAGGTCTCAGCAAAATGAGCAATATCGTTGCTCTCTCGTTCTCTTAGAGTGAGGGGTGGAACACGCAGCTTAGGTTCACCGAGTGCGCTTTCCAGCGGGCGGCAAGATTATATATATATATATATATATATATATATATATATATATATATAGAGAGAGAGAGAGAGAGAGAGAGAGAGTGTACTCAGAAACCTAATTAAACCAACGGACAATGAAGTCAAAGGAGGCGTAAAGGACATCAGTACTTGTAGTTTTGGATACTAATGTAGTAATTACGACATAAATAGAAAGTAATTAAAGCGGACGAAAACTAAACTTGCCGCTGATAGGGACCGAACCTATAACCTTCGGATAACGCGTCCGATGCTCTACCAATTGAGATAGTGCGGCGGTCGGTTTCCCATCCACTTTAGCGGGTATTTCTGCGTGTGTAATCCTGGGGGTGTCCCACATAAAGACTATACTGACGTAGTTTTGGATTTTACACCGAGCCCCACATGCTTGTTCCTAAACAACACTGGTCATAACACACATGCGTGTTTCCCACATGCGCGTGTACTGTACTTGTCCATTTTCTTCCTCAAACATCACTCTTCCCCCAGAACGAGTCCAAGGCAGCCACAACAGTCGCAGATGCACAGCGCTATGCACATCTCGATGATTCGCGTTCAGGAAGGAAGCTTCGTGATAAATAATCATAACAATCGATGCGGGGCCCGTGAGAACTGCCAGTACCCCACCACCACGGCATTTCAGTCACGCGCGATTTCACAAAAGTACTGCAAAAGTACGGCACGGTAGCGGCGCGTTGCCGTCAGGTACGCGCGGCTGCCAACACGTACGCACACGAGGGGAGCCCCGCACGCACTGTGCATACGCGCATAACCTTGACATTCAGTTCGAGCCACGAGTCGTCGATCGAGCTGGGCGTACCGGCACTGAGCACACTGAGCGGCGACGTATGAACGGTGATGATAACCACGCAGATGGCTGGGCCGAATCTTGGAAAGTCGTGCTCCCATTAAAGAAAGAAAAAAATAAAACGGTAGGCGAGGGAAAGCCAGTGCTCCTTCATAGATGGTTATATTCATATTGATTTTCCGTGCTCGTGAAGCGAAGAAAGAGTGGGCAAATTCAATATACGTATTGCAGCATGAATAGAAAAAGACAAATCGCTGCGGTCACCATTGCATAGAGCCAATGCCAGCAGATTAGAAGGAATATGTTTATTGCATTTTTGCATATTTTATTTCTTTTTTTTTTGCTAAGCGCTTTTATAACGCATGCAGTGGTTCCCTACAAGGAAACAATATTTGCCCGCAGCGAGTGTTCATCGACGACATCGCATGGGAGCGAGGGGGGCGTTATCAAATTGCCGGGGTGGCGTGGTAATATATGATTCGGAAATGATAATGCCAGTAGCAGCTTCGTGTATCGAAAGAAATAGCAATCGCAATGGGAGAGGAATTGCAAGCAGCGTAAAATGACGGCATTCGATTAGACGCGTGAGCTGATTCGGAAGTATTCCGTGCGGGAAGTGCTGGGGGACGGTTACGTCGGCGCAAGTTCCGCTCGCCGTTCTTCTTCCTTGTGTTGAAACTCGCTGCAGCTTTAGGCCATAACGCGTAACACGCCCCGTGAGTGCCGAAAGACCGTACAGCGGCGACTATGCGAAACACAATTCGAGTACGACTTCCCGTGCGAATCAAATTACACCACCTCCTTCCTCTCCGATTTTGCCGAGCAGGAAGCTAATTATCGTCATGCTCGAAACGGCGCGCCTTTTCTCTCCCGTAAGGAAGGCACTCGGCGTAACGACGTTAATTTCACCGAGCGAGCTAATGTGGCCGAAAAGTCGTAGTGAAATCCCGTTAAGCCGAAACTTCCTCTCGACGTTCGTAAATGCCCGATGTTCAGAAAAAATTGTGATTTGTCGTTCCTCTTGTTTTTTTTTTTTGTTCTTCTTGGTTCGCAGGTCTGGAACAATGACCTTCTGTGGAGACGCAGGTGAGAAGTGTTCTGTCGACGTTTCTCGAGGTCCACTGCGCGAATGTCTAAAGGCGAACGCTCGGCGTGTCTTAACAGCGGAGCCGTTAAAGCAGAGCGTTGGCCCGTGAACAGAAGTGGTCATCATCATCATCACGAACCGGCACGCACTCTCTTCATCCTCTTCTTCACATTCTGGTTCACCTCCCAGAACACGTGCGCCAATTTCTCCGGCACGGGATGCAATAAATCTGATGGGTGAGAGAACGAGCACGGAGAGAAGAAAGAAAGAAAGAAAGAAAGAAAGAAAGAAAGAAAGAAAGAAAGAAAGAAATATTTGGCGAAATTTTTTTTTTCACGAGGCGGGATTCGAACCCGCGTCCCCACGATACGAAGGCGAGCATCGTAACCACTCCGCTATCCAGGCACGCTATTAGAGCAGATAACATAGCCTTGTATAGTACAGCAACCCAAGGGGGTGGAAAAGGGAAGTGACGGTGAGGAGGAGGGAAAGGAGGAGGGGAGAGAGAGCAAAGCATGGCACAGAGAGAAACAAAGTGAAAGAAAGGGAAGAAAGACAGAAACAGACAGAAACATTTAAACAGAAAGAGAGAGAAAGAAAGAGGAAGCGAGAAATAGAAAGAAATATATATATATATATATATATATATATATATATATATTATATATATATATATATATAGAGAGAGAGAGAGAGAGAGAGAGAGAGAAATGAAAAAAAAAACAGAGACAGTAAAATTTGCTGAACATATCGTAACTGGCGCGACGCTAGAAACATGAAAGAAGGCCAGAGGAAAGAGACAGAAGAGCGCCAACAAAACTAAGGCACCAACTCGCCCAAAAACAAGTTCTTCTAGAGACAGTAAAAGACATACAACAAATAGAGAGAAGAGAGAGAAGAAAAAATCCGGCAGATTCCACGCACTGTGGGAATCGATGTAATGCGAAGCAGCCAGCAAACAGCTCCATACATCGCCTTGTTTCTCTTTGAGGAAAATGAAGTCATTAATGTCATGACATCTAGTTCACTATGTACTACATGTTTGTCATGCACGCATGCATGCACAATCTCTTATATAATTAAACATATATTCTGGTATATACAATGCATGACCTGTCATTTATGTTCGTCACGCACTCATGTCATGCCATACGAATTTTGGTGTATATCCAGTTAACAAAACGGCTAGAAGCGCACCAAGACAGTGCCATGTAAATCATGCCGTATATGGCATGCGTGTTATGACTTGCATGTAAAGACTTCTCATTTATGTTCGTCATACAGCCACGTCACGGAATACCAGTTTTGGTGTATATGAACTATCAAGCTAGGGAAACGGTCGGGAGCGCACCATGAGCGTGGCATGTAAATGATGCTGTGCATGAAATGCATGTCATAATTGTCATGTTGCCACCTGTCATTTATATTTGTCGTACAGTCACGTCATGCAATACCAGTTTTGGTGTATATCAAGCTAGCGAAACGGTCGCAAGCGCACCATGAGCATGACATGTAAATCATGTCCTACACGACAATCATGTCATGATTGTCATGTTGCCACCTGTCATTTATGTTCTTCGTACAGTCACGACACCAAATACCAATTTTGGAGTAGACCAAGCTAGCGAAACGGCCGCGAGCGCACTATGAGCGTGGCATGTAAACTATGCTGTACATGACATGCATATCATGGTTTTCATGTTAACACCTGTGATTTATGTTCGTCATCCAGTCACGTCACGCAATACCAAATTTGGTACATGTCCTGACAGCTAAACGGCCGCAAGCGCACCATGAGCGGGGCATGTTTGTCGTGGCGTACATGACATGCATGTCATGATTTTCATGTTTCTACCTGTAATTTATGTTCGCCACAGAGAATTGTCTCGTCGTACCAATTTTGGTGTATATCGGTCTAATTAAACGGCCACGAGCGCCCCAAGACCATGTCATATAAATAATGCTGTACATAACATGCGTGTCATGATTTGCACGATAGGACCTGTCACTTATGTTTGTCATACACTCTTGTGACGTCATACTAATTTTGGTATATATAGAGTTAACAAAACGGACGCAAAAGCACGAAGACCGTAGCATGTAAAACATGTTCTTCATGACATGCATGTCATGATTTTCATGTTACGACCTGTCATTTATGTAGACAGACAGACAGACAGACAGACAGACAGACAGACAGACAGACAGACAGACAGACAGACAGACAGACAGACAGACAGACAGACAGACAGACAGACAGACAGAGATAGATAGATAGATAAGATATAGATAGTAGATAGATAGATAGATAGATAGATAGATAGATTAGATAGATAGCTAGATAGATAGATAGTATATGATAGATTAGATAGATAGATATGATAGATAGATAGATAGATAGATAGATAGATAGATAGACAGACGACAGACAGCAGACAGACAGCAGACAGACAGACAGACAGACAGACAGACAGACAGCCAGACAGACAGACGACAGACAGACAGATAGATAGATATAGATAGATAGATAGATAGATAGATAGATAGATAGATAGATAGATAGATAGATAGATAGATAGATAGATAGATAGATAGATAGATAGATAGATAGATAGATAGATAGATACGCTCAAGGTCGCAAAAGTTTGGTAAGAAATGCTTCGCATTTAAGAAAGAAAGGGACGAAGAAAGAAAGAAAACTAAAGATAAACAAAGAAGGCCGCCCAGCTCGGCACTGTCCCTTCAGGCTTGGCACCACTAGTGCGAAGCTGCGTTATTTGTTTTCTAGCGTTAATCGCTGCAGGCATGCAGCAATTGCAGACTTGCAGCAAGCGCGGCAGCCGGTCGCTTCTGCAACTGATGAAACACACCCCACTCTAGCACGCGGCAACGTTCTCCGAAGGAGGGGTCACCGGCCGTCCGGCTCATGACGTCAGTCTGGAGTGGCGCCCATTGGTTGCAGGCTTGTGTGCTTCCGCATTTGAGGAAGAAAGGCCGCAGACTTCTAATGTTGCGAAGGACTACAAAGACACTAGGGTCGCAGATTTGTAGGAACCCATGCATCACGTATCACAACATTAGAGACCCCCCCGCCCCTGCTCCTCCTGGCCCTCCCCGTAGGTACAAGCCACATAAGTTTTTTAGGAACCAAGTTTTCACAATTTCACGCTGATCGTCACCTCTGAAGCTGGATATGACAGTAGCGCCAGCCTACAACGCCATTTGTTCATTTGAAACAATGACCAGAGTGCGGGGAAAAAATCCACACGTCGACAAAATGGCGACGCAGAAGCTGCGCGATCTTCGAGAGAAGGGGAGAAAGAAATTGAAACGACGCTCGGCTAAACAAGTGCAGCGCCCTAGAAAAGCTGGTCTTCGCAACGAAGAGAAGGAATAACATCTGCTTTCACAACCTAGTGTATCATTCCGAGGTTTGCGTGCGCGCGTCAAGGGATCGTGTGCTGTCGTGCGCAGTAAAGCAGACGACACTGCAAAGCACGAGGCGCGAGCTCGAAACGACGGTTCGTCGGACTTACAAAAAAGGGGAAAAAAAAAAGAGAAAATGTTCTGCATCCTCGCGGGCCCACAAGTAAAGCCGCTTGTTTGCCCGATGAATACGCGGCGCGAGCGGCTCGCGAATGAGACCGTTTTCTTGCTCGCCCATGGTTCCCGTCGCCAGACCTATCTCCGAGGCGAGGCGTACCGGTAGCCTTTGCAACACTGCCCGCATTTAGTGCAGACTAGTATATATGCAAACTAACAGCGAGTTTTCATTTACACAAAGATCACAGTCCGCGCCATTCGTTTTCGTACGGCCGGCCCGCATTTGCGTGTCGTGCAGACGATTGTCGCTTGAATTCATCTTTACATGAAGCCTGCCTCAACTGGTGCTCCTTGTAGAGTTATGTTTTGAAACTGTCATGAAAAAAAAGAAGAAAGAAAAAAAGAAAGCACCTCGTCGCGACATTGATCTGCTGCATGCAAATTATAGGGTGACATGTCCGGCACGTTACACAACCGTGAGCACGCTTCACGCCCAGCATGTTGGGCGAAACGGAATTTCATACATATGTTTTCTTCATCTCACTGATACGCGTAAGGAAACTATGGTGTCCGTCGTGTAGTACGATAAATCATTACAAGATTATGGCCTCAAGGCTTAAAATATTCAGCGAAAACGCCAGACTGAATCAGATGAGCAGCGGAGCACTTCGCTGAACTTCGGACTTCAATCCCCGCTGTACCAACGCGACGCATATATTGCTAGACATTGCCTCCTCGAGAGCCTAATCTATGGTGATTGGAATGGTTGACAATGGTGCATATGATGCCCACAGCTGTGAAGAGACCACAGACTGGGGGTTTGACAAAGAGGGTTTTTGACCGTGGGTTGGACCGGGGTATAACCGGGGTTTCACCCCTTTACCCAGCCGCTTTTTAAAGCAAATTGCTGAGACATCGCCGTTCAGCACTTGACTCGATGAAGTTCTTTTCCGGGCAGTTGGGGAGACCTTCGTGTAGTCAACTAGTGAATTGATCAATACAACGAGCACCCATCTTTATTATGGGCGGTAACGGCTCGCTCCAATTTTTTTTTCCCTTTCGGCTACATCTTTCCTCTAGTGCACATCATTAAACGTCGTCACTCGAACCCAATACTGCCATTCAAATAACACAAAGAAAAAAAAAGATGAATTCGCACTGGCGATTAATTTGGCTATCCGAACTGCGACACGAGATACATGCTGTCTTACCACCAAGAAGAAAAGAAAAATACCCACCTCCCTGTTGGCATTTATGTTGAAGATGGCAGTCCGCACATTAGCTCCGTTTATAGTTGGTCACGGGCCGCTCCCTTTCTCGTTATGTAAACGGCTGTACTGGCGGCCTTCCCCGCTTTCCATAAGCGTACGCAGTTGCCGCTTCAATTATGCACTTCGCTTCTATAGGTTGCCGGCAGCAAAGACCGAAGTGCGTTTCTGCATATTAATGATGGCGAAAAGCGGATACGGTCTACCCGCCATCGTGTGTCCAACGAGCCGGGATTATTATTATTATTTCACACGTTATCAGCATTACTCCGCAATGCGGTTGAATTCAGCCCCTGGACAGTGGATACAGATGCACAGACGAAGTTGTGGGCGGCTGCAGCCGTTTTTACAATTGCGTGCACAAACGTGCGCGATCCTTCACCAGCTTAAGCCGCGGAATTTGAAATCCTCTCGCACTGCAAATTTTGTTCCTCGCTAAGTATTCGGAAAATACAAAAATGACAGCGCTACGAAAAGAATAGCGCTAGGAGAGAGAGCAGAGGTCAGTCTCAAAAGTAAGGTTCGCCTTGTTAAGGCCCCAATTTTTTCCGTGCTCATGAATATACGGGCGCGAATCGTGAACCTGGCCAAATGCATGAAACAGAAGAAAAAACGCTAGACTCTTTTGAGCTGTGGTGCTGGAGATGTGGGGCTCCCTTTTGCTGTAAAACGAACCGACATCTTCGTAATCAGCTAGATTAATCGAGAATTTTCATTCGTAGCTAAGCTCATGAAAATAAAACCTTCTTATTTTGGTCGTATGATGAGGGATGGCGGTTCAATTGAGTCAAAATTTAAGCTATGTCAAAGTGGAAGACACGAAAAAACGAGGTAGTCCATGTGCTAGGTGGTTACGTGGTATTGTTCACGACACGTGTCGAGGTGAGCTTGAATAAGTAGTATTAGTTAGGTCTAACTGGCGGCGTTTATCACTCGTAGTGTCACCAAGAGTCGTCAGTGACCTGACGGTACTTATATAAACTCTGCATCGACACAGTGCTAGTTTAATATAAAGAAAGGACAGGCGTGTGTTTTTCTGTGCGCGTTTTTGTGTGCACGTATAGTTGTGCTGGATTGCAACGGATTCGCGCCTGATTAATCCGTTAATGTTTCGACAACCGTAAGAGATTTCACAGTCTTTCCTCCAACCCAGCGACACCCTAATGCAGTAAGTTCGCATTTCGACACCAACAGGGTTCTAAATATAACAGCGCGACTGCGTCAACAAGCACACAACCGAAGAACCGACAAGGTAGTCGTTCAAGAAGTCCAGATGTTGCAGGTTGAAAAGTGCATAACTAAAAAGCCCCACTTTCGGCGTTACCAAGACAGCATGCAATGTAAACACCAGGCACACGTGGAGCTTCAATGTCGAAATGAATACCTTGCTAGACAGTCTACAAAAGAGGGCGTTTCCTGACGCGTCATGTAACATTCTGCGGAGGGCCCAGAATAGTGCGCGAGTAAATGTAAAGCGCTCCACTCGAATATCTGCGCGACACTAAACTTATACACATCTGGTAGTAGATTGATGAACTGTGAAGTAGACGAAGAGATGGTGCAGCTCCTTGTTCAGGTTGCCAGGCTAACCCCACTTGTAGAATAAAACTAAACCAACTAACTAGCCAAACAACCAAACTAGTGCTTCAAACAAGGTTTTCCGTGTGAATATGCGTATGTGTGCGCGCGCGCGTGCTGAATTTCACTCGTGAACGCTTTGCGATGCAGTGAGTGGCGAAATGCGAATCTGCTGAAAAACGGCACCAACACAACCGACGGAGAGGCGCGCGAAGTAGGCTCTCCCATTTGTGATATTGCGCCCCATGCTGGGGCGCATAAGGCAGAAACAAACCGGAAGCGAGAAAACTGTAGCGCGTGATACGAAGCTCAAGCTTTAGCGCGCGCCACCCGCGTTCAATTCAATATGCGCAACACTGAACTTCCGAAACCGCGCCGAAAACATCGTTCACGGCTGCACAAATCCATAATACACACACACGCACAAAGGAAAGAAAGGCATACGCAACCGAGAGAGCAAGAACAGATGCGCAGACTGAAGTATAATAGGATGGGGGCGCTGCTGGCGTCATGCAGGGTAAACAGGAAAGCCGTATATCCGCGTCTAGGCATTATGCGCCAATCTATGTCGGCGAGCCTGAGCAAGCTTTCAGATAACGCAGATAAGGCGAGCAAAACAGAAGCGGCGGAAGAAAATTGGGCGCGTATACCCGGAAGCACCGTTGAACCGCGGTACGCTTTCGCGCGACACGCGAGCGCGTGTACCGCAAGAATTGCGTATCCACCGTTATGATGAGGGCGGTCTCGTTCACGAAGTTTGCCCACTGTTCGAAATTTGCCGAACCTGCTGCGATCGAAATTGGATGCCGTGGTACTCTTCGCTGCGCTAGTTGAGAAGCTATCGTAATTGGTTACGGCACTTGGCACCTCTACCCATGCAAGTTCGTATTTAGCAATATAGTACATGCATGCTCCTGCATTATTCCGCCATCGAATCCGACCAAGATCGAAACTATGACCTCGCGCTAAGCAGAGCAGCGTTGCACAGCCGTATACAGAGCGGCCCGTAATGACAGAAATAAATCAAACTTGCTGACGTGCCGAAGCCACGATGTGATTATGAGGCGCGCCGTATATAGTGGGGAACTCCGGGCTAATATTTACCACTTGGGATTCTTTAACGTGCGATTGATATCTAAGTGCACGGGTGTTCTAAGTATACTTCCGTGTGAACGTGCACTTTCAGGAGAAGCGGCACTGTTCGTTCCTCCTTTCCTTCTTTTTATCGCCTGTCCATCATCGCCGTGTGTATGGACACATTGGCGCCGCCTTGGGCGTGTTAACAGAATGGGCGTCTGGTTGACCTCCGCGTCTTTTCTATTCCGTGCCTCTCCGTCTCGATCACGGCGCGTATATCTGAATTAATGCACAATGCGCGAGCCGCTTTTCCTGGGTAATACCTTAAATCCAAAATGCCGCAGGTTTAACAAACGCGCCTCCTCTCGGATGAAGAACGACGGGATTAGGAGGAGCGCGTCATAGCGTTGCGACGCGAAACCGAAGAGCGTTCGCGGCAGTTTCGCAATCTGTGGACGGCGAGTGCCCAAGACTGTGCAAGCGCTCCTGTAATGAGCAGGCAGATGAAAAGTGGGCGCGTTTAGAAGCACTCAAGCACGCGCGCTTTCGACGGGTATATATAGCGATAGTAAACGGATGCAGCACGACGGAATAAAAGTGGAGAGGGCGAAGAAAGGAGAACGGCATCAAACGAGGGGAGGAAAGTGACAACTGAACAAGTTCAAATGACGTGCTCAGCATCATCATTGGATAGGGAAGAACGAAATGGAGAAATATAAGAAAACCGAAGTAGGTAATTCTAAAGCGGCCTACGATCGATCATTTGTTATCACAGTTATTACTACATGTGAGTACGGAGTGCATAGCAACTAAATTAAGAAACTGAGCGAAAAGAAGTAAATATAACAGTGATAATCATTACGATTATTGGTGTTATAAATAAAGAGTAAATTAAAGAAGTGAGAGAGAAGGATCGTCAACAACAAAGGTGGCGGCGATGGTCATGTTCATCATCTCATTAACCGTCAGGTAAGAAAGAAATGCGCACTCTACTCTCCGAGCAAGAAAAAAAGAAATGAAAAGCGTATGTGTTACTCTTTTCAGGCAGTTCTGACTTGCCACGTGTATACGATTCTCTTTAAAGGGGCACTGACACAAAATTTCGCGGCCGAGAAAGCCCGCGGGATCGATTCCCGTGAATATGCGTATATCATCTGCAAAATATCAACAGCTAATATAGCTTGGAAGGTACCTTAAATGAATTTTGAAGTTTGCGTGAGATCGACACCCTCGCCCAATTCACACCCTCAAAGGTGACCCTCGGTGACTCCCTACTTGCCTCACGTGACCACGCTGCAACAAGTTCTGACGACGTCATAGCCGCCATTTTTTTTTTTTTTTTTGCCGCGTTCGCTCCAGCAGTATAGTGCCTGCAATATACTAGTATATTCTCGGCACTATACCACCAGCCTACTTCTCGGCGGCTGCTCGCGAACCAGCGCGGAAGTGCGTCACAGTTCTGTGTGCTGACGTGATCTAGCGCTGCACCCGCTAGGTGGTGATAGTTGCACCCGGAGGCCGGAGGCTTGTCGTTATTGAAACCGAAACTGACAGTGGTCGGTAATGAGGAGCCTGTAATTAATTATCTGTCGCGCGCTGCAGCAAACGATGTGCCATGTTATGACTAACAGGCCCCCAGCAACACATCGTGGCAAAAAAACGCGAGGCCAAAATTTTCGTGTCAGAAACTCTTTAAAGAGACAGGTTAACTCTCTTTTGAGACCCTGTATCTCTGTCGTGAATGAATGAAGGAAAGCTTGAGGGCTCGTTTCTTTTGTCTGACACAACCTTAATGAAACCAGCAGATAATGAAGCCACGAGGGAAGGTATAGGGAACGTTAATTGTGCTGTTTTAAGTGTACTGTAGTAATTGTGATATAGATGTGAAGAAAATAAAGTGTACAAAATGACAACTTGCCGCCGGCAGGAACCGAACCTGCAACCTTCAGATTACGCGCCCGATGCCATTCATAAGCTTGAGAATAAGAAAGCGTTACAATGATAATCACAACGGTTGCCATCATTATGGGAATGAAGAATAAGTTAGGTAAGCAAAGAAAGAAGCTAAGGACATAAAGTAGGAAGGTGAGAAAACACGAAATTACGGGAAGGAAGCGAAATAGTAAAGAAAACACGAAGAAAAAAAAAAACATGAAGGAAGCAAAGAAAGGAATATCGAAAGAAAACGCAATCGCAGGCGCCCTAGCGACAGGCACGTCGACGGACACATTATAAGCTCGGCGGATTATCCAGCACGGGATCGATGAATGCGAAAGGCGCAGCATTAGCGGCAGGGATTAACGCCGCTATTAGGGCACCCAAGTCCTCGACACGGGTTTTGCTTCGCTCGACGCATCAGAAAAGACGCGCCAATCTATCCCGCAGGATTGGCGCAAAAGAAAACGCGGAACAAAGACGGCACTAGTTGCACTTGCGCAACGTCGGTTATACAACGAATTAACAACAAAGAAAAAAAAATGGCATTAAAGAAAAAGAAACGGTCGAAGGGCGCTCCATTGAAATGCAGCGCTTTGCGAGAATGGGTCGTAAACAAGGTTACGCGGGCATTGAACAAAATTCAGTCGAGCGAGAGAGATACGTCTTTTGACACCTTCTTTTTCGTGTTGCATTATAGATCGTCTTTGTTTATACTTTAGTTCTTACCGACTCAGTGTTGTCAGATGGACTGACAGAAATGCTGTAAACGCGAGCGCTCTCGTTCACATTAGCGCCATCAGGCGGACAGAAGTGATTACTATAACGAAAAAAGAAAGAGAAACCTTTCATAGAGGGAACTGCACGATAAAATGCGCCCATTAAATTGCAGAACTAGCGCTACACACGTGTGGCGCGAGGCGTCAGAAAAAAGAAAGAAAGGAAGAAAGCCCTGCGCGGACTGCGTGTCGCTGTCAGCTGCGCATGCCGCATGGCCTCGGACTGTCAGCAGAGGTAATAAGAGGATATGACGCATACAGAGAAGGCTGCCATCAAAGATGGACGAAAAATCGGCGCATTTGCCAAAGTGGATTGTGCAATGCACATCCGCCCTTGATCACTCACCCCTCCTCTACACGCTTGACGATTTTGCAAATGCCGCCGCTACTTCATGCCTCGCCACGCAAGACACGAATTTCCCAAAAAGCCTCGTTTTCGTTACGTCTTTTTGCGCTGTCGCCGGCAGCCGTCGGTGATGTGAAACGCCTTCTTTGGTCAGACACGTTAGTTAGCCAGCTTCCAATAACGCGCATAGGAAGAACGAATGCTATAATATACGCACACGGGCTGCATCCACATTCTCCAATTCGATTACGAGCGCTTCCCTAAGAAGAAGACGAATCTTAGAAAGACAGAAGACTGCGCTATTGGTACAGACCTAACTTTCCTTTCCGACGCTCGTTCAGTTGCTAGTGGGCCTTCCTGTTGTTCCGATCTCTGCTGTTGTGTCCGTGTGCGCGCGCCAACTTCCGTTATCACGAAGAAGACGAAACGCGGGAAGAACAGTGTTGACGTCCGAAGGAAATAAACAAATGAACAGATAAATAGAAACAAGCTAGCAGCTGTCTCTACGCAGATCTAATACGCGGCTAAGATCAAATGCTCCCTTCTTTGGCGCTAAAAGAAGATCCCGATTTCGTGCTCACAAGGCGCAGACCTTGTGTCACCCGCGACACTAGCGTGCCATCCAACGCCACTCGGTCGTTACGTTGTGATAAAGCGGGTATAAGATAGCCAGGAATTTCCTTAGAAGATTATTGTATATCGGGCGAATCGGAACACGCTGATGATGTAGCGGTGAAAGGGAGCTGCACCCTTGGGGGCACCTTTCTGTCAATCAAAAATAGTCGTCATCCGGTTAGCTTGCATTTACCTCCATGAAAACTATGCACTCGCCACTTTGCCTATCAACAGTTGTATGTGAGGGTGATAGCGCGCATGCCAGTAGTGACCTTGAAGTACCGGGCGTGCGCCGATAAAAGCGAGGAGGATCAACAGGCAGAATTTCAGTTCAAGATGGAAGCTCGAAGAGATTCTTCAACACGGGGTGTCGCGTTCAAGAATTTTTCATCTCATTAAGTGGTCAAGCTTTTTGAGTGCAGAATGCACCTCGGAGGTTTGCTCCCTATACGCGAACATCCTCCGAGCATCACACTATGCGCAGGTTGAAAGCTCGCGCATGAACACACAGGCGCTCGCACGGCTGGGACTCGATACTGCACACTCGTGCTCGACATCAACGCGCCGGAACCACTGAGTCATCGCGGTGGGGTCTGCCAAGCCGAACAGCTGGAGTGCGTCCTCAGTTTCTAAAAGGCTCCACTGGGCGCTAGAATGGCCAAGCTGTAGCTGCCGTTTGAAGACGCTGCTCCTCTAAAGGCCCGGGGCCCACGACAGCAGGGCACGACATTCGCATTGTAATCGAATGCTGGCCGGGGCCCGCTGTATATCGTCGGGGCCGTTGCCCGACGATATCCTTTCACTTTGGCAAAGAGCATCTGTTCCTCCTGTCAGTGAGTGCAACTTTCTTGCGACTCAGCGCGACGCAATATTGCCTACAACGTTCCTGAAGGAACACGAAGCCAAAAAAAAAAAGAAAAACAAAAAGGAAAGCACTGAATAGGGTGAAGATCGTTTTCCGCTATTTTTTGTTTGGTGCGAGCTACAACCTCAAGACATGGGAACTTTGCGTTCGTTGGTTTCTCTAAAGTAAATTAGAGATTTCGAAAGTAACTTTCACCAGTGATAGCCTCGTAGTATACACAGCATTGAAATTAAAACCGGAATCACGTGATTCTAAGGCTCCATAACTGATCCCTCAGCTAAATGTGTACATAAAGCTATGCGGCCACAATATAACTGTAGAATTCTGTCAGCTAACGCCGTAAAACATATTTCTGATGCACGCCATCTTGGCTACCTACGCTTCTTATATTTATTTGAAATTCTTCGAAACATGCCTTCTCGTGCAATGCTATACCATTGGACAACGAAAGTGGCTTCCGGCTCGGACAGACAGACGTCAAGAACAATGAGCGCCGTCGCCTACAAGTATCTGCCCCAAACGCCATGACGACACACGTCTTGTTAGACCAGATGAGCGAGAATAGAAGTATCGAAGTATCGTTTAATCACGAGTATACAGACTGAAGTGAAGCCGATACATTTATTACAGGCTTTGATGTTGCACAAGCACAGCCCAGAATGCAATAAATATTGGCACGCTTCCATACGAACTGCACGACTCGTCCTTTTTAAGCCAAACCTTCGACGACTGCTTTCTTCCTCGCGCTTAGGCTGTTGAACTTCTGGGCAGCAAACTCGAATGAGTTGTTAGTCTTACGGCTAATATGGTATTACAGTTAGCACGCTAAACACTGCCATTACAAAAATGAGCCGTCGTTGATAGCGCACGTGCTCGCAACTACAGCGAAAAAGTAATAAACGTAGACGGCGGCAACTTCGCGGAAATAAAAGCTGTACCGAAGCTCCAAGTTTCAGCGTACAGTATAACAACGATCCACATATTCTCACTATATTTGCAGCTGTATAAGCGTAGAGTATGACCAATCAGCTAATGGCTCAGGAGAAGCTGCAGCATAGATTTTTCTTTCTGCTTATCAATCACTCCGTTGTTCTTGGATCTCGCCGAAAACGAAAGAAATCTGCGAGCAATTAAGTAAATCTAAACTATCCTGTCGCGAAGCTCGAGCTTTAGCGCGACCTGCGCGCTACCAAAAAAGCGAACGGCAAATCATTACGCTAATGGGAACACCCGAGCCCCTCGGGTTTCGATATATGCCGGCGCCAGCAACAATGCGCGCGCACTAAATCCCGCCGAAGCCTGACGAATGGAGGCAGCCTACCTCGCGAACAAGTCATACAAAACGGTGCGCTAAGTCAGAGAGCAAACGCCCGCTAGAAGTACGGCTCTGAAAGATATCTCAGAAACAAATGTCCGAACGAATGCCGTATCTTCGAATTGCAGTCCGCCCTCGGTGTATAGCGCATTCAAATGCTGGGTGTAAAAAAGCGCACTCCAATTGCCTCTACGCCAGTATCTCGTCGTGTAGAGCGTTCATGTTAAAATTTTTTTGTTTTGTGTGTGAGAAACTTTCACGCGAGAGAGAGAGAAAAAAAAAACATTTATTGCAGAGATATTTGTGAGTGAGATTTGTGTTTTAAGTGGCTGGACGGGAACTTTTAAAGTATGCTCGAGATGAGCTTTTTCAGATACGGCACTACAGGCGCGGTAGCTCGTCTTTCTTGCAAGCACCATTAACAATAAAACATATATATTCCATCTCAGTGGTTATCACACTGTCCTCCCGATTACAAGGTCTTGGGGTGGATTCTTTTGAAAAGCAACAACAACAACAACAACAACAACAACAACAACAACAACAACAACAACAACAACAACAACAACAACAACAACAACAACAACAACAACAACAATAATAATAATAATAATAATAATAATAATAATAATAATAATAATAATAATAATAATAATAATAATAATAATTTGTTCGCACAAACCGAGACAACAATCCGCACACCCCGAGACAAGGCTGCACGCATACTTCGCGGACTATAGTCGAAACAATGCGGCAGTTTTGCAACAACATTTTGCCACTGCAGGACTCTGTATAGGCGCGCTTCTAAGCATTGAATCTAAATAGTTTTCTTTGTTCCACGAGCGCGGGATTGCGTCGCGCGCGCACTCTAACGCACGAACGCAGGCGCACAAGCCACGGGCGTATAGTGGGAGACAGGCACCTGGTAGCCGTCCGTAATGAGGCCTTAGAAGCGGAATGTCGCAATGCGCAGAAAGTCGCAGCGACTGGAAGAGGTCACTGCATTTGAGAAACATGCACTTCGCTTTGCCCACACAAGCGTTCGCGATCGCTTTCCCGCCCGTTCGGATGCTGGCTCGTCATTACAGAATGCCCGGGTCGCATTGGAAAGCGCCCTCATTGCGTACGCATGAGGTGCCGAGTCATTATACTGGACGAGAGAGAGCGAAGAGCAAGACGACGAACGGCGAGGAAGACCACACTTTCCGAGCAGATGTCGTCGGGGAAGTTGCGACTAAGGAGCGACCACAAATTGCTAGTGCCGTGGGCTTTCGACAAAAAACAGGTTGACGAGTGAGAAGACCAGGACCACGAAGGAGAAAGTGGATATGAATCGGAATGAAACGAACAAGACGACGAGGACAGATGTCGTTGCTATTCAGGGTTAATTCTCCATTTCAGCGGTGCGCGAACAGTGAATTTTACGAAAACAAGAAGCAGCGCGAAAAAAACGACAACAAAAAAGGAACACACGCAACGGGACTAGCGCTAGTCCTGTTGTGTGTGTTCCTTTCTTGTTATGAGTGCAAATCAGCGCAGCCGTCGGGAGGGGACAGAAGAGAGGACACAGAGCGCTGACACAGAGCGCCTTTTTTTGTTTTTTTCGCGCTGCTTCTAGTTTTCGCATCATGAACCGACTCGCCCAAACCTACAAGTCGTTGTTGCTAACACAGTGAATTTTAGAGCCAAATCGAATACGAATACGAATCGATAACTATTCGAATAGTTTTCCACTATTAAGGCAGCCATTTTCAAAGCAGTCCATGAATTCCGCATTATTTGATTTCAAACAAATATTCGCAAACTTCAACAAAGGAATATTACGATTAGTTTTAACGGACAAAACATTACCACAATTATGTACACTGAGTTGTGCTCGTACGCAGCAGAAACTAGAGCCTTCTAGATTAAGTTAAGGATGATATACAGCAGTGACGGCAGCATTCAAGGTGGTACTTTGTCACACTTTTAAATAAACTTGTGCACACACAAAAAAATAAGCAATTTTCACGAGTCAACATCAGCAGGAATTTCCCGATGTTCCCGATGATAATAGTGGATTGATGATAGTGTCGCTGATGATGATACTGTCGAACATAGCGTCGATAGCCCCATAAAAGCTTGGGCTGCATGAATTTTGGTAATTCAATTGCTAAAACAAGAAAAATTACCCCTCACTGCTACAACGTTGCGCTCCTTTGGGTTTTTCCCGTTAGTGTTGATTGTTCGAAAACTACTCGGTATTTCGACTATGCACCATTAGCTTCGGTTACAGGAACCAATCGGACGCCGTTCGAATCCTTCTTCGAATGTTCGCACGCGCTCCCGACGGCAGCCACATAAGTCAGCTATGACTTCCAGAGGCACCGTGGGTGTATGGACGCTACTAAGATCCATTTATTAAAGTTGTTTAAACGGGTTTGGCGACAAGTTCGAGTAAAAGTGGTCGATACTGCTACCAAGAAGCAACTTCGAACGTTACAAAACCTTTTTTGCAATGTATACCGATTGAGCCAGGAGGGACGCTGACAGTCTACATTAAACAAACAGGCAAGTAGACCTGAACCGCGATTGCCCGCACTGCTGAGAAAAAAAGAAAAAGGAACGTAAAAAAACAAAAGGATGCCGACATCAAGAAGCTAGAAGCTTTTCTGCAACTTATTAAGTCCGCGAGGATCGGCTCGTGTCGTTTATGTTGCGAGCGTGGAGTGCGCTCTGATTGCATGCGTCAGCGTTATTCCTTCCGGTCGTTTCTCCTTTGAAGCCCCCCCCCCCCCCCCCCCCCTGTCCTCCCACCCCTTTTTCTTTGCGACAGCAGAGCGGACGAATCGGTTTAGTTCAACTCCCTGCCTTTTCATCCTCTACTAACCGAGCCTATCTCAACTACAGTTCCGTTTACAAGGAAGGCTTACACTCGGAACAAACAAACAAGCATAAAAAGATAAGTTATTGGACGGCGGAGACAACGCGTCTTGCCTTCTAGAGCCGTATAAATTTCTGAATGGAGTCGCAGAGATATTCCTCGCACGCCTATGAGGAAACGTAAGATAAACAGGAAGAGTGCATATAGCTCCCTGGGCCCAGCAGGCCGTGTGCCTGAAAGCGCGGATTGGAGAAGTTACTACCGCCGACATAACTCTCACAACTACGACTTCCGGCGCAGTGGAGCCCACCCACACTTTGTCAAAGTGCGAAAGACGTCCACTTTCGCAGTCGGCCTTGGCTTCTTTGTTCGCAGCGCTCGGCAGCTCTGCTGACGTCAGCGTTCACGTCACGAGCATTATATGCGCACAGCAATGCTTTGTTTCACATTCTGCTTTCCACTAGGACTCGCAAGTCGAAGTCCGACCTGTATAATAGTATAATCGCTGAAGAATAATAATCTAATTCCGCGAACGTCACGTTGTTTATTGAGCTCTGCCACATTAACCGTTTGCGGGCCTCGTGTATTGCAGACCTATTTCTGAATGTCGACCTTATTCCTGAAATACAAGACGCCAGCAAAAGTGTGCCTCTTCTCAGCTGAACGTCGACGCACATGCGCTCGTCTCGGTTCAATTTATCGCCCTTTGTGTATAAAGTGAAGCGCACACAAAACAACTTTGTTCGGCGAAGGAGAAGAATCAGTTCTCGCTTTGCTGAAAAAAAAAAACAAAAAAAACATGTTTTCATGTAATGTAGGACTGTGTTATTTTATGGGTAAAGGATATATATATATATATATATATATATATATATATATATATATATATATATATATATATATATATATATATATATATATATCTGTGTGTGTGTGTGTGTATTAGCACGTAGTCTCATCTGAATACACTGCGTCACACAGAAAATATAACGACAACAACAGCGAAAACATTGCATATATGTCAAGGTGACAGCTGACTTCGGCTCACCTAGCGGAAGATTCTTCATCTGGTCTGCACATAGAAAGGGACTCGCGGTTGGTCAGTACACGTAGCTGACGTTTTCAATGTGAGCGCGACTTTTTTTTTCACACAGAGGCTTCAATCTATGACGACCTTCGCGAGCAGAAAACTTTCATATCACTTGACACATTGTGTCAGAGAAAAACAAAACAACGAAAACGGTTAACTCGTTATACAAAGTTTTTTTTGTAAAACGAGAAAGAGCGCCCAATTAACGAATTTTCTCCTCAAAAGAAACGGTGATGTTCAGATAAACACGGCGAGCGTTCAGCTGAACACGTTCGTGCCGCTACACTCGGCAACCCGCTTTGTGCGCCCAACTATGGTTGTTTTCTTCAAATCACTGATTGTTTGAATCCTGCAAGTCTTTCTTTTTTGTGTGAGCTAAGTTACGCATAGCGACAGCGTCGTATATTTCGGTTTTCACCGAGGCTGCGCCATAACTTCGCAGCACGCATACTGCTTATGTTAAGAGATACGAGAGGGTAATATCAACGCAGACAGCGAGGCGAACTTAAGCAACAAGAAGGGCGCCTCGCCGCAAGTGACAAGAAGAGCTCACATAAAAATGTCGAGTCAATAGCGTTAACCAACGTAAGCTAGAGAGGATTTTGCTTTCGGGCGCCGCCATCTTGGAGCGTCATGTACCGAGCCCCCGCGCCAGCATTCTGATGATTTCAGATCGACCTAAGCATCGCTAATTCGTTACAGATACAAAACAAAATGGCAGCGTTAACATTCAAGGCAGGAGCAATAACAAGGCGGCAATCGGGGCCAGGTGGTACGTCTTCATGCTTGCGATGCGCTGCAGGTAGACACGGACCACGAAAGAACGAGAAACAACACAGGCAATGAAAGGCTTCTCTAGTAAAGGATCTCATAAACAAGCTCCGAGGCGAAAAAACAAAGACAGTATAGAAACGTGAATTTTCGCTCCATGGCAAGAATGATAGACGAGATCGTGCTTGCAAAAATTTTCGCAATCATTATATTTTTGCTGAAATCGACAAACAATGAAGAACCGTAAACATTGCTGACAGTGGCTGCTTGTTTACAAAGACGAAATACGTCTCTATCATAAAGATCGCGGGATGACAACAACTGCGAAACTACACATACATCATCTTTGTGATATGCACGGAGACGAATCATAGCTATGGCGCTACAAGACTGCACAGTTTTTCGCGAGACGCAGGTAATATATTACAGGAGACAAACACTTTGTTCTTCTTGCAGGTGGATAAGGCTTATGCTTGTTGTCTAGTTGGAGAGTATCAAAACAAGCCTCAGCGCCGAAGATGGAACATATGCACACAACAACGTCAGTAAGGTTGACAAGAACTCCGGCGTTCGGGAAGTTTGAAAGAAACGTACGTCCGGACTCACGGTATGCGATTAAAATGCAGTGGCGGCTTCAGAACAAGAGCCGCTACCAGTGCTCGCTACCTTGCCTACCTCTAGAATCCAATACTTGATCTCCGACAGGCGGTTTTGGAGCACGTGAATGGTGGTAAAGTAAAACAAGTCCATACGACAAAACGGCTCCCCTAAAAGAAAGTCTGTGTATAAAAACAAATATATTCGTGGAAACGAGATGCTCGCGAGCTGCCTTTGAAGCTCGAGGATCCATCATCGTTACTACGGGCCACGAGAAAGAAAGAAATTCAGTGGCTCGTAAATGTGCGTTCGCTGAAGTTTGTTGCAAACAAAATTTGCGGCAGGTTTCCGAAAAAGATCAAAGGGTATCGTCTGTTTGAGCCAGCACCCAATTTCATCACTAGCCCTGACCACGCACGAGGCTGCCAGCATTTTAATGAAGAAGCCGAGCCAAGGCAAGCCGCAGTAAAAATACTCCGTCCTTTTTCTTCTTTTTTTTTAATTTCTTCCTCATCTAGTACAGCGTACGCGCAAGACACGACAGAAGCAAGCGGCGTTGTATCAACTCTGAAAGAAATAAATGAATAAAATCTCCCTTGATGGAATTCGGAATGAAGACGAGAAAATGCCGGAAGCGTGGATGTGGTCGAAGTTGGAAAGACAAGAAAGAAAAGTTTGGATGAAGAATGGAAACGAAAAAAGAAAAAGAGCGCAATCGGCTTGGAAGCAAACATCGCAGCCAGACAAGGACGCTGAGTACTGAAAAACAGCATGCGCAAATGTACGTTTTTCGTTTGAATACTTTGTATTCAAGGAAATGGAGCTAGGCTCACAACCAACTTGACAAAGAGTCACTGTACGTAGATAATGTACTCCCGCATTGTTTCCAGGGGACGTCTGTCTGTATGGAGCTTTTTGACATCTGAATCTGTGTCGCCCTCCGCTCTAGCGCAGCGGCTCGTGTTTCGCGCTGTTAAGATGGATGAGGGTTCGATACCGAGCCTCGGAGAACAACCTTCAACTGCATCTCAACAGAAAGTACATTCGAAGCAACAAACAGTCTGTGGATAACATTTCTAAATAACGACTAACTTGTGGGACACCTGCACCCGAAGACTGCTGCTCCGGAGCCGCGTATAGAATGACACCATGCACGGAAGCAATATTCTCGTACATCGCGTGGTCGATGGAAAGAAGAAATATGCTTCGCGTTCATTCCGGTTCCTCGAGTATGTCGTTCGAGTTTCCTCATTCAAGTCGTGCATTTCTTAGCCTCGGTATGCATGCAGGGGCCAAGGCAAACACTAAGCGATGCATAAAACCTTCTAAAAAATGCAGAAATGCTGAAAACGGCGCAGCGGGAATCGGCACTGACGTTGGACGGCTAAGAGTTGATTGGGACTCGTCTCGTGGGCCGCCGCCAGCTTGTACGAAACGGGAGACAATGCGAACGAAGTCGGTGTCGCCGATAGAGCTCACCGCAGACGCGGATGGGCTACACGGAGCCAAAGGGTACGCTTTCCCATCGGAGGCGAACAGGGATGCGCAGAGGAATAATGGAGGTCCAAATGGAGGCAGCTCTCTTTTCAAGGCACGCGAGGAGAGATTGGGAAATGCATATGGGTACGGTGCAGTAAGTGGTAACGCTGAGAAGGAGGTGCCCGCAAATGACGACGCGGTTTCACGCAGTTACGAGAACGGGAGAACTCGGCGTCAGCGAAGAAGAACACGTGGGTGGATGAAGCGAGGGCAGAACGTTAGGAGGAAACCGAGAGGGAAGAAATGCCTCGCCTTCTGTATCAGACACGCAGATGAAAGAAGGGTTACGACGATCTGAACGATTAGCCAATACGCGCAAGGGCAAGGCTAGATATTGCGGGCGTTGTATTGCGAGCTTCAGAAACGAGAACGGACATGCGGATGACGAGAACCGGCGCATTCAGCATGTCATGGCCGATGGCGGATGAGAAACAACGAAATGAACGGGAGAGAAAAGGCACAGGGGAAGACGGTCTCAACCTTCGACGCGTTGAAATTGAGATACATTCCATCAGAAAGCTGTATAGCTGAAGAAAAGCACAACCGTATAAGGGTGCCTGGATGCGCGCGCCCTGCGCCTCGGTGGTCATGAAAACGCGGTCATTGCGACGCCATAATGACCGCGTTTTAATGACCACCGAGGTGCAAGCATATCGCTTCAAGCGGATGTCACGTGGTGCATTACGGTAGCGACGACGGCGCACCCGACGGCGCGAAATGGGAAGTGTCCGGGCGTTACCTCCGCGATCAGCTCCGGTCATCAACTTCGATCGGCAACGGCGCACTGCCGCAGTTGAGCGCGGAGGCCGCGGTCCAGGGATGACACGAGTCGAAGACGCGACAGACGCGCGTCCCAAGTTCCGACGTAGTTTACCTTGATGACTCGTGGGATGTTTGAACGCCGGTTCTCTCAAAATGCGCGGGCTTGCTTCCGTCTTTATTAAAATTCAATTTGGTGTGAGAAAACGGGAAGGTACGCTTCGTTACAGCAAGCTAAAAAACATGAAATGAAAAAAAAAACGATATAAAGAAATCTCCCATGGTGTCTACCTGTGCGGTCTAGCCCGGACCACAAACATGCCGGATCTCGTAATAGTTTATTCACTCACTCACTCGACACTCGACTAAAAGTGGCCAGGAAAGGACGAAAAGAAGAAATAATCAAAATCGCTATGCACACTTATGAAGACAAGCGCGCAAGAAAATGTCTCCGTGGGCAGAGTCCGAAACATATAGGCCGGTCACCCATGACACCGCCGACAAAGTCGATACAAGTATTTTCTCATGCACTTGCAGACACGACAAACACGAGGTCGGTCAGGTAGAAAAGAAACAGAACATAAAGAATACAAATAGTATTGTGCCCGTTAAAAATCGCGAAGTGCGCTCACTGCCCGCCTCGGCTCCTGCAGACTATGCGTTTGTTGCAGGTCGTCGCCATATTGTGAGCACACTTAGGAACGTTTCGACATGATTATTCGTAAAGATGACTTCGTTTCATTATGATAGTACATTTTATGCGCCATTAGACTGCGCCTGTCAGAACATGCTGAAAGTTCACAGGAAGTCAATCGATGTAGTGACAGTTCTATAGCGAAATATAGCTTCTCAACAAATAAACTCCTAAATTAGCACACGTGCGTGCAAAACAACTTTGTTTTGCGACATTTGGCCAGAGAGAGAGATACGAAGAGGAAAGGCAGGGAGGTTAACCGAGCTTTGGCTCGGTTGGCTACCCTGCACTTGGGGAGAGGGGGAAAGGAAAGGGTAGAGAAGAAGGGAAGGCCAGGGATAACATATCTCCTAGGCACATAATGTCATTAACACGCACGAAGCTCGACAGCTGTCATGATTTCGGGAAACTCGTCTGTAAACATCGCCGGAAGCAAAAATTTGCAACAGGCAGAGAATGCGTGGCATATTTCTCGTCCTCTACAGCACTTATCATCATCGTAGTTAATTATGAATACAGACGCACAGATTCGCCAACATATATTTTAAACCAGCCCGGTGTGCAAACACTGTCCACAAGAACGAAACACGCTCGCTTGAAATTCCCGTTACAACGTTACAACTACTAAAAAATATCTACAAGATGGATTCATTCAAATACCTATCATTTTCCCAGGCTCGATAAACACGTAATAAGCATGCGCGCACATTGACAGAATACTCGTGTAAAAACTGCACGTATAAGTGTTCATTCTTCCGCTCGCAATAACAGAATGGAATCAACTTGATGCGACCATCACTAGCACCGACTCATTATGAGAATTCGCTGCACAGATGGAAAAAACTGTTCGCGCATAGCGGTAGCTGTGCATGCAGGGACGCCGATCCAGATATGTTGTGCGTTAGGTAAAGCGACACGTCTTTTCAAAAGCCTTCTTTTTTTTACGAT
This sequence comes from Rhipicephalus sanguineus, assembly GCF_013339695.2. NCBI lineage: Eukaryota > Metazoa > Arthropoda > Arachnida > Ixodida > Ixodidae > Rhipicephalus > Rhipicephalus sanguineus. The sequence goes on from NC_051184.2 coordinate 14,826,768, forward strand.
AGTTTAGCCATTTCTGATATATGCTTTCAATGCTTGCAATTCCATTTCCTTCTGTTTTGTTGCTTTCCGAGTCGTGATGCTACGGCTATCGTGATTACATTTGTACGCTCATACAGTTTCCTTTCTATTACCGTTCAGTTCGATCTTAGCATCGTATTATATCCATAACTTTCTTGTATCTTGTACTTTTTGTAAATATTGTGTATCATTATCATTATTATTATTTAACTTCTGTATTCTTCAATTGTGTTTATCATCTTCATGTCCTGTTCTTATGCTTGCAAGTGTTTTCTTCTATGTTTCTTATTCGTTTATTATTTTTTGTGAAACAATTATTTTACTGCCCAATTGCCACGCTCTCGAAGGAGAGTAGCAGTATTGTAAATAAATAAATAAATAAATAAATAAATAAATAAATAAATAAATAAATAAGCTGAAAGATGCCCAAATTCTCTCTTCTTATTGCTCGCTTAGCGTTTTGTTTCTACCATATTTCGCACACACAACAATAATAATAATAATAATAATAATAATAATAATAATAATAATAATAATAATAATAATAATAATAATAATAATAATAATAATAATAATAATAATAATAATAATAATAATAACTGCTGGGCTTTTACTTTTCAAAACCTCGATATGATTACGAGGCACGCCGTGGTGGACTACTACGGATAAATTTCGACCACCTGGGGTTCGCTATTGACGTGCATCGAAATCTAAGCACACGGGTGTTCGCATGCCGCCCGCATCGAAATGCTGTCGCCATGACCGGGAACCGAACCCGCGCCCTCGAGATTAGCAGGGCGACGCATTACGCGATAAGCAACCACGGCCGGTCCACACAAGATAAATTATTGCTGAAGAAGAAATAATAATAGAGAAGGAAAGGCAGGGAGGTTAACCAGCATAGGACAACCGGTTTGCTACCCTACACATGGGGACAGGGAGATTTAAAGATGAAGAGGAAAGAGAGAGAGAATATAGTGTGTGCTATCTTTCTATTGCTGAAAATGCGCGCAGTATTGCTGAAACTTGAGCAACAAGGGCAAGGGGGACGGGGGGTGCTTGATGGCATCGATGGATTTTCAAAACGCGTTAAGTAGAATTTAAGGACGCTTGAAAAACGAACGCAAAACGACGGAGAACACACAGAAAAGGAAGTACACAGCACAACGCTCATCCTGTGTCCTTTTCTCGGGTATGCATCGATTCCATCTCGCCCACCTTTCTACCTTATACTGCAATTTGAGCAAGAACACCCAATTCCCCCCTCCTTTTCTTTAAGATTACGGACATCTTAAGAGAGGGAGAAATAGAGAGAAGAAAAAAGAAGGAACACTTACGTAAATAAAATCGCAACATACGGCTTTCATGACTGAATGCTCCAGACAAGCACTATCCGCAACCGGAGTGAATTTTTCAGTGTACGACAAACGCGTAGACGCTTCGGAATGGATCGAACTTCGCCGTCAGGCAGCGCCGCACGATGATGAAATATTAAGAGGCACTGATGCAGCGCACGCGTATATATATTTATGCCCTTACGTATACACGTAATTCGAATCAACTTCAATCTTGGCAAGAAATAACGTAATACCAAAAGGTACTTGAGAAACCGTAAGCGAAACGTTGCTTTTCTGTTTTGTTTCGGAAAGGCGACGTTTTGGCGAGCGAAAAGGCATCTGACTGATGCGGATCCGTCCGCGTTCGACTGCACTATGCGATTCACAGGGACAATTTCTTGTCGTTATTTCGTTTAAAATACTGTGAAGCGTTGGGAATTGAACCGTATTGGCGTTATCTCAGACGGGAGCCGCCAAGAGACGCGCGAGGCCTGCGAACGCGGGCGCGAAAGAATATTCCCCCAGTTACGAGATGAATTTTTCATTGAGCTCCAGCACGCACCGCAGTGTTCCTGCGGTCGGGTGCGTGGCTAACATTCTTCGAAATTCCGACGAAAAACGATTAAGGTGGGAAAACAAACTCACAGCACACTCGGTAACCATTAACAAGACTGTATTGCGCAATAAAAGACCACATAAAAGCGCCTGTGCCTCGTGTTCCTTCTGTCCGTCTTCGTAAAGTGCGCGCTGTTTTTGGCGTATGATGAACAACCAGCCATCTCGAGATGTGTTACAAAAGACCATATACGACGAAATTAACGCCATAAAAAAAGGAACTCTAAACCGGTAAAAGATGCACACAGTATCACATACCTGCCACGTGAAGCATGGGATTATATAATTGTGCTTTTGCGCGAAATCACGCTGCCCTACTGCGTAAAAGAAAATCCACAACCGCTATCATCATCATCCTCATTTAACTTCTTCCACCAGCAAGACTGAACTTCAACGTCATCTCCAGTATGTTACCCACGACTTGCGTCAGCCGAGATGAGAAGAAAGTTACGTCACGGTAATTTGTAACGACAACGCGTAATAAAGAACTCTGCCGTATCGTCTTAAGCCACAACCACTTAGGTGAGACAAATCCATGTACCAGGCATTATTCTCATAGCAGACGAACAATCGTCGTGTCAGTTAAAAATTCCGTAGAAATGTTTATGTTGTCGGGAAACATACGGAAAGCTCCCGCGTTAAACATCGGGGGGGAACGCGCGGGATTTTTCTCGCTATATACGTCAACGTGGGCTAAAATAGTTTGACGGGAACTTCCCGGACAACGTTTGCAGTGACGAGCGTTCCTTATCAACTCGATGCCAAGCGAAAAGCGCAAAGCGCGCTTTATCGCGACGTCGCACGCGTTCGATGAGTGCAATTTTACCGGGCAACTGACTCGTCGGGGGAAACCGTCGGGGCAGCCGGCAAGGCGGAACGGCCGAGAATGCTCTCGCTGGTGACCGTGAAACCCGCACGGCTTCACGTTTATCGTAAACTTCGGCGCATTGCAGCAGGGCATACCGCGGACTACGTTTCCGCTCTCGGGTGTAATAATAATGTAATTGCTGGGGTTTAACGCTCCAAAACCACGATAATGATTATAAGGGACGCCGTAGTGAAGGGCTCCGGAAATTTGGACCACCTGGGATTCTTTAACGCGCACCTAAATCGAAGTACACGGGAGTTTTCGGCTCCACCGAAACGCGGTTGTCGCGGCCGGGATTCGATCCCACGACCTTCGAGTCAGCAGTCGAGTTTGTATTATTATTATTATTATTATTATTATTATTATTATTATTATTATTATTATTATTATTATTATTATTATCATTATTATTATTATTATTAAATGTATATAAGGAGGGGTTGGTGCCAATGTGTGGCGCCGGCTGCTCCTCTTCTTTTGCACAATAGTTGTCGCAAAACTATACGAAGGCACATAGAAGAACACGCACGCAGTCAGTCCCAGTTCTTCAATACAGAAAGGTGTCCACTCAACGCGAAAGTTCACAAAACAAAAATATCCCCACAAATCTCCACACGTAACACAAAAGTTCGCCAAGATGATGCCACTGCCACTTGCAAATTGTCTCTTTAAGTACGGCACTCTAACTGAAACTGGTATTCGCGAACGGTTGCAATCACGAATACTTTCTGAGAGCATCAATCGGGAGACAGATGAAAAACAACGAAAGAAGCGCTTTCGTATCTAAACTCGACTCATTCGCGCGTGCGTTGGAAAACCACATGACTCATGGCCCGAGTGCAAGCGCAGCTCGCGAAGTTCTCGTGATAAATTTCATCACATCTGCGGCATCTTTTGTGCCAAGGAAATCTCTAGTGCAGGTTTAAGGAATGTCAAGAATAAATGTATCGAGCAAGAACACCTTGTCGGACACGCAAGTCCTCGTGACGGAGCAATGATTTAGGAAAAAAAAAAACAATGAAGGTACAGTCAACGCGATCCAAGAGAACGTTGAGGGAACTTATCCTGCAAATATGCGCAGTCGTAAGCATATACCGGGTGCGGCCTCAGGATGTGGAAATATCCAAGGTTCTCGGCCATACCGCGGTGCGTAAGCTTATCAATAAGCACGAGTGGTCTTTAGGTGCACGTCTGGGTGCCACGCTGAATGTTCGTCCTGGCAAGGTGTTTACTTTAATGTCATTTCATTAATATTACATCTCACAGTGCTTTGACAACGGCAACTTATGAAACATGTTTAATGTCGTCAAAATCCTCGTTTTCGCTACGGCACGTTTCACTAAGCACAGCTCACTTATACGTGTTTCCTGAAGAAATATTAATCACGTGGATGGAGCATTCATAGGTGCTATCATTTTCGATTACATTTAAGGCATACTGTGCTTGAGACATGTCGCTCTAAGTAACGTTTCGTGTCGCAAAGTTTGAGAGTGCTGACGTGCATAAACTTGAAATTCGACACTACTTTCGCAAGCCTGTAAGTTTGACAACGAATGGAATAACAGCTCTATCAGCTCGAAGCATGCTGCAAGTACTGGAAACGTTAAGAACCAGTCCATGCAAGCCTCCGTTAAGGTGAATGACTTCTAGTCAATTTTCTCTACGACAGTCACAGAGGCAATGGAATCAAACAGTTCTCGGTTGTGCGTTCTCTCTTTCTTCATTTTTTTTCACGCACCCTTGCCCCAGTGCGGCGTAGCAGATCAAGCGCTTTCTCTATCGAGGTTTCGAAATGAACTGCGTTACCTTGCGGTGAGTTTGCGCGCCGGCAGTTCGTTCATCTTCTCCCAGAAGGAGCATCTCGACTTGATGCGCAGAGCACTGGTGCTCAGTGTGCGAGGTAGGTGAAGGCCCGGGTCGCGCGCCATCTCCGAAACGACGCCGCCGGCGAAGGGGTCTTCGAACGGCGACAGCGGAGAGAGCACGGCGCTTCGTACGAATGCCACGGCGATCCTGCGAGCCGGCGACTTCGAAGACGACCGTCACTTTCTAACTAACCGGCTTCGAGAGACGCACTAATTTCCGCGCACCACTTCACAAATACGACGAGGAAGTTCCAGCAGTCGACGTCACCACAGGGTTCGCAAGGTCGAAGACTCGCGGCTGACCCCGCAAAAAATTCTTTGTCACAAGCACGGCTCTCAGAACTGTCTCTGGAACAAACTTCTTCCGCATGAAACGCAGTGACGTAGCATAGTAAAAAAATCGGAAACGATCCTCCGATGGCGCCGGTGTGTAGGTCCGGAAGGAACACGTAGCGGACTAAACTGCACCGTTCGCCCGCAGCAGACGACAGACGAGAGAGGAGGCGGCGGAAAGCACGTCCGTCAGGAAGGGAAGACCCCGCATTAGCAGTGTACAGCAGCCGCCAGCGGCAGCGCGAGCTGCCAAAGGACCAAGTGCCGCCAAGACGCAATGACGTCGTCGACGTCCCAACTTTTTGATTGGACACTCGGGTTGCACAACGGCGTCCGCTCGCTATTCGTAGTGACAGCTGCAGCTACGCGCGGTACGCCAGAGCCCGCTGGCGATGCTTCGAACGACAGGCCTTATCCTTCAAAGCGACGGCGCGTTGGTGAGCAGCGGCGATGCCGCGAAGTCGAATCCACGCGGCGCGACCAACACATCACCGACGCGCGCGCACTTCACGAAATCCTCACAAGGCCGATCGCGTGAGTCCGGTGGCGTCCGAAGTAGCGCCAAAGCGTGACCGTATTTTTCTTCACGGGACCCCGAACTGAGTTGAGCGAGCGCTGATGCTTTTGCCTTTCCCCTTTTCCGGGAAGAAGCCAGGGGCAGGAAATCCGATGCGCTTGCAGCAGCAGCGAGCCGTCGGAGAGCGCAAATATGAAAGTGCTATCGGAGAAACCGTTGAGTAACGGTTCGTGAGCGAAGCAAGGCGACACAAAACTTGGGGAGGTGTGCTCGTTTCTGATCGGAGGGCGGAGCGTCGACTTCGAAGCGCAGAAGCGCGATGCGCGCCGCCGCCGGCGCTCTCAAAGCTCGCAGCAGACGAAACTCGGCGTGCGAGATGAACAAGTCATAAAGAGAGACGGCCGACCAGCGCAACGTGCGTGTACTGAGGGAGAGCTGCAGGCGGCGGAGGCACGGGCTGCGGCTAAAACCCGGAACGAGGCGGAGAGGAAAAAAGCGGGATGGCGAGCAGGCGACGTGGAAAGAAACGGAAAACGAAACCGAACTCGGCGCGTAATTTGTCCGTTACTGCGCGGTCATTTGCTCGAAATGTAACGAAGGACGCATCATATCTCTAATTATTACTTGCATGCTTTCTCGATGAATACCTTAGCTCGAATCGCTCCGGTAGAACGGAGTTAGCTCGAATAAAACTGAACAGTCACAAACTTCGATAACCTGCCGTCGTGGCTTCGTATTCCTTGTTTCCGTAGTTGAGTAATTTTGACTTGAAACTCAGGTGCCCTCCCAAACTAAACAGTCTTAAAAGGATATGGGTTTGAGCTTGTTGGTAAGGCTTCATGGGTTCGAAACAGCGCGTAAAATACGAGGACACAGGACCAGGCCTGGTCCTGTCTGTTTTTTTCTGTGTCCTCGTAGTTTACGCGCTGTTTCGAACCCACGGAGAAAGAAGTCATGCACGGACCCTCCGTGTCACTCACTGCGTGTCGCTTTTTATTATAAGTGCGGACATTCTCACCACTTAACAACCCTCTGTTCTTTTTTTTTAAGTCGCGTCGTAAAGTAATAGTTTCTTTTTTCTTCTTACTTTTTATAGAAAAAACAATACACAGTGATTATGCTATGTGTTCTCTCAGTATACGTCTGTTCACCAGTACTTTCTAGAACAGAAATAATAATGAAAATGATCTTCCCCGTATGAATGAATGTCTCTTCTGTTCAGGTGGCTGGCTATGTTTTAAGAGCTCAATAATAATAATAATAATAATAATAATAATAATAATAATAATAATAATAATAATAATAATAATAATAATAATAATAATAATAATAATAATAATGACACAGAAACAGTAAAGGTTTCTATACAAGAGGTATCGCAAGTCAGGTAAAAGGAGAAAAACCTATCTAAACCAACTACGTTAAATGGATAAGAAGCGATGCTATTAATTTTTAAAGCGGCGGACATTTAAACCCCGTGGCTTATATCAACGGATACTTAGCGCTTCCAACGACACTTTCATAGAACCGACTGTTGGCCAGCATTACGCAGAAGAAAAAAAAAAGACAAAAACAAAAAAGACCGATAACTAACCAAACTTCAGTTCTTAGAATCGCTTTTGTGAGAGAAAATGTGCACACGGGTCAAATATCGTTGGCATAAAAGTGTTCAACACACTCCACAGTCAAACGTGTTGACCATAAAGTATTCACTCCTTTTTCGGATTCTTTCTCGCCGACATACTTTTTGCCTATACCTTACTAATTGCATCACTTGACCACGGCACGAGATCCAACACTATGACGTTCGCTTGATGTTTTTCAGTCCTGCTTCCTTCATTATCTGCCCGCACTATCTCGTCGTGGCCTTTGGATCGCGGGCCTATCGACGACCTCCGATGCGTGACTCGTGTGCCAAGAGGGCTCTCGTGTCGCCATATTACGTAACAGCGCTCTTGTTGCCTTTCGTATAGTGCTTGTACATACAGCTGCTCAAATCGCTCGAGTCCATTTGTCGCGATAAAGAAGCTACGACACAGGAAGAAGGAAAAAAAAAAAAGATAGTACGATCTGTCGGCGATAACCGCGTAAAACAAACACGAGGTCCTTGGAAGCCATAGTCGACGATCAAAATTGCCTTCACTCTACGCAGAATATATACGACGTGACATTTACGCTGACATACTATAGAGCCGTTTACAACCGTTAAGAGCACAGACACACCTGCGCATTTGCCGCAGCTATTGCAAAAACAAAATATATCACCAGGCAAACAAACCGCAATGGGCGACTCCGCATTAGTTATGACCACCTGTGCTTCTTTAACGTGCACATAAGTCTATGTGCGCGAATGTTCTTGCATTTCGCCCCCATCGAAATGCCGCCACCAGGGAATCGAACCCGCGTACTCGGGATTAGCGGCGCTGCTAAACCACCACGGCGGTCTAACCGTATATACTCTCGCGACATATAGTGCAGTATAACGTAGAGCAATAATTTTCAGAATTAACTCGGAAGCAATTGGGTAAAATATTCACCGCAAATACAAAGTCACATTAATGTGGAACTGTGTGGAAGCGGCTTAGGTATGTTCTTTCCGGTAGCTTTCAGGGGAATAGACAAATAATTTAATCTAGAACATTCCAGCATCGCAACGGCTAGAAGGAACCGTTCGGTGCGCTTCGAACGCCCCTCGAGGGTCAATAGGAATGTCTTTGAATACTCAGCAGCAGCTTAACCAGCCCGCAGTCGCACCGTGGTAGCTTAGCGGCTAAGGTTCCGCGCTGCTAAGCATACACGATTACGCGGGTGCGGTATTCGGTCACGGTGAGATCGCACTCCGATGGAGGCGAAATAGAAAAGGAAACCGTCTGCTTAAATTTAGGTCCACGCTGAAAGAGGCCCGGTAATCGTAGTTGCCACTAGAGTGACCCCCACATCCTGCTTTTGTCAAGTGAAACTCCAGAATTTAATTGTTAACCTGGCCTCTGCATTAAGGCAAAATGAAAGCGTTTATTTCACCACAACAAGGTCACATTCTCCGTGTATACGGAGATACGTGCTGCCATGCATCCAAGCGTGGTATACAAACGAGGAATGTTTTCGCACAAGCCCATACCAGTCGACAATATGAGCCGACTCGCAATGCAGTTATAGCCGTCTTCCGTAGGGTGGTTATCAGAAGCAGCTTCTTTCCGCGTGAGGCATATTGAACGGTTATTGCCACGCTATAACATGCTGTGTGGCCCGGTGGGTGCAAGGCGCAAACGTACAGAAGAGCAAAACAGAACGCCCTCTTGGAGGAGGAGGAAATCACTCGAGGGTAAACCAAAAAAGGTTTACGGGAGCTTCGGCCCGCGTTTATATATAGCGAACGGGACACGAATGTTCTCGGTTTCATTTTTTTTACGACGATACGCCCCTGTCCATGCGTTTCGTATCGTTAGCCAAGGTGGAAGAGCGCTCATTAAAGCAAGGAGGATAAACACAACGAGATGACGCGTTACAGGCAGCGCCGTCGTACGTCAAACGCGTGACGTCAAGGCACACAGGTCTCGCGCTATAGAGCGACAGCAGCTTTTGCGCGCCTCTGAGCTACGCACTCGTTTGAGGGCGAAACAAATGACATCGATGAACTTTGGGGCTCGATTGCGAGCCACGTGGAGAGACCTTAAGACGATCATCTCGGTTGCAAGGCGGTCTGCACGAGCAGGCCGCCGCTTAAGTACGAGTAGTGAATTACTCTTTCACAATTCCAAAATCACTCTTTCACAATTCCAAACGGACAAAAATAAAATGCGGGTGGCGACGCCACCTTGACATTCCCGCACCAAACGCCATGACGTCATAGATTTTGACGGCGTCTGCTAGGTAATGCGTAGTTGGTAACTGGTAAAAATGAAGTATGCATTGTCCTCTGAGGGGGTTATAGTCCTAACGTAGCATGTTTCAGGAAATTTCGTTGAGCCAATGTCGCCAAGATACGACAAGCACGCTTTGAAGATTTTGTCGCGAAATTTAAAAATGGTACTCTGACCTTTATTTTCTCTAGTAGTAAACTTATTATTGTGAAAGTAACGACATTAGAGTTCTCAGAGAAGACTTTATCAATCTAAACCGATTCATTGGGTCACGTTGGTGTCCTTCTAAACATATCTGCACCATGAATTAGCGCGACACAGAAAAGGAAAGAATCTGTCTCGTATTTTCCTTCGTTTTCAGTGCCGCTCAATTTAATGCTGCAGTTATGGAACACCAACTCACCTGAACAGCAAACCTCGTCATTAAGTTCGACCACTACTGGAGTGAAACATCACAAAAATTTAATTTAGATGTCTTACGTGACAAAACATCGTTGTGTTTATAAGGCCCGTTGCGGTGGGGGATCGCGAATTGATGTTGACCGCTTGCGAAGGCGCAGATATGCAAACATACAAGTGTTAAGTTTTTGTTTATTCCGTTATTCTAACCGGACATCGCATACAGCTTTAAACCGGCTGCATCACAGAAAAAAGTGAGCCCAAGGACAGAAAGGACTCAACCATTAAAAATCTATTCCGACGTATAAAAGGTGTTCCAAAAGCGTGGAATTAAATTTAATTAATAAATGCTTAACCAGCTCCAACATTACAAATGTCCGTTATGAAATCGACCCATGTATCAGAACAACAGATGCAGAGAACGCAGCATGCGTCTAACGAAGGAGTGGAATCACTTCACACGTGTCCTATAGCAGTGAAAAAGAAACAATAACTTCAAAACGTCCCCAAACCCCCCCAAAATACGGCCCAACACCACGATATGATTATGAGAGACACCGAAGTGGAGGGCTCCGGAAATTTCGACCACCTGGGGTTCTTTACAGTGCACCTAAATCTAAGTACACGGACCTTTAGCACTGTGCCTCCATCGAAATGCGGCCGCTGCGGCCGGGGTTTGATCCCGTGACCTCCGGGTCAGCAATCGAGCAGCGAGAAGAATAAGGCGATTTTGTTTTACAATAATATGAAAAAAAAAATTTTGAAAAAATAAAATATACAACCGACCTACAGACGTTATATATTTTGCACGGCCATTCGGATTTCGCGAGCAGCTGCCGATGAGAAGCTGCAATAAAACGCGACGTGTTTCGTGAATCTGGCGCGTGATTAGATTTGCATACGGTTCCTTGCCAGAAAGAACGCACGGCGAGGGCTTCCGCTTGTTTATTTGGCAAAACCGATGATGATGGCGTGCGCCCTGCCCTACAGGCTATGAAAACGCATTACCTCTCGCATAGGCGCAAGTACAATTTGAATTTAATTTGCACAAGGCTAGCAGCCGCTGAAGGCGTTGTGTTGTTTCGCGAGGGCTGATAAAAGGTGCTGGAGACACGTTGATATTGCTTCTCTTTCGCAACCTATCTCCATTCGCGAAGCTGTTTGTGTACTTGACTCTTCGAAACATTTGGAGGTATTGGCACGCCTGTAAGCCTAGAAATATTAAAAACATCGCATCAGCAATTGTCGACGCGCATATTCTGGAGTGCGTAATAGAACGCTTGAGCGCCCCGAGGGTGACGTCGTTCGGGGGATCACCGACCCTTCTGTTGCAAGCAGGGGCTTACAGAACGAGCAGGAAAAAGCGACTCGGCCATCTCAGCGAACAGGCCGACAAATACACGGGACAACAAAAAATAAAGACTATAGGCTTTGCGCTGACGAAGAGGTGTTGAGTAGCACTGACAATTGGACGAGTTGGTACAGATGCATGGCTTCAGAACGGCGCAACAAGGAAGACGAAAAGACGAAAGATCACACGAACACAAGCGCCGACTCACAACTAAAGTTTATTCCATATCACAGAGCAGATTTATATACACACGTGGCTACACACAACGCAGAAACAAAAAAAAACAACCAAAAGCCAAAGCACGTTAACCATTCAGGTACAGGATTTCTTTATTCTGTAGCGCAAATGAGGGACAGCTGATACAAGACTTTTTTTATTTTGAATGTTCCATGCCACGATTATTTCCCACTGTCAGAAGTGCGGCTGCGCGCCTCAGTTTAGCCTCACAAGCATTATTTCAAGGTATCATGATAAGACGACTCGGGAAATAATCGAGGCATGGAACATTCAAAATGAAAAAGACAGTCTTTTATCAGCTGTCCCTCATTTGCGCTACACGATAAAGAAATCTTGTACCTGAATGGTTAACGTGCTTTGGCTTTTGGTTTTCTTTTTTTTTTTGTTTTTGCGTTGTGTGTAGCCACGTGTGTATATAAATCTGTGATATGGAATAAACTTTAGTTGTGAGTCGGCGCTTGTGTTCGTGTGATCTTTCGTCTTTTCGTCTTCCTTGTTGCGCCGTTCTGAAGCCATGAAGAGGTGTTGCCTCCTCACGACGGAAGAACAGAGTGCACGCGAACGCCGAGGTGTCGGGTCGGATCAGTCCAACTTGAATCTCGAAACACTTGCATCGGGTTCATGTAAACGATCTGTGACTTGGTGACATCGGCCACTGCCCCGTTTCAAAGGGGTCTTTCACAATAAATAAATAAATAAATAAATAAATAAATAAATAAATAAATAAATAAATAAATAAATAAATAAATAAATAAATAAACCATCTTTAGTTCCTTTGGACAGGTGGAGTATGGGGCTAAGAGCTCGAGCCGCTTGAGGAGGTCCCGACCCCGTTACAAGTTCGCAAAGAGGAAGACGTCATGCATGAAGAGTAGAAATAAATCGACAAGTATTGCATGGCATCAAGTGCCATTGAATATCCGTCCGTCCACGGAGCCAAGGAAAAGCTTTCAGTCAAGGAATGTTTGAGAAAACCGAGGTCCACGCGTGTGCTCAATAAACGGAGCGACACGTATAAATGCCCCGCGTGTGCATTTGCTTGGAGGAGAAGTTAATGAGTTGTTTTCCTCGAAGCACGTGGCTCGAGGGGAGGGCGGCTTCGGCTCGCTCCTCTGGCGCCCATCCAGATGTGGAGCACATGTGAAACCAATGCGCATCGCTCGCCGCATCGACGCCACCCTCGTAGCGGTTGAAGGGCTGCGGGGCGCGTTTCAAAAACAGCACCAGAAGCGATGACGAGACGGACTCGGGAAGCGCGTTCAAGCGCAAAACAGAAGAAAATACCGAAAAAATAGTTATCGCTTACTCGTGCAGAGAGAGCGAAACATGGCGCACAAACCTTTCTGACAGGCATTTCAGTTTGAAATCGTCGGTCCTAATTCTTTACTTTAGCAATACGTTAAAACATTACAGGCTTCTAACTGCGCAGCCTGTTTGTACGACACAGAGCTATTAAAATAAAATGCCGTCTGTAATTCCCGTCAGACGTCGTTTATCGACCTTGTGTGTAACGTATTAGTCTACACCACTCCCGCATATTACGCACAAGAGAGAGACGGCAAAGAAGTTCGGGGGTACATGCCTTATAAGCATTCCACAGAGTGTTTGCATCGAATCGATCAACTGATAAAACATTACGTCTACCGATAACTCAATCCATCAACGAGTCCGTCCGTCATCACTTTCTCTCTCCGTCGCCACTGTAAGAGACGAGCGCGGAACTGAGGTGGCGTGCAAGTGAAGTCACTGCCCTCGAGTCGGTGTGCGGACAAGCAAAGTTCCAAGTCGACGAACGGCGTCGGTCTGGACACTTGGAACCCGGAGGATGCACTCCACGACACTGAGAACGAAAACGGCACTTCCATTGCGCGGAGAGCGCGATCGCGCTATTCCCAAGCTCGCGGTGGCGCCCTGTCATCTACCACGTGCGTCGTCCGACATGCGCGCAGAGGGACGGAAGCCTTCGTTGACCGAATCCGGAAGTGACAGGGTCGCCTATGAATTAGCCTAAGACGACTCGAAGGCGAAAGCCATCTTTTTCTCCTTAGTAAATTGCACTGGTACCCCCGCCACCGATAGCTTTCCGCACCTCACGTGCCTTCGGAATCGGGCCACGTACGACCAAGCGACGATGTCATGCGATTACGTCACAGTAACGTCATATGGTGGCGTCATCGCATGATGATGATTTTTTGCATCATTCGTGTTGACGACGACGCCGGTCTCGCGAAGTATCGTGAGGTCTCGCCAAATCTCGGAGACGCCGACGGGCGATGTTCGCGTTCGATGAGGCCTCTAAAGGCCGAGACCGACGGTACGATTTTCCGTGCGATGCGACGTCCGACCCGGCGATGGGGAAACCGGAATGGTGACCTTTCATAGCATCGGACAGCCACCATTCCCTCTCCCCCACCACCGCGTCGGCCGTCGCATCGCATGGAAAATCGTACCGTCTGTCTCGGCCTTAAGGCCTTGGTCTTAATAAGCGAGACTGCGTTCGAGTGTACTGCTCCTTCCGAACCCAGTTCATCCACGACCGGAGTGGCCACGTGCTGCACAGGTCACAGGTAGCTTCGTTATTCTTATATATTAAGGCAGAAGCCTTATATACCTCGTTTGGCGAAAAATTCCGGCGAGATCACGAAAAGGCACAACAAATAGCACAAAGCAAAAAAAAAAATGAAAACCGTAGCTCGAGGAGCGCGAGCTGTGAGCCCACTTCATCAGTGCGGCGTTCGGATGCAAAATAAATAAATAAATAAATAAATAAATAAATAAATAAATAAATAAATAAATAAATAAATAAATAAAATCCCCGCCGTCTGAGGCCACCTACGCTTTCGCCTCCAAGTGGTCTCAAGTGCATAAGAAAGCCCGTTAATTTTCGTTTTTACTTCATAGACACCTCGACAGCTAAATTCTTCAATAACATTGGACGGAAAGGTTCACTGAGTTACCTACGAAGAGTGCGTCTGTTGACAATACATTGCAGTGGCCGTGCAGTATAGTAAAATAGCGACTCCTGAGTGAAATGAAAATGAAGTGCTTTCACTTCAATCCCTATAAGAGCACTCAGCTGCATCAAAAACTCGCAATCTTAACGTTAGTGTCACTGCAGCGATTTGATCACCGGGACTGCCCTCGGTGAAACTGCATGGTGTACGTCCCATATTCACGGCGCTGTCACAGAAACAGTCTTACAGCATGTATTTAATCTCTAAGTATGAAAATGCTAGATGTGGAGAATGCAACAGAAAGCCCTGACTGTTCGTTCAGCGCCTTACAATCCTAGGTGTTGGCCTGAACGACGAAACACTGTAGTACGAAGGCAGTGCATTATGAGCGGCACAGTTCCGCAAGCACATTACACGCTCAACGGCAAATCGTCGAGCAGAGGCTCGAGTATTATGATCCGTTATGGGCTCCTAGTGAAAGCACAGCAAGCGAGGCTACAGTCGGAGGAGATGTAACTCCGTTCATCCTCCAAACACAGAGAAGCAGCGGCCTTTCCCACATTCCTGCATATCTTTGCAATTACGCTTAGACTGAACTGTCCAGAACGTCGTAGTGGTTAATCGTACGTAGCAGTACGAGATGCGTAGCACCAGAATTAACAGGAATCTATTATGTTTCCTAATCGATCCTGTTAGATATAAAGCAGACAAGTGGAGCAAGACACAGCAGTCTGTTCACGTCACGACTAATTACATGACGGACAAGAGGTACTCTCGTATAGCCAAGGTCTTCGCCCTTCAGTTTGACCTTCAAGTGTCGGCAGCGTTGACGCGAAGTTCACATTCGAACGAGCGAAGATCGCAACTGACGTCCATCGGACACCTCTTGCGAAAAAATGAGTGTTCAATCACCGAAGAAGCACAACGCCTACTCACAATGATATCGGCACGCCCAGAGCTATCTCACTAATACCAACGTGCCTGGACCAACATAGAAAAAATAAAAAATAAATGCGTAACGAGCAAACAGAGATGAAGAGGATGATCTTAAGTCGATAGCTGGACCTGCATGCACAGTTTAGCACGTTGTGACCGCTATCAAACATCGGTCAAGGTTTCATTACCTGCGAAGACAAATTTGTAACGAGTTTTCTTCAGAATCACTGCACTATGTGGTAATCTTACCTCCCAAACAAGCCGATGCATAAAGAGAAAAAGTCAATAAACAACGCTAACGAACAAAGGGCTTCACAGCTGCGTCGATGCATCGTATCGCGCTCGTATATTCTTGCTTTCGTTTTGGGTCCGCGCTCGACATTCAAAAGCTGTGCGGCAGTTCGTCGCAGTAAAATGGCGGTGATGGTTGTGACAGTGCACGTTATTAGACCCTGAGGAAGGAGCTCTTTATACGTTATGGGTACATAGCGCGCCTAGCTTCCGGTATCGCGCGCGGATTACGGCGCCTGAAAGGACCTCTAAACCACCAACAGACGCCATGGCGTGCTCCTCGCCGTGTCTTTCCTCTATCGACAACAGCCGTCATGACATCACCTATATGATTAGGTAACGTCGCGAGCAACAGAAGCTGTCAGTGGGCTTACAAGAGCCTGTTTTCTGCTAGCAGATGCGCGCGCTTCTTGCGTTTCCACCTCGGACGCCGAGGAACACTCTAAAACAAAATCGAGTATTTGGGAGTGTTTCTGCCACACAACAACAATCGTCATCCACCTCGCGTACTTTCCTCGCGTTATCACCGCGCTCGCGGCACTTCCCGGTCACGAACGGCACGCGCGTTATCAGCGTGACATAGCATTCTTGACAGGAAAGTGACGAGAGCTGGGTTTTCAAGAAAGGAAACGCGAGCAAGCCAGATGACGACTATTGTTGTGTGGCAGAAATACTCCCCAAATACTCGATTTTGTCTCAGAATGAAGGGCACTCGGAGGCCGACGAACACCGCCTAGCGAAGGAAAGAGCGAAACGAGAAGACGCGCGCAACTCCGCCAGCGTTCGCTGTAGGCCCGCGCACAACTGCAACGCCAAATTTCGACCTCTGGGTCGTTTAGGGGCCCTTGAAGGCGTACAAGACGCGCCCTCATAGGCATCGTGCAGTCGAGTTTTCCACTGTGACTGCAGCGCCAGAACGCAAAGCCTAGCGGATAAAAAATTCAATAATGAGACGGGGTCGATCAAAACGGAACGCGATGCGCGCGTCTTCTTCCCTGCATGCGTGGGCGGATTGTGGCCGGGACACAAGGGGGACACATGCGCGCGTCTGTTTCTTGCGTGTCCCTAACGGCCAATGTCAGCGAACTTGGGACGGCCAGTGCGAGCAATGCAGCTCCCTCTGGTCAATGGACGGTGCCTATAGGCACCGTGCAGTCGAGTTTTCTAGTGTGACTGTAGCGCCAGAACGCAAAACCTAGCGGATAAAAAGCGCAATAATGAGACGGGGTTGCTCAAAATGGAACGCGTTGTGCGCGTCTCCCTCCCTGAATGAGTGGGCGGACTGTGGCCGGGCTACACGGGGGACCTAACGGCCCCTAACGGCCAATACCAGCGAACTTGGGACGGGCCTGTGCGAGCAACGCAGCTCCCTCTGGTCAGTGGACGGTGCCTATAACAGGATGGTTGCTAATGGGCTCTTGGACAAGGTGGCGTCGTTGTTTTTAATGGCGTCATTACGGTTGCGTTCCCGTGCGTTAAACTAAATTACGCGTAACGCAACGTCTCGCAGTGTTGGTTGCGCTTAACGTACGACAAACGGTATCCGAAAAGTGCTACTGAACGGCGCTGGAAGCATTTGAGTGGGACGAACGAGGGGGGCTATGGGAATGGACAGAACAGATGGCGCTGTGTTCGAGGGGGATACCGAGGAACGCGAGACTCCACGATACCTGCGAGTGCGCCGCAAGGGACGTCCCTGCCACACGTGGTCTCCCGAGAACGCTGGGCGAGAAGCGCGTGCCTCACGGCCTGCACAACGCAACCTATTTTTCAGGGACTTTATATTGGTCCACTTGGACCGTAGCGCCACCACAGTATTTTCCACACGCCGCGCCTCACCCCCACGGTGTAAGATATATACTCTACCGTGCTCACCCCCAACCAGGGGCGGAACCAGTTCTCCGGCCCCCTCAAAACGCTTCTAGTACGCTCTAGCGGCATACCAATCGGTGATGTAACAAGCCTGGCAGCCAGCAGAACGCACATAAAGACATCAGACTGAAGGAAATTGTGAGAAGTGGAAGATGCCGCGAAAGCGTCGCATCTGCAATGGCTATGTTCTTCTTACTCGTATATACACAGGACGATCTTTACACGCACATAGGCGCATGCCGCACCCGAGATAAATCGTTTCCTTCTCGAAACCAATTTGTCACGCCGCACGGAAGAAGAAGGCAAGCGACGGTGGTGGGAGAAACGCGCGCTGTAAACTCGAGGCGTCAAAGTGGAACACGCTCGAAGCTGCATTGTAACGGCGGGACACTATAGGCGATAGGGTGATGGATTTCGACGTCCGAGGCGCTACAGCTGCATCTACAGTACTACGCCAAAAATAGAGGCAAATGTGCAGATTGGCAGAGCCTCCAGCAGGTGCATAGCACACTTAGGAACTTGTATATAGCGCGTCACACCATATGGCATATAGCGGCACAAGGAACTGGAGAGAGAGGCACACGCAACATTTATTAATAATGAAAAAAAAAAAGTGGCTCAATGCAGGTGGGCCCCTTCTTCCAAGGCTCCACTGGCTATAGCAGCTCGGCGGGCCTGACCTATAGGGTCGCCAATTGGCTTCCCAGGGTCCGAATCGAAATAGATAGATAGATAGATAGATAGATAGATAGATAGATAGATAGATAGATAGATAGATAGATAGATAGATAGATAGATAGATAGATAGATAGATAGATAGATAGATAGATAGATAGATAGATAGATAGATAGATAGATAGATAGATAGATAGATAGATAGATAGATAGATAGATAGATAGATAGATAGATAGACAGATAGATAGATAGATAGATAGATAGATAGATAGATAGATAGATAGATAGATAGATAGATAGATAGATAGATAGATAGATAGATAGATAGATAGATAGATAGATAGATAGATAGATAGATAGATAGATAGATAGATAGATAGATAGATAGATAGATAGATAGATAGATAGATAGATAGATAGATAGATAGATAGATAGATAGATAGATAGATAGATAGATAGATAGATAGATAGATAGATAGATAGATAGATAGATAGATAGATAGATAGATAGATAGATGTGCCCTATTATCATATTGCATACGTTAGAATGCATGGCTTGACGAGGTCATATTATTGATTAGCTTGGACGTATTTTTCTAACGCCGCATATTCCGTGCGTTATCACCTCAGCAACGCCGCTAGCGCACACAGAGCTTCTAAAATGAGCGGCACAGAGATGATATAAAACGAAAGCTTAAAAAAAACAACGAGGGTATAGCGATTGTTGCGAGTTTAAATTACGCTTCAAAGGGTATGGCATTAAGCCTGCACCTTTTATCTGTTTAAGCGCGCTCGCAACGGTCCAGCTTGCGTTGTGTCGACTACGTGCGAAACTTCTGTTGGGAAAAGGTCTCTTACAAGAATAACACAAGGTGCACCGACGGTAAGACAACCGTATTACGTGTTGGCGCTGTCAAACGTAATCTCTTCGTAGGCTCCGATTGTCTGACAGCCCAAATATGGCGAAGCTCGGAAGACGCCGTGCGTTCGTTTTGCCAAGTTTCCGTGGCTTTACACTCTTAATCAGGTCCCGCTTAATGTTCTAGATATAGCTAGGAAAGCGCAAATATTTCGTCTAGTTTTCTAAATATAGCCAGCATTTAGCCAGCACCTGATTAAAAGAGTGTACTGCAGGTGTTCGGAATCTGTCTTGGCTGAACCCTACCGCGCCAGCAATCAGTCTGTAGGTTAAAAAAACTAGGTTACGGTATTAAACGCCCCGGAACTGCGCACTGGGTTCTGAAGGACGCTACAGTGAAATGCTAAGAATTAAATGTGTCAAAAGAGCGGCAATAAGGAAGTACCAGCGCAAACAGAGACCCGCAAGAGAAACGACGCGTATACACACAAGCTGGCAGGGGTCAGCCAGCGCTTGCGCATACGTGTCGTCTCTCTTGTGGGCGTCTGTTTGCGCTGGTACGTCCTTACTTAAAGGTCAACCAACTTGCCCAAAAAGAAGTATTGACGAAGCAGTGTGGTAAGCTGCTATGAATCCGTCGTAAAAACAGTGCAAGAACCGACACGAAGCAAAGAGGAAGGTAAGGACAAGACGAGGTTGAAAGTCAGCGCTTGTCGTTGTCCTTACTTTCGCGTGTGCTTCGCCTCAGTATTTGCGCTGTTTTACAGCGAAAGCTGTTATGAGATCTCAACCACAGCCGATTTTGTTGGCGTAGTTGTCCGCCGCCGTCGCCGCCGGTGTCCGTCACCGCTGTCGCGCTCAGTGAGGAAGAACATCCAGGATCGAGCAAGATTTGAACCGGGGCCCACTGCGTGGCAGTCGAGCGTTCTACCACAGAACCATGCCGGTGCTTGAAACTCCTTCGCAAAAAGACTATAAAGAGGCGTCATGTCGGAGGAGGAATCACGTCAGCAGATGTAATGTAGCGCGGTAGAAGAGTATAGGCAGCCAGGCGTCACACAATGCGGACTGCGTAACGAGTGGGTGGTTCAAAGCTTCCCACCCATTACAAAGGGCTCGGCCATATTTCTTCATCGTCATGAGTTACAGCATCAACACATAACGCCTTACAGACGCGTAGTGGGTACCTCGCTTCTCCACAGAATGAAGAATAATTGCATGGCGGGTATTTCCCTCCTTCGCAAAATTACCATGATTTATAGCGTAGTGGGTTGCGGGCACGTAGCACGTCGGCAGGATAACCGGTGGTCATTAAGGGTAACTGACTGGATTCCAAGAGATGGCAAACGCGAGAGGGGGAGACAGAAAATTAGGTGGGTAGATGAGATTAAGAAGTTTGTAGGTACAACGTGGCAGCAGAAAGCACAGGACCGGGTTGATTGGCGGGACATGGCAGAGGCCTTTGCCCTGCAGTGGGCGTAGACAGGCTGATGATGATTATGATGATGATGATGATGATGGTACCTTGCAACTGTGCTTGCCGTAGTCGCCCCAAGAGAGCATACAGGGGGCTCTAAAAGACCGCTCCTCCAGCTTTCACTGTGACTGTGCTGCAAGTTCCGTGCAGGCCTGGCATTATTTACGATTGAACGTAACAAGCAGAAGAAATAGACCTTATTGTACAGAATGGGCCGGCAGCATGTTCTTGGTGGCCCGAGGTGGCAAGCTGGGATTATTTTGTCGTGCACCCGAAGTGCGGCACGCGGGTGCTTCCGTACGGAGGCGAGATGCGAAAATTCTTGTGCACTTAGATCTATGCGGACGTTAAGGAACATAGTGGTGGAAATTAATAAGAGCAAACCCCCATTGAAGAATGCTTCGTATGCTGGCATTATAGCTTTCGCAAACGAAACAGAAACAATGATGCAAACTTTTTTGCATATCTCCGGGGGCTTTGGGGCAACTAGTGTTTAACTCTGGCAATTATTCAGTATTAGGCAACTTGAGTGACAGGCTCCTAACAGAAGAGAGCATATTGGTACCATGGCCTCCCGCGTCTGCAGTTCGCAATTCTACAAAATCGTTGCTGCGTTTCTTGAGCCGCACCAACCTACACGAACGCTTGAGACAAACTGGACGCTGAAGGCTTGTTTGTGTGCGTGTGTTTAGTACGAAATAAGAGCACCTTAAGGCTTCGACGGGGGCTCGTTTGTATGATATCGTTCTCTTGCTGCGCTATACAGATACACTAGAACAAACAAGAAGACAGGACAAATGTGTGAGCACATATGAGTCCTGTCTTCTCGTGTGTCCTAGCGTATCAGTATAACCAGAGTCATTCAATGCTTCTTATGGTCACGAAACTGCCGCGTCAGTTTCATATGGAGCCAGCGGCCGCCGCCAGAAGCGCAGCTGTGCTTGAGAGGCGATGCGAACGCTGCTATCGCTGGGGTTGTGTGTGGGAAGCCTCGGTGTTTAAGCTTTCTAAACTTCCGCAACGGTCGCTTTGCTTTCACGCTTTTACTTCTAGCACTCAGCATGCATAAATACATTTCTGAACGCGTTTTCTGTTTTAAAATGAGCACCCGGAGGAAAAAAACCAGCTCAATTAAAACATGCAGCTCGCGGTGGTATCAGCAGGAAAAATACAAAAATTCGGGTATTAACGACAGAATACCAAGATATATAATTACGAACGCCGTAGCAGGGGACTTCTGTATGACTTTTGCCACCTGCAGGCACAGCCGGCCGCAAGTTGATTCGTCTCGCCTTCACGCTAGATGTTTGACAACAGTTGTGGCATGTAGGGAAAGACACAGTTTGACCTGTACTTTATTCCAGAAGACATTATTCTCTGTGAAGCATATTCTACGCAACGTTTCTTTCACCTGCACCGGCAACGCACTCACACCGGCCGCCGGCCGGCTTGGTGCCGACGACGTAGCGAAGCCTACTTCGTATCGCTTCGTAATTGTGGCAGGTAACTCTGCGGGAATACAACCGCTGACGAACAGCTTACTTTTGTTAACGCTGGCAGTGTTCTTCGTAGTTCTTCCTCATTCGGCACATTGGAGCGAGTTATCTGTGGCGTCCGGACTCGAAGGCTTGTACTTGTTTGGGTCCGGAAGCTCGATAGGGAAGAAACGTGGGTGAGCGCGCTCGCTCGCTCGCTCGCTCGCTGAGTGCGCCGGCGAGAGTTGTACTTGACTCTCATAACAGCTTCTATTCGTTGTAATAGTGCTTCGCTTTTACTCTGGCGTACAACCGATATGACTTGTTTTCCTCTAGCCGACAGGGCCAAGCAGTGCAGCACTTAGTAGGTGATCGGCGCGCAGTTACACTCCCCGTTGGTCCGTTTCTTGCCAGGCGTTTCCGCACGACACGCACTACGGTGCGGTCTAAACAGGGAGTCGGCGACGCTCGTAGCTCTTCTCAGGGTGACTCACGTGGTCGTTTGCATGGTGGTCGCACTGTAGATGAGCGAGATCGAGGTTTGCGCTTTGTGAGATACGAAGGAAGTCCTCAAAAATCCTTGGAACGGTGTCAGCCTTCAGCGTTGGTTTGTCGCGTTTCTGCGATACGGAGTCGCCGTTGATGTTAAAATCATACGCAGTGATAATGTCCAAGGCGTCGAAATGGTTCACACACACACGTGTATACTTCGACTCAAAGTTAATTATCACCGCTTTCTTGCAGCGGTATGGCCCGCTTCCATTTCTCGCGCTGCTGCTTGTCTAACGGCAAACAAAACAACGACACCTTTTTGCTTCCCTTGTAGCCGGAACGGCACCCCGGCACGCAACATCTGTTAGCCATCCTAGTCCTGCGACAGCGTTTCCTCAAACTTGAACATATGATATCCAGCAGCTTGTCTTGCACTGCGCGAGTATTTCAATACGCGGACGGCGCAGGCGATCGCCTCTGTGGCGCAGCGGTGGCGCGTTGCGGCATTTTCGAGCAGCGTATGAAGCTCGCCCATAGCGTGACGGTGCAGTTTCGTGACCATAAAGAGAATTGAATGACTCTGGTATAACGCAGCAAAATAACGACGAAATACGAACTTCTCCCCTCCTCACCTTTGCAGTCCCCTTTCTCCAATGCAGCGTAGTCAACTGGGCTGAGCCAGGTCAACCTCCCCGTTTTTCCCTAATGCCTCCCTCATTGGAGAATCTTGTTCCGATGCATACCGGGCATTTTTAGGGGCGAAGCTCCTTAAGGCGGCACCCGTTCGGCCCTCGTAGTCGTAGTCGTAGTAGTCGTAGTGCGTAACCAGTCTTACGCTTTGACCTCCAAGGTGGTGCCGGTGGGAGATTTTTCCTGTGCGTTGTTGAACAATAAAAAATTCGCAGCGTGCGCGTTAACTAAAAGCCGAATTCTTCTGTCTCTCATTCCCCATTAGCAGCCATTGGCATGTTCCAGTAGGAAACGTTAGTAGAAGTAGAAGTGTAAGTGTTAGCTAAAAGCCGACTTCTTCTGTCTCTCATTCCCATTAGCAGCCATTGTTTACCTCCAAGGTAGTGCCTGGTGAGATTTCTCCTGTGCGTGATTAAACAATAAAAATTTTGTTCAAAACGCCGTTGATTGATGAAATAAACCAACGAAAGACGCCAGATGTTTTGTAAAAGCAAAACGAAAGAACGCCAGATGTTTCTAAAGCAAAACGAAAAGACGCCAGCTGCTTAACGAAAGACGCCAGATGTTTTCTAAAGCATTGGTTTTCTAAACAATGAAAATTCACAGCGTACATGTAAAATTAAAGTGAGCTGCAAGTCGTCATAACTCATCGAACCTTTAGTATAAACGCGCCCGATCTCACGTCGGTGATGATGTACTGGGCAGAATTCACGGAAGATTCACGGTTTACCGATGAACCTCCGCAGCTTCGCCCACTCATCATCATTCACTCCGTGGATATGCTGTGATTTTTTTTTCTTTAAAGAATTGCTCTTTCCTGCCAATATCTCGCCAGGAAAAGAAAAATAAACACCATGCCGGTACTTACGTTCTGAGGGGGCGCAAGAAGTCTCCAAAGTCCGGCATGATGCCCCTCAACTGTCGACGTCCCGACGGGCAAACTCACGCGAGCAAACAAGACCGCGAACGCATCGGCGGCTTCGGCGACGGCCAGCGCTAAAGGAATCACAGCCCGCTGGCGGCAGCGCAGCACAAAAAGCCAGTTTCTCATTTCACGCTCCGACAACTTTCCAGTTTTCCCGCTCCGAACGAGTGAATGCGTACGACTCCCCTTGTGCGGGAGTGCCTGTGCGACACCGGAGAGTCCTGCGGAGATATCGCCGCGCACCTCTCGCTCGCGCCTTTCGTTGGAGGAGGAAGTGAGGGAGTGAGAGAGATACACCGCCACCCTCCGCTCACGTGAAACGGCTGCACTCAGCTGTACTGGCTATAAAAGTGTGCATACATACACCTGTCCCGGATTTCCAGAACCGGCGCTGTAAGCTCATCACGACCCTCTGAGAGGCGCACGACTGTTGTTAGCACTTGATAGACACGACATGTGCGTAACAAACGAGTGGCAGAATGGATTATGCCACAAATTCTGGCGAGAGTTATTGCGCTAAGCTAAAGACGGCAGTCAAAGTAACAGATAAAGTGGCAGCGCTCGTCCTCATCACCTGGTTCGTCGACTTCAGCTTAGCGCTACAGCTCTCAACAGCAGCCGCCACAAAGCAACAAACGGTCAGAATGGCAGCAGAAATAAACTAAATATCGTCGCGGAGATAGCACATACTTACAATACTCGCGCGGTAAAAAAAAAAAATCGCAAGCAGCGGTGACAGCTACAAAGCTCTTGCGTAGCTCCTGGCGCTTCGTCAATGTCGTCATCGTCAGACAGACAAGGTGTACACGGCGCCTCCAGTGGCACTCAGCGTGAACTACGTGTCGGAAATGAACGAGGGTGGCCGTCACAAGTCGACTAAGTCTCACGACATGTGTGCATACGTTGGCTGCTAAGGATGGTCGCATTGAACGCGCTGGATCGACGACTGGTTTTATTTCGCATCTAATGTCGCCAACACTGCATTCTGTAGAGATCAAGAGCTTAAGGAATACCTATACGAAGAAACACTGCATGCCGTAAAACGCAGAAGTGACGGTTCATTTTTGACACAGGGCCCGATCTAGGGGATCGCTCCCGTAGATGAACCTTAGCTGGTACTTGCTATTAGAAATGGTTGCCTCTAAAAGGCACACACGATGCGGGTTTTGGCGCGTGAAACCACGTAGTTATATTATAGTGGTTACAGAACGCAGAAAAGAGATATCCCAACGTGAACGCCCGTTACACCCTGTTGCTTACCCGCGTTCTGTAATGAGGCCAAGGAAGGCGTAGGGCACACTATTTGCAATTGTTTACTGTAGCAGAGTAATTGCAACATAAGTGAAAATTAATTAAAATGGCCAAAAAACGCATTTGCTGTCGGTGGGGCCCGAGTCAACAACATTCCAATTATGTCATAATTACTCCACCTCCGCCAAGGACTTCAAATAACGCTCCCTATGCTTTCCCTGGTTTCAATGTGCGTTGGCTTCACCAGGTTGCGCCTAACAAAGAAACCTATGTCTCTTTGGCGGCAGTCATGTCGTATAGCAAGTGCCAACTAAGCCACGAATAAGTTCATCAGTTGTAAGCCCGCTTTTGTACGTCCCTGTCATTCGCCTATTTCTGTGCTCTAATAGCTCGAATTTCAATTACGAATTAGATCCTTTTTTGTATATTGCCACGAATGGCCGAGTCACCCACTATCCGCATTGCAATCCATATTGCTCTGTCAATTGGCCCACCCGACGCAACACCCACGCTATAATTAGGATCGGTGACTTGGTGATAAGGGTGATAACGAAAGAACACAATAAGATCCTACAATACACTAAAGAGATATGTTAGGCCGGCTTTCTGCCAAAGTAAACAAGAAAGGAAAGAGTGAGGTCGACCAGCGGTCGTATTTAGCAACTTAGGATTTCATTTGAATTCCTTTGAACGTCCGTCACGCGTTCGCAGAGGCCTCCGTTATCGCCGAGATTGCCTCCCACTCGGTGACGCGGATGATAACGGTAAGGAAAGTGGAACGAACCCTCCCAAAATACGTTCAGGTGCAGAAGTGGGCGTGATAAGGCGCTCCCGTTATGGTATCGCAGCAACCTTGAACGCAGCAGCTCTACACGCACGATGAGTGCGATTAAAGCTATCGAATTTATTTTGAGACCAGGGTTTTGAACAACGCAACGCGACGGTCAGTTTTTCCAGCTGAATTATACCTTGGCGCCGCGAACGGTTAAGCCATGTGAATTGCTTTTGCACCGAACAGCTCTGATAGGTTGACTGCCTGAATGAATGGGTTAGACAACCTAATGAAACCTAGGGGCTCCAAAAGAAAGAAAGAAAGAAAGAAAGAAAGAAAGAAAGAAAGAAAGAAAGAAAGAAAGAAAGAAAGAAAGAAAGAAAGAAAGAAAGAAAGAAAGAAAGAAAGAAAGAAAACCGCAGTGGCGGGAGACTTTGCACCAACCTGTATCATCACGGTGCACGGTAAGGTGCAGTACAAACACGGACACACGAGCTTTCTTGGTACCGCCCCAATCAGAACACAACTGTCGAAGCCTGGAACTGAACCCGCGACATAGACGAGGTCCCAGCGATTAACCTATGCTTTGGTTTTCATGAATGGCCATCGCGTCAGCATGCCGAGAAACTACGGAGTTTTCTCACGAACCTAATATCGATAGCTTACACGTGACGTCATGACTCCAACATGGCGGCTCAGATGACGTCAAGGCAGTATAGACACACGGCGATTAGCCCGCTTCAGTGTGATAGCGACGTCACTGGAACGTTATTGGGCCTCTGTGCATGAATAACGAATGAACCAGCATGCGATGTACTGGTAGCACTAACGCGACATCACAAAGTTCGCGTCCCGCCATGTTGGTGCAAGTAGTCTATAGTTGCGCGCATTCCGCCAAACACTTGCAGCCGTAAGCTCTGGGTTACACCGTATTGCACAGTATTAAGTGTCCGGGAGTATACCATAGGAGCATAAAAGCGGAAAGCAGGTGGCGCTTAGGAATATGGACAAACAAGACGAAGAGAGACATGGAAAGTCACAAGGATTAAAAAAAAAATAAAAGAAGAATAGCAGACCGATTAGAGGAGGAAGGGACGATGGACGCGCGGCCGGCAAGGTCATCCCTGTTGGACGGCCGTGCGCGAAGCCTCCCGCACGTCGCGTAGAATACGAATAGGGGGCAAGGTCGTTCCGTGCGCGAGCTTTCGGAGTCCACGCGCCGGCGACGATTAGGTTAAGGAGGAGGGAAGCTGAGGACAAGTGGCGCGAGAGAATGCGGATCGAGGAGTGCTGAGAGGCACGCAGTGCGGAGCAGTCGCGCAACAGGTCACGAAACGCGTTGTTAGGGCAGGGCTACTCAGTCGTCTTTCATTACCTCGCCGGCCGAGAAGCTCAGCTGTGTGCTTTCGCTTCCATTCTTTCCGCGCAGGATTCCCCCTCGCCTGCGTGCTTAAGCCAAAGAATGTTGGACTGCTGCCGCCGCAAGGCACATTTTTTCAGGCTGCGAGCGTTGCGTAACTGCTTTAGTAGCGATGGCGGGCGTCATCGCGTTGCGAAGGTTTGCGCCTTATTTATTGATGCAGGAAGCTCAATCCGCGGCCATACGCTGAGCTTCTGTGGCCTCTAGAGCGCCTCCAACCACTTCCCGACCGCCAGACAAACAACGCATGGGCGCCCCCGTGCCATCTCTTACACAGACACCTAGCACATGCTCAAAAAAAGGCAAGACATGTTCAAGTTACTTCATTCTATACTAAGTGTATCCAGCTGGTCTTCTTGATTATTCGTCATACGCAGAGATAGCGCAGAAAACTGGGTGCGCGTATTCTTTGCACCTCTCTTCACCTGCGCCGTTTCTCTGTGCCACACGAACAGTTCGCCAAGTACGACTCCCTTTCAAAGCAAGTCTTTGGCGTCCTCGAATAGGCTGTTTCACTTCGCGCCTCTTGTCCGCGCCCAAGTTGTTACAATAGCCAAATCGGTTTCTGCACTTACCCTGATACAGGAACGTGTTGGCACGGGCACGTCGGTGAAATTAATGGGCAGTTGCACTGGCCAGTAGCACTAGTCCTTCTCAGACAGACTAGTCCTTCTCAGCTGGCGACGTCGAGTTGTGAGCAAGGGGATTTCACACTAACGTCGTGGTACACCTCGATTTTCGGCCGAAAATCTCACACTTCTCATCGCCAACGCCGGAAGCGGATGCCGGCAAACCTGAATTTTACGGTTTCTCGGAGTCGAATTTCCCTAACCTTGCGACGCGCAACGCCAAGTGTTGACGATATCCAAGCGGGAACATGTAAGGCACTTGGTTCCGGATGTAATCGCGAGTCCACTGGTCAAACTCCTTTCAGAGAGCGAGGAAGAAAACGCGCGGTAACCAGAAGTCGGCCAATCGCGAAACGGAGAAAGGACGACAGAAAAATGAGTCCTCCTCGTAAAAGCCAAACAACAACGAGAATCGGAGGGGTGGAAAGCTCATATGAACACAATAAAAACAAAAAAAGGTATTTAAAAAAGAGAGAAAGAGAAACGCCCGGCGCTCATCCGGCATCCAGTGCACGTTCGCGTTTACGCCCGATGGCTTCTGAGACGAGTGTGGGGCTTCAGGCACGTTTCGGAGTTAAAACGTCAGCAGACTACGACGCCATCCAGTCGAAGGGCGAAGAGCGCGGGGCTCTTCGCGGCCTGACACAGCTCGAGGCACGGCCGACTCGCGAAGTCCGGTCACGGATAAATCGACACCTACGGAGCGTTCCCGACGACGTTTCCTTCTGCGAAGACCACTGCGTACGACTTAGAAAAATGCCTTCTTCCTTGCCCAGTTTAGCTGCCTCATAATGCAACGAGCTAAGGCGACAGGTTCGGATTTTAACATCACTTCCACTTAGTACGTGTTCTACTGGTTATGTCGAGTCCGGGTCATCTCCTTCGGTAACAAAGAGGTTGGGGGTTGAACCCCACCCATCTGAAATCTTTACATTCTGTACACGTATACGCACACATAGAAATGCATGCACGAAGATACATAATGTTGCCGGACCCGCCCCCGAAACTAATTTCAAGCTACGCGGATGCCTTGGGAACGGCCGCAGTGTCTTCTAATGACATTGAATAAAACCTCAGCAGTCTCGGCAAACGCTTCAGCGTTAGCTAAATATTGGTTTACGGAGTCTTTGGGGTATCACTTTTTTAACGGCTGACGCTGGGCTATTGTATGGCTCCTAAAGCTTTGCATAAAACTAGCATGTGTTTTTATGCTCTTTTGTTTTATTTATGAAACTATTCACAGAGTTTCTTTTAAATCGAACAGCTAGATGTTAACAAATAAAACGTCAGCTTCTCGTTGGTATTTCATGAAAATAACGTCATCGTAACGTTCGAAACTCACCACTAATGAGTGAGATCAGTGTGGACTTTTTTACGGTGCGTCAAAATCGAACTGATCCGAACATTCCCATCCGTAGCGCGTTCAGATTGGTGTTTTTACATGCGGGGTTACAGCCTGGCAATCTAGGCCTGCCCTAGCTCTCGCTGTTCACGAATCTTCTATAAAATGTTACAACTTTCGCGTCGCCTAAATCTTCCAGGAGAAGGCGCGAAACCTCCTTACGCACTATATTCTCCGCTTCTGTTGTGCGTAGAATCACTGGAAGGAACACGGTGCTATAGTATATCCTATGCACAACTGGAAGTGTTCACCTCTCTACAGGGACTGCAATCTTATGGGGAAGCGTACGGTGGCACCGCACCGCCACGAGTGGCCGGGAATATCGGCCGGTATGCGGACGTGGTGACGTAAAAGCAGCACCCGTCGCGAAACGCGGAGGAGCCCCATGGCTCGTGTGGAGTGACGCTACATGCAACGACAGGATAACGCCCTACACATCCCGAGGACCCATAATGACACAGAATTACGCTAATTAGCAAAGGCCGGGAATTTTTTTTTCGCTACTGCGCACTATCCCACATCACTGCGCCCGGCACGTCACGTACGCCCGCGACAGACTCATTCGTGACGTCACGGTCTGGACGTGCCACGCGACGGTTAGCTTTCCCCGCGCGTTGAATCAGAAGCGGCTTTAGCTGCGCTTCCAGACGTGCCCCAACCACAGTTTTATGCGTGCTTTGAGTAAATAAAAGCTGGTGCAAATCTCGTTAGCGCTATAGGGCATGCGTTGCCCACATGGCAATGAACGTATAAGGAAGCCGTCCAAGCCCCGTGGACATATGGATTGCGATACAACGCAAAGCCTTATCAAGGACAACGTATTGGGGCGCCCAAGGGACACTCCGTTGCCAAATCAGAACTAGTCAATGTTTAAAGGATAATTGGGTAACGATAACCGTAGATACCTGCTGGGCACAGCGCCACCGTACCAACTCGAAGAGGCCACTTTAGCCGCATTTTCTCTCACATCAAAAGGAAGCTGAAGGTAAGAATACTATTTTTCGCGTCAGTCAATTACAATTTGGCATTACCACAAACACCACAGCTGCCGCGAGAAAATGCTTGGCAAGCCAGAAAAAGCAGAAAAAAGAAATTACACACAAACGGCCATGCCACCTTCCCGTGTCACCTCGCCGTGACTTCATGATTTTGGTGACGTCTACGAGGGCCTTCACAATTTCATATCCGTAACAATGAATTACGGGGTGCTCTAAGACAGCCGGAGCCAAGTTTCACAAAGCAAGGTTTAGGAAATTTGGCTGAGCCAGTGTGGCTAAAATCACGAAAAAGGAACTTTGCAAACGCGACGTAACACAGACATTCAGCTGCGGACGTGTTGAAGCGAAATTCAAAAGTGACATTATGACCTTCACTCCCTCTTGGAATAATGAATCTGTTATTGCGAAATCACCGATACTATAGACTTCTTAAAGAATATTTTTTTAAAATCAGTGTAAGTTAATTCGGTGTGCCACTTTAGCGTCTGTGAGAAGATTCGCCTCGGGAGCTCCTGTCTGGAAACGGAGAAACCGTTTTGTTCGACATTCGCTTTCACCCAATTCAGCGAGACTCATTGCATCAAAAAGAGGCGGAAAAATTAAATAACGAGTATCTGAGTCAAGAAATTTAAATAACGTGCATGCGAAAACTTTTTTCGTCCATTTGAGAGACCTTATATTTGTTATGCAACACTGACTAGTGTTCAGAGACGACACACAGAAAGAAGAAACAATGAGTTTCACGATGGATTGACATGCGTTGCTCCGCGTTGGGCCTACCCATTGTTTATCCATCGTCGGCAATACTGGCGATCACTTGAAGAGCAAAATGTTGCAAAAAGGCCAGCGGCCACAGCGTTCCCAACATTTCATTTCGAATATTAAGATAATTAAATCAATAAGAGAGCAAGGCGCAGCGCATCTGTGATACAGCGCAAGAACGACCATCAACAGTTGGGATAAAGACTGTGAAGAGCTCCAGAATAAAACCATGATTGATATGTGTCAAGGTCTAGAACTCTGTAAGTGAACACCGCGGAAAATAGCAAAAATTGCGCAGCACCTGCTAGGCCTTTAAATGTACAAATAAAGAAAGCTCGGGTGCGCGGCTTGCACGGCGTCGCATACAGGCGGAGTCAGACGTCTGAAGCCTGACGTGACGCACTGCGTGGCCGCCACTGCCGTCACTAGAGAGATATTAACCAGTTTCTATGACGTCGCACCGGACGAAAATATATAACGCGGAGTAGCGTGAAATGTCACAACTACTGCGGAGCTTCTACAGAAATCCCGAAAGGTCTTTCTAGTTGGCTCGTCGGGGGTGCAAATTACGAATAACTATTTTTCTTATTGCGTCATTGTACAGATTGGTTTAAAGAGGTTTTATTGTTAAAACGTAGAACAACGACTATGAGAGACGTCACACTGCAACAGATCCGGATATGCTTTGACCCCATGGAGTTATTTAAAGCTTTTATGCGCGCTTGAATCAATAAGTACACCGGCCCTTATGTTTTACGCACCAATCGAAATGGGGCTGGCTTGGTAGGGCATCGAACCTGCGTCCTCGTCCTAAGCAGTATACGCACTAGCCACCGAGCTACCGTGGTAGACATTTTGTTAGTATTACATAGTTTCCCACAGAAAGCTTAGAGAATGCCACAAAAACTCCACGGAATATTTCATGTAGACACGCTATTAAGAACTGATTACTCCAAGTTCTTAGTGGTCACCTGGGCGTACTATATGAAGGCAACGAAGCCAATCAGGTCTGCGAAGTGCCACAGTGCAGTCGCGCCCATTATGAGCTGCAACATGTTGTTGAACGTGCTCGAAGTGGCGCCAGAGCTGCAAAGCGGCACCGGCATGGCAAAAATTAGTGAAGAAGTAAACAGTGTTTCAGTTACTGGCATTCTCTGAAGCAATTCACCAAGCTTCAACTACGGCCACCGCATTGCAACTCATACTGACCGCGACTGCACATTCCCGATTCCCAGAAGCCACCTGCGGGATGTGCTGTTGCAGTATGACGGAAATCGATGTACCTTATCACCTTATCAACACTTCATACAAGAATCTTCTTCGTCTTCACTTTCGTTCTTGCGTGTACCCAGTGTTGCGCCCATAGACTGTGTTTCCTCTTGCAGGCGTTGCGTCCATGTTGGGTCCGCACGGGATTTCAGGTTTCAGCACGAACATTTTTCGTCCGACTCGTCGTGTAGCGTTACGCATTAAAAAGTTGTTAGTGCAAGAAAACTAACATCATTTTCGCGAGAAATTTAAACTAATACTACTTTCGTGAGATTCCGGTTTACTTAATACCAACCAACCGTAGACGTGGAAAAAGGAAATATTGCGGCATTTACAGCAAGGTAAACAAAATACATCGCGCGACGTTCGCATTTACCATCTAAATAACGGAAGTTTTACATTAGCCGCGAAAACTCGAGTTTGGTTTGTCACACTAAAGGATTTCATTTCAAAGAAATACTCCGTCCACAGCCAGTGGAACCTGAGCTTCGTACGCAAACACTACGGGCTGTTTTCGCCCCCGGAAATGAGTGAGGCGTTGAGCGGGTGTGTCGAGCGAGAGAAATGGACGGAGAGGGTTGGTTGGCAGCTGTTTACAGAAAAGATTTCCCGTTCAAGCGTCGCCGGACAGACTGGTGGAAAAAAAGAGTTGAAAGCCAAAGCAAGGACATGCGACACGCCTTCTTGGAGCGCGACGAGTATTACTTGTTCCGAGCAGATTCTGAAGCCCCGATGTCGCGAGGAACCATCCCTTCGAAAACACGACTGAACTGGGCACAACAAGCCATCGCAAGTCTAGTAAACAGAGTGGGTTACGTCTATAGCGTCGCTACAGTTCCTTGTTTCTTTCCGTTCACACTACGCACCTTTCTCCCGCAGCACCAAGTAACACCAGCTTAATCCTGGTTTTCTGTATGTACACAAAAACCGCAAACAAGACTTCCTTGTCCACGAAGCCGCGTTTTGTGCCATGTTGTGTCGCAGGCTGTGCGCTAGTCCCCATTAGGAGTTAGATTAGTTGATAATACAATATTTATTTTTTTTAGCGCGAAGCAACACAAGGACAGCTTTGGAGGGACACAACACGTGCGCAACACTCGTGTCCCTCTAATAATAATAATAATAATAATAATAATAATAATAATAATAATAATAATAATAATAATAATAATAATAATAATAATAATAATAATTGCCAGGGTTCGACTTCTCAAAACCACGATATGATTATGAGAGACGCCGTAGTGGAGGGCTCCGGAAATTTCGACCACCTGGGGTTCTTTAACGTGCACCTAAATCTAAGCACACGGGCCTCAAACATTTTCGCCTCCATTGAAAATGCAGCCGCCGCGGCCGGGATTCGATCCCGCGACCTTCGGGTCTGCAGCCGAGCGTCATAACCACTGGACCACCGTGGCGGGGCCGTAGCATGCAGCAGTCCTTGATGTTTATTGACTTGCGCTTACTCAAATACGTTTGAGAACACAGTATTATCCTATGAAGCAACGTTGCAAAGAAAAGACACGAACGAACGAATATTTACATATTACGGCTTATTCCGTCCACCTCTTAATTTAGAGCCCATTTCGAGGCTAACGAAAGTGTAAACCGATCGAGAACGCAGTAGGGTATCTTGAATAAGTATGCGGTCCCGTCTTGAACCTAGTGTCAGCATTATTTTTGCAAAGCTCACATGATAAACGCCCTGTGTAAATGTTTATAACGCATAAGCGCGATTATATGCCGTCGATTAGTGAAATGCGCTCCGATCAACGTGCCGTTCACGTTGTCTGGAGCCATGCAACGGCCAAGGATGTCACGTGGGCAGATTCTTCGTCTCGTGAGGACGTACGTTCGGGCAACACAGTCAGTCAGGATGCTGTTGGTCGTGCATACGACCACTGTAACGTGTACAAAAGGTTGGCAGGGCGCGTGAAGACAATACGGGGAGCTGTTCGGTAATTCTAAGTTAAGCAGGCGCGTTGCTCAAAGTCTCGAAGCCGTCACGTTACGGTTGCGTCGCCAAGTCGTCAGCCTTGTCCTTTTCGTCGCGGGGGTTTGGCAACGCGAGGCTCGGCGCGAGAACCGGTGTCTGAGCTCACGAAGAGCGTGACCGGCTGAAAGCAGTTGAGACCGGTTCCGTCACGCCGCAGAGTAACGACAGATTCGGCAATCAGCCTGCCACGTTCGACACCTTACGTGGGCACATTAATTTACGCTCAGTCACAGTGCTCTCAGCTGCACCACTAAACTGTCTCTAGTGTTTCGCCACTTCATCATATATATCGGACATGTTTTGCATATTTTTCTTGTCTTGCTTGCCTGTAAACTTCCTATTATTCAGAATTAATAAAGAGCAATAATAACAAGCGCATACTCCGAAGTGTTCCGGACTATTCCACGGACCGAAGAGCTACGCGCCCCTGCTGCCAACCGCCTAGCTAATCTTTTTCAGCTCAGTGAGAAATGTTCTTCCAGCGCCATGCAAAGCACACGGCCATGGTCGCTGTCGAAAATGGCCGAGTCCAGCTCGTTTACTGCTGTCCAGACAGGGTTGATCACTAGATGTCGTATTGGAAGCAGCAACAGTAGGCGTTCCACGGTCTCCTCGGTTTGCACGAGTTGTACTTAGGCGTGTTAGCGATTCGAACGAGGAACGAGAAACCATAGTTATCCCCCGTCACATGAAGTGTCAAGTTATCCCCCGTCACATCAAGCCAAACGACCAACCAGGCAGCATATCATTAAAGAGAAACTAAAAAAAAAAACACTTTTCTCGTATTATTAAGGAAACAGTCCTTTCACAATAACAAAACTCACTACTCATGTCGAGGGGAGACGCTTAGTAAGTTAGAAAACGCGCGTAATGTAAAATACACCCTTGAGCGTTGAGTTTCCCGCAGCAAGCCGCCGTGACATCATAGATTTTAGCGGCGTTTGCATGACTGATTCTTTTTCGTCAAAAACGAATCACGTTGCGTTCTGGTGGAGATGGAGACGCAACACAGCAAGATTAACGAAATTTTATTGAGCAACCACGGCGCAAAAAACACGCACAGAAAACAGACTGAAATCCTTAGCGTCACAATAACATTCAGGTTCTGATGTTTGGGCGCGAAATTCAAAAATGATGCATTGAACATCATTTTCTTTCCTAATAATGAACATACATGTGAAATGAACGATAGAGTTTTAAAACGATAATTTTGCAGCCATGGGTTATCTTGTGTTTCACTTCAGCGATGCTTGCTAATTTGTCTCTCCTCTCTCGCAAACGCAACTTCGATTTAGAGGCGGCCTAGCAATGCCACATAGAAATGGGAAAACGCAGCTAAAGTGCTGCGTCATTTGAGCTGTTTTTTTTTCGCTATCCCGTGATAATGCTGCACCGAACTGATGAGTCACAGCATACGCTACACGGGCGACCACTACGGCAAGTTGTTTGTCAACAAGTGCAGCGGCGAAAGAAACACAAAGAGCCGCGCGCGCTGTCAAGATTTATCGGCATCGTAGCGTGTTCGTGACAGCGATCTGGGTCCATGTCGCGTCTTGTTCCACAGGCTACGAATGCACGCTTCGACGCTCGAAGAATCCTACCATGCGAAAGAAATTCAAGAAAACGGAAAGCGTACGAGGGGGGCGGAGGGGTCCTTTGACAAAGCACTGACCACGATATGAAAAAGAAAAGAAGAACACTGCGGCGAAAGAGCTTGCGCTGTCGCGTTTGTCTTCCCTGGCCTTTCTGCTGCTGTTACGTTCTGCGTGCCCTCGCGAAAGTTTCGAACGCGTGGTCCCAGAACCTTGAGGAATGATTCGGACACACATAAATAATAGAACGAGTAATTCAATGCAGACGAGCGACGGACTTGAAGAGTTCATTGATATTCGCCAAAGTAAGGTACACTGAACAGCAGCGAAGGACGCGAAGATCGATCGATAAGTCAATAACTGTATGCAGTAATCCGTCATAAGTACCACCAACCGTGGTTTCGGTTGTTCTTTGTTTCATTCCACCCCAGATAAGAGTTAATGCTTCCGGCGCAGTAGGCGAAAGCGAATAATGACATTTCGTGCAGAATTATTAGGTTGTCTTCGTGCATACATCGTATAGCTTCACCACACTGCCTTCCGAAACCGTCGATACTGCTCATGCTCCCAGCGAAGGCTATCTCCAAATAACGTTTTTTTTTTCTGGTATTTGACTCAAGCATGGAGTACACTACTCGGCGAAGCATTCATTAGACGACACATGAGGCTAGATCCCTATGCCTTCGCTCAATATTATTAAAAGACTACGGCGCCAGCTATTCGTTTCGCCGAAGGGGCTTTCGTTAAGAAGGAAATGAGGGGGGGGGGGGGGGACTTTCTTGCGAACCTGGCTCGCATCCACTAAAGTGATGCGCTCTGTCGCGTCTTCTCTGCCCGCGTCTTGGAAACGCATAACCATTTCCGTCGCATTCACTATTCAAGACGCCTTCTTTTACCCGCATTCTGCAACGGTGTAGACGTCCGATTGCTGATAAAAGTGGGACGACGGCAACGACACTGCAGTCGAAGAGAGCGTTTCACAAAGGTACTTTACTTTCAGAGACTTCAGAGACTTTCAAAAATGATGAGAGTACTGTGAGTCAATTCTCGCACTGCAAATGTTTT
The DNA here is from genome assembly GCF_013339695.2 of Rhipicephalus sanguineus. Lineage (NCBI taxonomy): Eukaryota > Metazoa > Arthropoda > Arachnida > Ixodida > Ixodidae > Rhipicephalus > Rhipicephalus sanguineus. The sequence goes on from NC_051184.2 coordinate 14,863,972, forward strand.
ACATCTGCAGTGTAACATGTAAGTAACCTCAGTATTGACTTTGTATGCCTCTGGTTAGGCTCAGCATTATCAGAAGTCGTTACCAGCGTTGCCCGTAACGGCCACTTCTCCGCTAACCCAGAATCCGCTAACGTTAAAAAGTTCACGGAGAAACTAAAATTCCGTATTGCTGCATGTGGAGAGACAGGTGAGCATCTTCCGTTTTTTTTCTTCGCTTTTTAACGCATTCATCCCCTGCGAAGGGACGCCACGGTCACAACTTGGATCCGTAAACGCTATCCCGCTATGCTAATATTACCGTATTTACTTGCAAACTAACCAGTGTTGGCTAATGTTGACTAAATATGGCTAAATGAAGGCCAATTATGATCATTCACTGTTATAACACCCTCATTCTCTTCGTTAAATGTCGGTCCAGTCACTGAGTTGTCTATCATTTTTTAATGTTTCTATAAGGTGTTTCTATAATGTTTCTATAAGCAAATAGGAGGTGAGTGATTGCTCGGTCATTTAAGCGGGCTCAAAACGATCCAGAAACGACCGGAAGGCCCGACTCGCTTTGCGCAAACAGCATCGATGCCGAGTCGGCAAGCGTCCACTGTGTACACAGACGGGTTCGTGGCTTTGAAACATCGCAGCGGTCGCGGCCCTTTTGCCCGGCAGCTCATTCGATTGATGCACGAGCACAAGGCCGAGCGCCCCGAGACGAGCCATTCCGAACGGCTCGTCGTCTGCAGGGCGGCGACGGTGACGCCTGCGTTGGGAAACAAGCGTGCGCACCCAAAGAAAAACGAAAGACGGCTGCAGATGACAGTGCAGTTGTATATAATCGTATGCCATACACAATCTCGAAGAGGTCGTGAACCTCCGAGGATACCGAAGTCGTGTTTACAAACATGTCGAGCAGACTGCTTCATCTCGATGAGAAATCCTTTTGCGAAGACGAGGATGACAATGACCGAGGCGACCACGCGCAGACAGCGCACGCCTTCCACGCGCTCTTCATCGCGTTGTTTTCCATTTCGAGAAAACAGGTTTACACAATCTATCCGATTTTGTTGCCGCCATACAAACCGTATCAACCACCTGTGGACTCTCTAAGATAATGTGTCCGACTGGTGATTAAATACGCTTCAGTTTTCTTGTATTGGCTTTTATTTTCTTGCACAAGTTAGTAGTTCTAAGCTGTGACTAACCTTCCCACATTTCCATCTCTCCTCATCCTCCTAAATTTGCAAACGAGTATACTTTCGCGGGCTGCATACAAAACTCGACGTGTGTTATAAACGCCCTATGTAGGTGCTTTACCATATCTCGCGTCGAGTGATGCACGCAGCCTGCATACAGCCGTGCGCTGACCAGAGGACACTATATATACCTAGATGCCATTCATTAGCCACGTGTCTCCAATCTCTGCCGATATGTGCGCGAAGAGAGTGAGACGACACTACGACACGCGTTCACAGTTTATAATTAATCGCATGCAGCGCATGCGCATTTCGACAGTCGGATTCCCTTGCCTCGTAATAGACAATTCAATGTCACGGTTTAGGCTTATCACGCCTACCCAATTTCGTCCCCTGTACTCGCTACAGGCTGCGCTCTGCGGCCCTGCTCTGGCAAGGGGAGGCTATCACAAACGGTGCTAATAAGCGCGAGGCAAAATGTAGTGTCCTTTAGGGAAGGGAATATTTATGCGAAGAAGACGCGAGGATGATAATGATGCCTGCGACAGATGGCGATAAAACCAGAGGGGGCAGCTCCCAACTATCATAAACAGTAAAATATAAACACGCGGCGCGCGTGTGTGGCACCGTCAATCCGGCTCCAATTATTCTGCAAATCTTTTGGTCCGGATTCAGCGACAAAGTTTGAGAGCTTCTTAATATGCTGCCGCGCGTACAGTGTCTCCGTGGTTCATGCGTGGGAAGTAATTCATTACGGCCAGCCGGTGTGGGGGAGACGATGGCGAATCGTTTTCACGTGGACGTTCGGAAGGCGCAAAGAAAATGACGCAGGAAAGTTGCTGAAGCGGAGAAATTAATGAGAGAATCTGCGATCCTCGGCAGAAACAAGGAAACGTACCGCATTTACTCGAATCTAGGCCACCCAATGCTTTCATTTAATGAATTGAAGAAAACGTTGTGGAAGCACTCGAAGAAGAAATCCAAAGAACCGTCCAAGGGCGATACTGGCGGCCTCGTGACGAGAGAAGCGATAGTGACGGACAGGGAGACGAAACTGACGGCACGACGATAGGATTTCCACTTCCGGTCTGCGCTTGTCTTCCGGCCACGACATGGATTGGGCCTCTTAGACAAGTTCGATCACAAGTGATTGTTGACACGTAGGACGTCGTTACATACAGTGGAATGGAAGAAGTCCAGGACGACACGACGCGTCGTGCGCTTCAGAGCATTGGCTGAAATACTGAGATGGCAAGGAGCTTCGCTGCAAGTAATATTCAACGGGGCAACACCGTGAACGGGGCTCATTGGATCTGCCGAGCTTTTATTTTCTTTTTCTTTTTTTTCGAAGGCGAAAGCCTCATATGTCTCATGCGAAAGCGGCCTTGAGCCAAAGGCTGGCGAAAAAACAAAAAGGCGAAGTGAGTGCGCAGGCTGCGCGCTCACTTCGTCCTTGGGAAGGCGTGAAACCAAGCCGATAAAGAAGGTAAAGAAGACGATCCCCTGGCGCAGCAGACGTCATGGAAGGCTTCCGCGGAGCGGCGTCGGCCGCTTGCAGAGTATAAAAAAAGTGGCGTTCACGCGACACGGCTTGCTGAGGTCCCGAGAAGCGAAAACCACACGAAAGCGAGTGAAAGCATGGCTTTGAGTACATACGATGGTAATAAAGGCCAATTAACTGAGTAGTGAGTTAACTGGAGAAATTATTCAGTGAAAGTAATTATATGATGATAAAGCAAATAAGGTCAATACTGAGTAATTGAAAGTTAACCAGTGAAAGCGAATTGAGTGAAAATTACTTAGTGAACGTTAGTTGGTGAATGTTGGACGTCCATATAAACACTGTGAAATAGCGCACCGGTTTGCTTTCGCTTCGAGTCTTCTTGGGCGCGTCGTCTTTGGCGCATGCATAAAGCACCTGGTGAGTTTTTCCATAATGAGCATAGGAATCGAGGATCGCTTCAATTCGGGTTGAACGCGGTATATTTACGGCGAGCATGGACGGAGCGTCCAATCAGCGGCAGGCAAAAAAACGAATGCCGCGCGCACTACTAACGGGTGATTTACTTCCGGCAAGGACACAAGGGCAAAATCACGGGCGCACGTATGCTTGTTATCAATGACATTTCCCGAGAGAGTTTTTCTTTGATTATACTATATAGAAACGCCCATAGAAAACAGCGCCAGAAACGTGTCTCGGTTATCTTGCAAAGATTCTCTATACTAGTTGAGGTCAGAGCTCTACGGCACTATTTATCTATACATTAACACGGGATCTCATTGCGCAGCCTATTCTTCTACTTTTTAACGCGTTCTGCTGGGCCAATTGGTTCTGAGTTAATGAATCCATAATACTGGCGAACGCACACAACAGAGCACAAAGAACGACACAGGACAACCGCTTGTGTCGTTTTGTGTAGTCTGTAGTGTGTGTTCGCCTGTATTATGGATTCACTATTCCTGTACGGTCGCTTCATAGACCAAATTAGCACATAGATAGATAGATAGATAGATAGATAGATAGATAGATAGATAGATAGATAGATAGATAGATAGATAGATAGATAGATAGATAGATAGATAGATAGATAGATAGATAGATAGATAGATAGATAGATAGATAGATAGATAGATAGATAGATAGATAGATAGATAGATAGATAGATAGATAGATAGATAGATAGATAGATAGATAGATAGATAGATAGATAGATAGATAGATAGATAGATAGATAGATAGATAGATAGATAGATAGATAGATAGATAGATAGATAGATAGATAGATAGATAGATAGATAGATAGATAGATAGATAGATAGATAGATAGATAGATAGATAGATAGATAGATAGATAGATAGATAGATAGATAGATAGATAGATAGATAGATAGATAGATAGATAGATAGATAGATAGATAGATAGATAGATAGATAGATAGATAGATAGATAGATAGATAGATAGATAGATAGATAGATAGATAGACAGACAGACAGACAGACAGACAGACAGACAGACAGACAGACAGACAGACAGACAGACAGACAGACAGACAGACAGACGACAGACAGACAGACAGACAGACAGACAGACAGACAGACAGATAGACAGATAGATAGATAGATAGATAGATAGATAGATAGATAGATAGATAGATAGATAGATAGATAGATAGATAGATAGATAGATAGATAGATAGATAGATAGATAGATAGATAGATAGATGTGGAACCACGCCGATCTGATTTATTTGCGGTGAGATTCGAGACAAGCACACAAAAGGAGAAACGTACAGACAGATTACAAATCTTTCGTCGTTGCGCAAGCAATGCTTTCGTGGTTCTGGACGACGAGGAATAGTTTTTGTTATATTTCACTTTCAACGATCCGAGGAAGGTTGTTTCGAAACTGCGCAGCGACCATACATAAACGACATATCGCTTTGGACACGGAAAACGCGTTAACTTAGTTATACGGGTGAGCTCCCGAAGGAGTGTTTTGAAATTCTCAGCCACAAAACTGCGCGTGCGGACTGTCAGCGCCCGAAATCTATCGTGAAAGAAGGAAAAATAAAAACAGAGAAAAAACTGCAGTCCTACGCTTCTAACGTCTCTGCGGCTGACTTCCATCAAACATGCAGTCACGCAAACAAATACCCCCCTTGATATCAGTATGCACTGCTGAAGGAAACTTAAGCACGCCGACACAGCCGCTGCTAAATATTATAGTAGCCCGGGCCCAGGCACACAAATTTCTGCTATAATATTTACCGTTCATGAAGGCGTAAAGCTTCTATGGCATCGCGGTCCATGCTATCTGTGCAAGTACGCCGACGATAAAAGACCGCACGAATTACGCGGTAATTCTTTGCAGTCTGTTTACTGTTATCGATAAACACGACCTTCACTTCTTGAAACTGCAGTCAATAAGAAACAGGAGGACTCCGTACGAAAAAGTTCCAACATGCACGCGACCAGCGCAATCGCGAAAAAGCTGTGTACCAGCCCTGTTCTCGATTGACTGCGAACCTTTCCTCGCATTTCGTCATAAACACCTGGACTGAAACAGCGTCCCCATCTGACATTGTGTTCCCCTTCAGTATCAGCGACTTCAAAAGAATGCTCGAACAACTGCACGTCATTTAACAGTGCGGTAACAGCCAACATCGCATGTATAACAACGTCACTGGGGCCTTACGGCACTGTAACCAAACAAGTAAATAAATAAGAACTTCCCGCCGTTTGTATAGCGTGTTTAGACAACAACTCAGAAACGATGACCCGAATCAGCGCGAATACGAAGTCCAATTTCCTACGCAAGTCAAACCCGGACTGAACGTTAATTCATCTGAGACGCATAGTACGACGGTAAAAGAGGCTTAAGACAACAGGCTTCAGGAACGAGGGCAAACACCAAGAAACTCTTGCTATCGTAGATAAAGCGCTATCTGGAAAGCACATATGAAATAATTATTTTTGCAATTTTACGTCCCAAAACCACGAAATGATTATGAGGGACGCCGTAGTGGAGGGCTCCGGAAATTTCGACCATCTGGCGTTCTTTAACGTGCACCTAAATCTAAGTACACGGGAACCTATAGCATTTCGCCTCCATCGAAATGCAGCCACCGCGGACGGGATACGATCCCGCGCCCTTCGGGTCAGCGGTCGAGCACCATAACCACTAGACCGCCACGGCGGGTGAGAGCACATATCGGATACGCATATGATATATTAACAGAAGGCTTCAGACAGGAGGTCGCAAAACGAATAAAAAATTTTCTACATCGCGAGTAAACAGAAGGCGACATTGCGTTGAGTTTTAGAGAAAACCAATATAGAATCTGGACCTCAGAGTGACTTGGGTTATGGTAAGTGAGCAGCGACGCTTTCACCGCGTCCGACCGAGCATCACGTCCTCGCCCGTGACTCGTACCATCCGGGACACCGCAGCGCCCAGCTTGGTCAATTGGACAGGGCATGCGCACTTGCTTGGCTAATCGAGTCAACGAAATTGAATTTCCCCGTCCCGCTGGTCGACAAAGGAAGAGGGATACACAAAGGGCGCTCGGCCGTACAAATCGGACTGCAAAACGTCGGGAAAAAAAGGCCGCTCCTGAAAAAAAAGTCAGCGTAGGCTGTTAGCATTGCGTCGTGCAAAGGGTGCGGTCTGTAACGTATTGTCCTCGCTGCCAACAACCAAGCTTCTGTGGACTCCCGGTGATGACGCAGCACACGTGGCAGGTCACCGGCCGTGGCTGTGCTGTCTAGTTAAACAACGCAACGCGGGTCCTGTCGGTGACTCAAAGGATGAAAGCATCGGCACTCTCTGAGCGCCCGCGCGTGAACTTTGCTACAATTCTAGGTGACGCGATAGGAGCGTATTGAGAGAAAAAAAAAGATAGATAGATAGATAGATAGATAGATAGATAGATAGATAGATAGATAGATAGATAGATAGATAGATAGATAGATAGATAGATAGATAGATAGATAGATAGATAGATAGATAGATAGATAGATAGATAGATAGATAGATAGATAGATAGATATTCCCCAACGACGCCGGCATGCGCAAAATCGTGTTTGTAAAACCGACAAGTCGCGGTGCCTTTTGGTGCTGGCGGTGGTTGTGCTGTTGCAGCAGGCGGGGTTAGCCTGTTTTACATGGCCGGCAATATTGGCCGGCAAATAACGCCTAGGTGTTGACAAAGACCAATCCGCTTAATAAGACACAATGCGCGGTACTTTCTTAACTATAGAAGCAGCAGACGTTTGATCATGCTCTCATAACACATGTTTATGAGTGCGTAAAGCTTGAGGGTGGCTCACTGTTTCTTTTAGATGCGAAGTGTCTTACGGCGGAGTTCAATCCGTTGGTGGTGGTGGTGGTGTGCGGCGTGACCACCCTTACTGCGCATGCGCATACCCTCTCCGTCCCCTCTCCCCTTCCCCTCTCCACTTTCCCTCTCCCCTCCCCCTTTCCACTCTTCCTCTGAAACGCGGGCTAGACATGCCGAAATTCTCTCCTGCGCAACGCCGCGATGAGCACCAGCGCATGCGCGTCCCCTCCCCCTCTCTCTCCTCTCCTACGCTGCCCCGCTCTCGCAAGCCTGCGGACCGCGTTCCCCGCTCGCCCTGTGAGAATTAACCGCCAGGCTAGAGGGAAGACAAGACGCGCGTAGCGTTCCTCTTCGCGTTCCACGACGCGAGGTGGAACGCGAACGGAACGCCAACGGAACGCCAACGGAACGCGATCGTGCAAGTGCTCCGGCTTCGCATCGCCTCTGGTCCCCTTTAGCGGGAAATGGAGTAATTTTTTCGTATCACTCGAGTGCTTCATCTATACGTCGGGTCGTGCCCATGACTGAAACAGGTCGCCGACTTTCTGAAACACGAGACAACGGCGTGTTATTTTTGCCCCGTGCCGCCTGACCTTGAGCCTTCTCTGAGATAGGCAGAAACTTCCTGTTCCTTAATGAGTCACAACGCTCAGGTGTGCGCATTCTATCCTCGAGCGCGGCATTTTCGTTTACGCTGGGTACCATGAATCAGCACGCTGGCAAGCACTCGAACGCATTCCCGGTGACGGCTCGGCAGGTCATTGGCCGGTCGCTGTATCGCACCGCACACACTAGGCACACCATCAGACTTTGCGGGACGCAGGGTAGTCTCGTGCCGCGACCAACCGCGAAGCGCTTAGAAACGAAGCTGCGTATAGCTATAAGCGCTTACAAAAATAGGTTGGGGGCAGCGCCAAATCGCCGCCGTTTCTTTATTTGCGCCGGTATTTCTTCGTATTCGCCCCGTGAGACCACGAGATGCTCCACATTCGTATTACAAGCAGGCACAGAATTCCTCGAAGGCACCGGTCGTCGTAAAGCTCCGCAGCTACTACTGCTAGCGTCGAACCCTTTGCAATCTGCGGATCTTGGCACCAACTTGCGCCTGACAAGTAAGTAAAGAAAATTCGTCTAGTCCTCGGGTGTCCCACTGCTAGACGAAAGCTACGGGCGCGGTTGAAACCGCACTCGGTTGAGATGAAAATAAGAGAAAAGCAATCTCGCGAGGCCGGCGAGCATGACGCACAACATTAAATTTAGAAGCCCTGCACTGTGGCCCATAAGCCACTTGACCTGAAGTTTCCAGGCTTTATTCTACCCGCAAATCAGCACGCCTCTGCCAGATCTGCGACGGAGGAACAGTTTCTGCGAACTCAGAAATATCCTGCCCGCTTCTCATTATAACCGTGGCGGCAACGTGGAATGCAACATGCATGCAGAGATGCGGGAAAGGCAGGGAGGATTGGGGCGTCAGGTTTGCTGCCATACACAGGGTTTCCGAAAGGGAAGCGAAATAAAGACGTAAGAAAGAGCTGAATCAATTAAGGTGAGGAACGAGAGTAGCTGCTAATATTGTGTAATAGGCCACTGCCACGTAAAAAATGCACTTAAAGCATTGGTATAGACTTCCGGTGCAACGAAAGTTCACCGGAAATCTAAGGCTGTCTGATCCACAGGGGCCTGACCTCAAGGCCAGCCAACACGGCCGCTAGCGACAGCCTGTACTCCCTGTAGTGAGGACAGCGGCAAAGAACGTGTTCGATAGTTTTCTCGTTGCCGTCGTGACTACAAGCAGCACAGTCCTCCATGTCGATTTGGAAGGAAAATATTTTGTGAAAGCGACACCAAGCCAAGCCACAGTCGGCAAAGTACCGTCGTCTAGAGTCGAGAGAGTCCTGAAAAGGGGGCGCTGCGAGCTTGGCGTGTTTCATAAGGGTCTCACAGCCTCATTTGCAAGCTCACTAATTTTCATTGCTGCATCTGTACTTGAGAACGGGATTGTGCGCCATCTTCGTGTGCAGGTCGAGCAGCTGCGTCGGCATGTTCATTACCCCTTACGCCGTCCTGGCTTGGGAGCCACTGAAGGGTGATGTCACGTCCTTGCTCGACGAGGCGATAGAGCAGCGCCCTAATTTAAAAGAGTAGTTGCTGGCGTCGCGTAAGGTAAAAATCAAACACTGAAGAGCTGCCTTGGATTCAATGAACGAGCCTGGGTGGTTGATCCCAAAAGGTGCGCCACGAAGAGCAGCAAGTATCCACGGCTCTCGATGACATCTGGTGGGATAGGGTCATCTTCACGGTGGCGGTTTTCGCAGGAGATATCACCGACCCTGCAGACCCGTCCGCCGTGGTTGAAGCATCAGTACATACAGGTGGCTAGGCTCGTTGTGCGTCTCGCACAGAAAGAGTAGGGAAGGCCGCTGCAGCGCGAAGTGATTCTTATGAAAAAGGAGAGGAAGAGAAAAGTGCAGGGCTATCACTGTCTCTCAAAATGAGGTCGCTGTAGACGAGAGATGTGCTTTTGCGCGTATTCGTGGCACCATGAGTTGAACTCGTGGACGACACAAGCACCATGGGGGAACAGGAACTCTCACTGGAGCTGTGTAAACTAATGTCCGCACAATAGGACAGGATTGCCTGACAAGAAGCACATGGTCGGTATTTTGGCAGTGAGGCTAAATGATGTGCAGGCGCTCGAGCAAGGTGCCTAACGACGAGTGCTCAAGCGCTTCCATCACAACAAGTCTCACAATATGCAACGCGCACTTTGCCTGCTGCGGCTTACGGGCTGTCGCATGCTCTTCAGAGAAGACGATGTTGTAGTCACAAAAAACAGAGACGTTTGGATTCCGCGTACCTGAAGTTACGGGACACGAATTGCCGGACGTACTTAGGAACACCAAAAGGCTAGCAAAATAATGATACGGGGCTTGGGGAGGCGGAAAGGAGCTGCGGGTTGCCTAAGGACGCCAACGTAAAACTCCATATTAACGACATTTCACAGGGACGCAGGGCCCGGTTGCCTTTAATAACAACCAGGTTGTGCTAGTATACACTACTACACAACAACGTATTATTATAATGATATTAAAATTTTAGAAGTGTCGACGCAACTTCGTACGTCGCGACTGCGTAGAGCTCGCCTGAATTCGTATGATTACATTCAGCCGAAAGGCATACTCACGTAGATAACACCATTGCCACATAGAGTACTGAGGGCAAATCGCAAAAAATACGATGCGTATAGTAACCATACTGGCGCAACGCGTAGCTCGCGCTCGGTTGAAAGGCTTTCGTGAGAGAGTCTATTTTGCGTACTCTTCCCAGAGAACTGTCGTCCTGCTCCTTCTTCTTCTTTGTCCGCACCAAACACTTTGGTTTTTATTACCTAACCGTTTTGTTTTTGCTCAAGGCACTGGCGCCAGCGCTTCGCTTGTCGTCGTCAGAACCTTGAGCGAGATATATTTACACACGGCGAGCAGCCGTCTCAGCACGCGTCAGCAAAAGGACGGCGTCGTCTTCGGCTGCTTTTTTGGATCAGCCATGCATGAAAGGTACGGCTGAGATTCCGGTAGTGATGAAAGATATGGCTAGAAGCCCGTCACCGGAGAGCACGAAAAAAGAAAAGGCGAAAAGAAACAAAGCATTCCGTTTCGCCGAGCGTGTGACGCTTGGCCTCGTGCGCTAGGGATTCGGGGGCTGCGGGCGAGACGGGGCTAATTAAATATGGCGACCAGACACGTCTCGGCTTACGTGCACGTGGACACCGCAGTGAAACTGGATGAAGACGGCTTACGGGAGCTAATTTGTAGTGCCGATATTTATTACCGCAGCTGCAGGTATAGGATTAGGTCAGTGGCGACTCCCTTCTAACCGATCGAAAAATAGGCGCACGCGCAAAACACATCAAATAGGACCGCGGAAGCACGAGGAAAAAATGGCCCCATTTACACTTACAAGCCGAGGGAAAAAAAAAAAATCAGCGGATGAACTGAAAACAACAACAAACACCACAGGGAAGTGCGAGTTAGCATATCATATCCCGAAGTCCGGTTAATGATATACGCACTTAATGAACCAAATGCAGCGTAACATAAAACGGACACAAGGAGCAATTTATTACGGCACACCACGGGTTCCTTCGTCTGTTCTTTCTATGTGTTTCTATTATTTTGCACTACAATTACTTCGTTAAATATTAACTAACTACCTAAAATAGAAGTTATCTCAAACCCAACAATATACTTGTTTGTTTGCAAATAGGGTGCACCGCAGTGCGCGAACAGAAAAGCAGGGCGTATCTTTCGGAATCTCACGTGACGGCAACGATCGCAATTTAACGCGGCTGCGCGCTTAGTCTTCCCTGTAACCCTCCGTACACTACCTGTAGTTTCTATGTCACGATAGCTCTACGCCGGTTGCACTGTCTGTTTCGTCCTACATATTTCTATAGCCACAGAAAGAGCATCAAGAGGCGAGAAAGCAAACTGCTCCTTCCGAATTATTTTTCTAGGAATATCCTTCATAGCCCTTCTTTTGGAACCTCGGAACGGTCAACGTTGAGACGGTGACATTTGCGTGCGTCCTTAAAGCACGATATTGCAGAATACAGGCTGCTGTTAAAGGCAGGCAAACTTATGTCGATAGACGCGTGGAAAACGGGCTTGTGCGTCTGTCCCCAAAGCGGTAACGCGTTCCTTTGTAGAGCGCAGCTCTTAGGCGCCCGTTCCTGCGTTGAGCGGCGTCGCCGTCGGTGGCGTAACCGATTGACATGAAAAAATAAAATGAGAAATAAATACCCAGGATCGAATGGGATTTGAACCCCGGCTCCCTGCGTGGTAGTTGAGTATTCTACCACAGAGCCACGAAGGTGCTTGAAATGCACTTGCAAAAAGACTCTATACAGCAGGCGTCATGTCGGGCAAATAATCGCGTTAACCTATGTCATATAGCGTGGCACAAGAGTAAAATAACAACGAGTCCTCACACAATGCTAACTGCGCAACGAATGCGTGGTTTAAAGCTTCCCACCCAGTGCAAAGTGCTCAGCCATAATTCTTCGTCGTCATCAGCCACATGCAGCGTCAACAAAGTGCACATAATACCTTACAGATGTGTAGCGGGTATACACGTCGCTTATCCGCAGAAAGACGAATAACGGCGTAGTGGGTGCTGTCCTACTTCACAAAAATGGTGATTTATGGCGCAGTGGATACCTTGCATACGTAATTGTATTAGTTGCCCCAAGAGAGTGTAGAACGGGCTCTAGAAAGGCCGCTATTACAGCTTTCGATGGGACTGTGCTGCGCGTTGCGCGCAGGCCTGGCGTTTTAGAGCGCAGCCCTTAGGCGCCCGTTGCTGCTTTGAGCCAAGGCCAGGCGCTGGTTGAGCGGCGTCGCCGTCGGCGCAACCGATAGAGCGAACGAGGACGAAAGGGAGCGAACGCGTAACATTCTGCCGCAATATGTAACGAATGTTACATTGATATAACTGTGGAAAGCCAAAACTTCAGTTGTCCCAACACGAAGCTGCGCTCAGAATTCGCATTAGGCAGTATCGTAAACGTCGGTGAATTTTTTCAGCAGTTTCTTTCTGGGCCTCTCCCACTCGCTTTCTGTAGCGTCCTATGATGTTCGATACCAGCTGATCGAATTCAACTACCGTATGTACTCACACGCTGCCAGCACTAGGTAATGTTGGCTAAATGACGGCCGGCTAGTGTTGGCTATTCGCTGTTAAACAGCATTCGCTTTATCCAATCTGAAAGCAGTGCATAATGAAAAGTGGTGAGAGCAATCAACGAGGTCGAAGAGCTAACCCGCCAACGTGTCAAATTGCGATTTCCCCTTCGTTTCCTCACGTTAGGATTCGCGGGGCGAACTCGCCTATGGTGGAGATGAAAAGCTAATTTCGTCTTTTATCGGATACGCTTGCAGAGGTTCAGATTTTCCCCATTTCACGTTCCTTCCACGGCTCTGCACAGATTAAATCTGGAGATCCACGTGCATGTCATAACCACACTGTGTAAACAACTTTGGGTCCATACATTGAGGACAACCTCGCTTCCTCGACCGCCTCTCCTTTGGTTTATTTTAGTTCTCGCTTTAACGTGCAAGATAAAGCGGCGCACGTGGACCTGTTTCGAGGACACTATTCAGGAAGGAGAAAAGAAACACGCGATACTTAAAGAAGAAGCGCTCCTAAAATGCTCGCGCTAGTAAGAAAGTAATTGGTAAGCGTCACGCTGCACACTCACTTATCGCGCGTTTACGACACGCACGAGCATTTTGTTTTTCTCTTTCCTTGTTTGTTTATGTTTTGTGCCTCGTGCCGCTCCGACGGACGCACGGGAACGCTCTTCTTTTCTCTTCCGTAATCTCGCACGTGAGAGATAACCCTGACCTCGAGCGCCGGCAAATTCCGATAGAGCGCGTGCACGACGAGAACACCGGCGCCAGCAGTCGAGGGAGGTATAGGAATCGGCGATCGGAAACAAGGGTGCACACAGCTGCCTTATTTAGAGCGCACGTCTGTCCTCGCTTGCCTATCTCTCTCCCTTTGAGGTATCCAGATAACGCCTGGTTGCAACGTCTCATTACTTTTTGCGTCACTCTTCGTGAAGACATGTTTACAAGCGCTTCGCGATCGAGCTCCATATAAAGTGGCTCTTGCGATGCACTTTGACCTTTCTTCTGTCTCCGTCTGGACTCGTCCCTCCGACCCCGAATTCCACCCGGTTTCCAGCAAAACTTTCTTGCGGACTACTTCGTTCTTACCGAACTAGTAACGTGCTGCGCAAATACAAAGAAACACTTCAAGTTTCCACTTCAAGCTGCACGTGAGCGCGATAAGGGGCTTTACGCAGCCTCACGAAAGTGCCGGCGAAGAGGCGACAGAATATCGGCGCCGGATCGCACGGAGGTAAGACAACATGCACCGGCGCCATTATCGCTCCGTATCGGTCTCCCATAAAAGAAAACGCAAGGTAAACGCGTTCCAAGAACGTGTCACGATAAAAACCCTTTTCCGATCACTATCGCGTGCTCCCTCTGCAAGCCCCTCCTTTCCTATCCTGCCTCCTCTTGCCGTGCGTTCCTAAGGTACCACTGGGAGTAATAGCCTATTCGGGCTGTCTACCTTTCCACGGCGACAAATACCGTAGAAACTGCGGGCAAATAACGACACAGGGTCTTCAGAAATGACAACGCAGGCATACATTTTTTCGTAGTTATTTAGCTATTGTACGTCTCTCCCGATCAGTTGTTTTTTAACCTAATTCACCTCTACTTGGACGAGGTCATCTCCTATAGCGAGCCGCAGTGACTTCTGTCTGCGCTTTTTCTTTCAGCGTTTTTCGTTTTCATGAATGTTCCTTTGCCTATCCGCCTTCCGCAGAAATGACTTTTCGCGAATTCGGCGTCTTTTTTTTTTCTGCAAGATCAGCGTGGGTTTCTTGGTGACGTCGTGCTGGAAACGGTTAGACGACAATTCCTTCTTTTCGTTTTCAATCCTTGAAATTTCTTGGGTCGCAAGAGTGCACAGCGCCGGCAGGTAAGCTCTTCGGCTCTCTCGCTGTATGGACGAATGAAAAAAGAATAATTATAGGCGCACGTGAAAAGCTCCAGTAGATGAAGATGCTGCTCTGGAAACTTAGCCGCGACAGCTAAACAAAATATGTTTTTCCAACGTGTACCAGTGCATGTTAAAAACCGACTTTAAAGGTGGTTACTTCCAACAGCTGCCTTGCTGTCTGGGATGGCTGCACTGTTTGTCAGAAGAGGTCGCTGCGGAACTAATTCCTCAGACTTGTTGTTTCGTTCGCTCATTTTGGTAAAGCATAAGTCAACCTACTGACTCTTGTTATGAAAAAATCCGTAAACAGGGGGTGAGTGCTCGAGCCGACGTTTCGACAAGTGGACTTGTCTTCTTCAAGGCTGGGGAGTTCCAGCCTTGAAGAAGACAAATCCACTTGTCGAAACGTCGGCTCCAGCACCCACCCCCTGTTTACGGATTCTTTCATCGCAAGCTTCCATCTTCCACTTCATGCCGTTTTTTTTTGGATTGACTCTTGTTATGTGACATTATTCTTCGTATTTTTCAGACTATATTTTGCAACGTTCTAGGGTTACCTTAACCAGCATGTGATGCCCATCATGTATGTTGTGTGTACGACACATTCGTGAACATCCTGGTGTTTATTTAACTTTATTCGATTTGTTATTTTGAAGCATGTACTTTGCGTGTTCCATCTTTTCAAGCGCCATGGAGTAACCGGCGACTTGTTTCTGCGTCACCATCTTCTTGAATGATATTAATGCGAACAGAAGAAAGCCTTAATGTTGCAATTTGCCATAATATTGCATAAAGTCGCACGACTGAGGCATGGACAGAAGGGAATAAAACTGCATTTCGAAATAAAACAGTCGTAAATTTGTGCTTCGTGCGTCTCATCGTGTCTCTCTTCTTCGTGCATCCTAATAGGAGAACGCCGTCGCGAAGCGAGTTAGAGCACTTGGAGTGAGTGTCTTCGCGTACTAACAAGCTCATGTCTACCGCTTCTCGAAGAGACCTCAGCTCGTTTCGTGTTCCCATGCATCCATCGGCCCACAGGCCACCCCAATGGCTTCTATAGAAGGAAACCATAGAAAACCACGAAGGTCTCAACGCGGCATGCATCTGCCACACAGTATCAGTTTACGTAGACTAGCTTGCCGAAAGCCAAAGCTGAAGCCAGAGCCGAGGTCAAAGGAGCACAATGAGGAGAGACGTGACAATTCTGCTGGACTGACAACGTTGCGCCATAAATAATGATAGCTGGCGCGCCGTGCATTAGGAAGTCCGATAACGCGGCTCTTGCACGGATTGCGGGCCGAACGCGTATAGGGCTTCAACGACGACTCAGCTTTTACTCACGACTGTAATAAGCGGAATGTCTCAATAGAACTAATATATTTCACTCATATTTATTTTAAATCTAAAAATAGCCCCGTTGGACTAAAGCATGCGTCAGAATAAAGCGCAAGAGCACCTTCGCGCAGAATGAATCCTAATGATGGGAAAAGTCACACTGCAGATTGTAGAGTATTGATGCAAAAATAGTTATTGACTTGAGTTTGTTTTTAGTTATCGATTTGGGGGCGCTTGATTATATGGGAAAGAAGTAGTCCGTGACAATTTATGGCATCCAGATTCTTTAGAAATCACAAAAGTTTCACGTAATGTGAGATAGCATTCAGCATCGAATTTTAATGGCGACAGCGAAACTGACCGCGGCCGGTGTGCAGGAAACGCGGTCGCTCTGTTACGCGCCAGACTGGAACTCTCCGTGACACGGAAGTGAAGAAATTTGAATCGAGACGCGTTGAAGCAGAATCTGGTCAGGGAAAAAGGCAAGTCTTGTAACATACGCAAGGGGATGTGTGTGATGTCTTGAGATGTATGGCACTTAGCTATTTCTTCCTCAAACTGTAAACAGGCACGAAAAACTATATCGTCCGTCTGAAAGAATACGCACCACAGTGGCTGCCCCTGAGTTTTATGCTGTAGAGAGAAAGAAAAGGTGAATATTGCAGTTTTCTTGCGCAGAGGCTGAAAGAGACAGAAGCGTACATTTCTTAACTGCGCCTTGGTATAGCCTGTCCAAACCCGTCTTCTTTGTAGATTGCGTAACAAGAAACTTAACAACAAGATAGTTATTGAATGGCAAATTGCCTAAACCACATCTCTAGTTCACCTACCTCGGTGATATATTATAAGAGAGCTGACTTGAGGGACTCGCGCTCACACTTATGGCATGGTGCCGAAAAGCACGTGCACGTTCTTGAGCAACAAGTGATTTACTTGAGCTCAACGACCAAACATTAAGCCGCAATAAAAATATTACTCCCATTTACCCGTCGAGTGTCCGCACCCCATTGAGCTCAAATTTAACTTTGCGACTCGGTTGGCGACCCTTGCGGCAGGCAATGTGTCTTTCTGCCCAAACAGCTTGAATCCGTACGCAAATATTTTAAGCCTTCTTCGGACACGTCACCAGAGGCGAGACAAGACGAGACAGGAACGTACATTGTATAGTAGTGACTTAAGGCGTCGTCATGGAGACCACCGCGCTGTTTACAAACAGGCAGCGAGCGCCGGGTCACGACCATCACCACGGTCTAGCGGAAGAGCTGTGCTCTGGCGAACGAAGTGAAGAAAGAAAGAAAGAAAGAAAGAAAGAAAGAAAGAAAGAAAGAAAGAAAGAAAGAAAGAAAGAAAGAAAGAAAGAAAGAAAGAAAGAAAGAAAGAAAGAAATAGAGAAAGAAAGAAAGAAAGAAAGAAAATAGACACTTTTCTCTGCACGTCAGCGGCGGCTGCTTCACCGGCGAATGAATGGGAGAGCTCGTTAGAAAAGACGGGGTGCTTCGCTGCACGCCAAGAGGACAGCAAGAAAGTGCGCAGAGATGTCTCAGCGGCTAAGCTAAAGAAACACGGCCTATATAGCCGCGTTGAGTCCCCTTAATACCGTGCAGTATGCCGCTCACTCTACAACATTGAGTTGAGTCATAACAGGCGCAGCCCATTGCAAGCCGCATGGACGGTTTTTGACCGAACGACGCGATTTGCCATTGCACGAAGGTGGTCTGAGAACTGATCAGTCTGCAGGCAATTAAAAGAAAAAGTTTAGAGCCCGAAGAGAAGATAATCATGAGGAGCTCCACGTAATAGAAGTGTGCTTAAATTGGCGATATATACAAATTACAAAAAAGAAGGTGTGTTAAAGAAAGCTTGCAATGTGTAATGTCCCCGTCGATTTAAATGCAGTAAGATTTCAATGTGTTTACATTAAGTAAGCGGCCTGCATGGCACAGAGGACGCGCAAAAGGATAAAGTTATGTAAAGACTAAAACGTCACTAAAGCAGAATAAAGTGACGTAGTTGAAGTGAAGTCAACAGCGACTTTAATCGAAACGAGAGAGAGAAAGAAAGAAAGAGTAAACATAATTATTTTGCGAATTCAGCTTCGCAGAGGCGTCCTTACTCCAGGACCCCTTGAGCTCGGGCCGCATCCTGGGTCCTTGCGACCAGCTGTAGCTGATCCTTGAGGACAGAGCTAGGCTCTTTTGAAAGCAATCTTGAAGTGATCAAAAAGTGTCGGACAAGGGATGCCGCAGTAGGCAGCACTTTGACAAGCGGACCTGTCTTCATCAGGGTGGGTCTTCTCGGTCGCATTGGTGTACTACGTGCGTGTTTTATTTTGCTATCACTTTGTTTACGGCGAGAAAAGTGATGCTCGAGCACCCAGAACACCCTGTTTGCCTTCAATGTCAGCCGCTGATCAGTCTCCTTAATTTCAAGTCAACTACGTCACCTTGTTCTGCCTTAGTGCAATGTCATTCTTGTCCGAGGTGTGCCTGGTTACCTCCACTACCATGCCTTGCTACGCTGTCTAGAAAAGTGGATAAGCTGAGCCATTCGCAAGGCCGTCCTCAATAAAAACGTATCTGTAGACGTATTTCTCATTGTGTCAAGAACTAGAAATACTTTTTTTCAGATAAAATCATAACGTATACTCACATAATTGAAGCAAGGCGCACGCCGAAAAACGCTTCGAAATTTGAAGATATAGACGATGAACAGACATGGAGATAATTGTCTGTTCATATATTATAAGCTTTTATATGTGCAGATGGCGTGATAACAGACACTACAGTCGGTCACAACGTAAGAATAAACATAAGCTCCAACCACCGCTCCACGCGGAAAGAACTTTTCACAGATGCTCCACCCGATTACATTTGCTAATTTTTGTGACGCTTCTGCGGTTTGAAGATAGTCGAATATTTCCATACAGAGACACGGTTGTGCCACTGGTCTTAAGCTAGACAGAACATGAACGCCCCGAGAAAATTTGTCAGAGATTCTGACATCAGTATTCAGCCAACCGTAATCTTTTAGCCCTAAAAACAAACCTTTGTTTTCCAATATGCCTAGTATTTGCAATGGCAGAGAGAAAGTGCTCACGGTTCGTACGAAAACCAGCTGGCGCGAAAGAGGTGACAGAGCGTGTTTTTTTTGTGCGCGCAGCTTATATTTATTTCTAGGTTGTAACCTACTATATTCTGTAAATTCAAAACGAATTTCTTTGCGTTCGGCGCGAATCTTTGATTCGGCGTAGTCGTTGCCGCACACCAGACTCTTAGCGGCAAGTAGCTTCCTGGCTCAAGCGTCCGCAAGCACAATGCTACATCCGCTCAGCAAAAATTATTTTTTTTTTCAAGGCGTTTATTACATTGGCGCACGTAAAGGAACTGCTGCTTTCTGTTCTTCTATCACCAGCATTCTGGTAAGAAAGCAAACAGGCTCATCATCAACAGAATCGTCACCGAGTGATCCTTGCATATCGCCTCTCCTCTCCCTCTTATCGCTTCCGTTGCGCTACTGTGTGACGTAGCTGCAGCAAGGCAAGCGCGCTGACAAACGTTAGATGTGCCTTTCTCTAGTCCCTTTCTTGACAACAAGCTAACGCGAGCAACTATAAGCCATATTGCAAGCGGTATGGTCATAGCCAATAACAGGTGAGGGAAACTCTATGTATATACAGATACAGTACGTATCATACACGAAAGGACAGCTGATCCTAATCGTTATGGTGAATGAATATCTGGCTGACATTCATCGCGAACTTAAGTGTCCTCCAGATGCGATCGCAGATCGTTCTCAAGTGGAAACCACTTAAGGCATTCGCACCCTCGATTAACCGCCGTGCCTTGTGTTTCGACAACGCTGCACGCATCTCGAAAGCAATAGAACGGGACTCTGTAGGGGCGCCTTATTTTGGCGCGTGTCACTTTGCGATTTTCGTTTTATCATTATTTCTTTCTTTCCCTCTCTCTCTACAGCTAACCAGCGTCCATCTGAGAGCCACTGGCAAAAGGTCAAAGTTCCCCGCCACGCGAGAGCAACTTCTCGCGAAAAAAGTAATATTTATTACTACAGGGCTGGATATTTTCTGAAGGACGTAGTAAAGACGGAAGGCAGGAACCTAACGTGATGACCTTTCGCTTTATAAAGTATATCCGCCTCAATGTGCGAGAGGATCGAGTAAAGAAAGGAGTCAACAAGCTTAGAATAACAGAGAGCTGAGCTAGTTGGTAAGTATTCATTCTAAAAAGACAGGGCGTGCAGACACGGACACAAGAAAGAAGCCAGGACGTTTGTGGTGTCCTGACTTCTTTCTTGTGTCCGTGTCTGCACGCTCTGTCTATTTAGAATGAGTCAACAAGATATCTTTGGGGGATGCCTCGCCTGGGGATTACGATACGCGTGCAAGTGTCATACTGCGCTCTTCACTTTCTCCAGAAGCGCGATTCAACATGGAGTTTAAGAAGCTCGCGTCGCTATCTTCTAATTGTCACTCGCGGCTCTGAAAGAATGTAATGGCGAGGTATCTTGTGTTTTACAAGAAAGTGTTTTATTTATTTTTTTTGTGCCAGGCTCCGCCAAGATTATATTCTTCATGGAGCTCACATGGAGCTTGATTTATTCTTGGTGGAGCTCCACCGTCATTTCCGTCACGGAGATGGCGTCAGTTAAAGAGCACGCTAGTTTTCTAGTATCCGCGCAAGATGTCTCTTAATTTATTTATTTATTTATTTACAGAATACTGTCAACCCTCCTTGAGGGTTATTACAGGAGTGGAAAAGATACAAACATTGTACAAACATACAAACATTATGCAAGCAATAACTTCCACTTTCTACTTTGGGCCAATTGGTTGACTTTGCGTTTCCTCTTCCGGTCTTCTTAATTCACTTTTTATCTCGCCTTCCGGTCGGTTGATTCACTTCCGGTATCCACCTCCCGTTACAGCCCAGTTAAGGAATTCTGTGAAGTTCGGCAAGAAATGATCGTCGACATCGTGGGCATCATACCCCGTTACCGAAAGTAGGCGGAAGACACCTTGCAAGGGGTGTCACGTCGAGCGCATCGGAGAATAGGACGAAAAACAAAGATGCGAAATAACTTCGCTTTACGTAGATTCTAACGGGCGCATTAAAGCTACCGCATCTTCGACCAAGGTGGCTGCCCACCTTGGTCGAAGAAAACTGATTTGCTCGGAGCAATAAAGCTTCATCATTATTACCATCACTATTTAGCCTGTTATTTTCGCTGGGAACATGTAGATCTTACTTTATACTGAACCGAATGTGTCGAAGCGCAAAAACAAGATCTGCTTGCGGTCTCAAGCAAACAAGGCTCCATTTATGGCGTGAAGTAAGGCAAGCACTTATATTCACAAGCTGCGGGAGCTTTCACTCCAGCGATATCTTTTTTTAACATTTCTCAGTGTGATTGAAGAAGGTGTTGAAATTTTTTAAACTACCCAGTGCTACTGCACCGACCGCAGGCGGTGTCCCGAAAAATAAATTGTGCACTTATCTTAGACAATGATTTTTTATGCGTACGCATACCTGTACGCTTCAAGAAAGCTGTTCAGCTTAAATTTGATGTGGGAAGAATATTAAGGCAGCTTTTGCTATTTCATTGCGTCATAGCGCGAGGAAGAAAATTGGTAAGCAGCCCACTTGTGAACGTGCGTCGCGAAAGCTTGTAATCGCGTTCGGCAACGAGCGAGCCGCCCAACTTGGCTGCGCGAGCGCAAGCGTAATATGTGTCATCGTATTTGCATCCAGCGGTGAAAAGTCCCACGGCTGGAAGATCCAAAGAAAATACTTTGCTTTAAAATTCCTGAGATAAAGTCACGATTAGGTCATCGTTTCAATGCGTTCTTTTGTATCCTCCGACCGTAATATCCCATACGGCGCTACAAGTACCGTGATAAAGAAAAGCAATCGAGCTTAGCTCGAGCGCATAATAGCGAAACAAGGGGAAAAAATAGCAGTTCAAGGCTCTATACATAGTGGTTAAATGAAACGGAGCAAAAACAGAAAACGACAGAGCGTAATACGTTTAGATGCAAGGGAAGATTGCATCTTCGTGGCAGCGGATTTGAAATGACGCGCAGTGCACAAACACGCACACACTCCAAATGACGTCATTCCAGATAAGAGAGGGAGAGAGAAAGAAAGGAGAATCTCGATCGTGGCGGCCGAGCCATCAAAGCCGCGCGGTGCAATCTCTTAGCCGCGCTTTGAGCAAGCTTAGCGCCATGCTTGAGGCACGCTTGTTCTTTATACTAGCGCGCGTCACTCGCGTCCCTTTTTGAAACTGCAGCGCTCGACGATGAAACGGCGCAGGGACACGAAGCGGCATTTTTGGCTCGTTTCTTTACTTCGTGCCGATTGCCCTGCTGCTCTTACAAACATCAGGCCGCAATCACGCCGATTCGTTTGCTTCTCTTTATTTTAATATTTTTGTAGAGGTATTTGGCACGGCTCGCGAATATACCACTGCAAACGACTCAATCTTCTCGCGAATGACCCGCAGGCAATACGTTACGATTTCGCCCGCGAATAAACCGCGTTGCTTCTCAAAATCGCCGCCGAGCATTGGAAGTTTCGTGCCAAAATGCGGAGGGATTAATACAGTGCAATTGCAGGCCTCATACAGAATGCAAAAAAAAAGAAGTGATGAAATCTCACTCGCGAATGAAAAATTGTCCGTGCTACGCGGTCACCTGTTTGAAACTTGTATAAAAAGATTGAGAAGAAAAGCAGAAATTCGTCCCAACCTTTTGTTTAAGAGAAGGATAAAGAACGGGAGGGGGGGGGGGGGACTGAAAGAGCAGAATGTTGCAACCTTGTCCGGCATGAGCTAATGCAGCGTTTGAATCCACTTAAAATTCACGGCCATCGCAATTTTGGACTTAAGGCTGCTGCTATTCTTGCCAACACGACGATAATCGCCGAATAAAGCGAGACCACGAAAACTCGCATTTCCATGCAATTTGCCACAAATTCAAGAAAACGAACGCGTAGATGAGCTGAATAAACACGTTTTCGATCGCGCAGAGCGAGCGCACGAGCGCATATGTAAATTTATATCGTCCCCTCGTAGCTTTCTTATTGTCTCTTATACCTATATGGCTGGGACCGGAGTAACAAATTTCGAAAGGTCGATGATTAAATGGGAGGCGCATAGGAACTAATCTATGTACTCATTCTATAACGTAGGTACTATAACTTCATTTGATATGTGTATCGCAAAAGTTGCAAAAGTTTCTCTTTTGAGAAAATTTTACGAGCCAAAGCAACTACCAGCATTGCCTCGCCACTAAAAGTGGTTTATGATCGCCTTTGGTCGTAAACTTAACGAAAGCTCACGCGTTTCGCTTTTCTCTTTGAATTCCCGGATGGTTTAAAACTCCAAAGCGCCGGCGCTCGTTGAATTTATCATTCAAATTACGTGATTGTTGATCGCTTCTCTCTTAAATGGGGAGGTGACTCAGAAAGAAATAGGGAAATTGAATTGGTGCCAGCAAACAAAGGACACTAAAGCGAATTGCACTCAAGAGGAAGGAGAAATAGCGAGACAGAAAACGAGTCTCTCAAGAAAGTGAAACTACCTTCGTGTGAGATAGAGACGCCCGCAGGCAGCTGCATCTCAGAAAATACAGTTTCCATCCGTAAAGACAATGGACTCAACGTAAGACCTATAAGAAGATTTCTTTTTATTTTGCGTCGAGGAACGGTTTTCCCTTTTTATTCTTTTCCTTTCGCCATATATTTGCCCTGACCCTACGGAGAAGCTGCTTCGACGATTGTCTCCGTGATCACTTCCCCGTACGGCTCGCCGGCAAGTGTCCCGAGATGCTTGCGGTACACTTCCCCAGGACGAGGGCAATTGAGAAAAAGATTATGGGCGGCCGAAGGTACACGAACGGGCCAGAAATGAGCTTGTAGCTTCTAAGAGCGACGCGGAATAAAGGCCGGGACAGAAGAGAAATAAATAAATAAAAAATCGGCAGATCCCACGTACCGTAGGAGTCGATGTTATGCGAAGCATGCGGCGGGTAGGTGACTGTGGCGTAACTTTTTTTACTGAGCGACACGTTACCAAATGACGCTAAAGATTTGTATAAATTCTATACGCACACATATTTATGTTGAAGAATCGCATATGTGTTATATAACCAGTTGTTTATACAGTTGGGTAACGCTGCCAATGATAACGTGGGTCTTACCAACACCAGAAGCAATAAGCTGATCTGTAGTGCTTATAACGTGTCCCAAGAACGCACGCACGTTTCACGCACCCGTGTGCATGTGTGCAATACGTTCTTCACAGTTCTTGAACAAGGGCATCATTACTGTGATCACTGAGCACCAGCAGCTGGTCATGACTTGTTATAGAATCCGTTCGTGATCGTGGTGACGAGGGGACCATGTGTAGTGAAGTATGTGGTATAGTAGAGCTGTTGAAATTCGTGGATGCCTCGGTCATGTCGTCGACAAACTCTGTCGACAGAGCCGGCGACATGTCGGAACATGAAGTCGAGGCTGGCAGGCCTGGATAGTGCTACGTAGACCAACATCAGTGGATGGCGTTTGTCGTATTCGTAGACTACCTGGGCGCATGTGGCCTACGTAGCCTAGTCTACAAAGCAGCTGTCAATCAATCTGGCATCATCCTCGGTCAGCATGAGGCCATCGCCCAGCCTCGTAAGAAATGAAGAGGACACTGCGTCGTTCTGGCGGACGAAGTGCACTTTACGGTGCGGTGATGTGGATATCATATGTAACTTTCGTTAATGTATTCCTCCGGGGTCGAGCAATGCTTCAATATAGCTTGCTGAATCATAGGAATACAAACGTAATGTTTATTAGACTGCTATAAAAGCGGAGCCAACACTGCAAACTACAGACGTTAATCTGATATGACGCCTGTATCGTAGGAGTACACATCGTAGGAGTATCATGTAGTGTTTGTTGCTTTCTTGTAAAATTAGATAGCCAGCACCACAACCACAATGGACGTTGCACCGATAATTACGACGGCGTAGGCTGTTTTTCCAAACTAGTTTATAGACCTGGCGTGGCTCAGTGGTAGAATACCTGATTGCCACGCAGAATGCTTGGGTTCGATTCCTGCGGGATCCTAATTTTCATTCTTTCCATTCGTTGATTCAACGCTGCCGATGTTGGTTTTCCTTAATGCTCTAGCATTTAGGTTACCAATGTCTGTTCTCGCCGTTCCTGGGTAGATATAAACTGTGAATCACCTGTGGCGCATACCCGTACACCGCGGCCCGTGATAAGCGGGTATGTGCCACACGTGTCTAGTGGAAAGGGTTTGACGACGTACGCGACAGGATTTTAACGTTATGCATGCCATGACCCGGCAATCATATTCGTCAAATCCTCTTACCCATCCATGAAAATGTTGGTCTACACCAAGTTAAGGAGGCGATCATGAGAGCACCCAGACGTAGGCGGATAGATAGATAGATAGATAGATAGATAGATAGATAGAAACGCTCAAAGTGCCAGAGGTTCGCTAAGAAATGCTTCGCATTTAATAAATAAATAAATAAATAAATAAATAAATAAATAAATAAATAGAGAGAGAGAGAGAGAGAAAGATGCTGAACAGCCTGTTCTCGCGATTCCGTACCAGAGGACGGCTTTTCTCTCGATAATGAAATATGCCTTGGATAAATGTCGCGGCCGCTTTCACAACATTAGGATGAAAATAATTGGAGGAAGGGGTGGCAGAAACGAAAAGCATGCCAGAAAGATATAGCCAGAAAGCAAGAAAAGAGATAGATAGATAGATAGATAGATAGATAGATAGATAGATAGATAGATAGATAGATAGATAGATAGATAGATAGATAGATAGATAGATAGATAGATAGATAGATAGATAGATAGATAGATAGATAGATAGATAGACGCCTGACTTAAGCGAAACATAACGAAAAGCAGCACGGCCGTTATTACCATTACCATGTAACCTTATGGCATTGGCGCGTAAATACGAAAATGTATTGTCCCTTGAAGACGTTGCTTCAATATTAGTGCACGGCCACCAGACATGAAATGCATAACTGAAATGCCACCGAATCGGAGCCAGCTATGGACTACCTATTCAGTCCCGACGTGAACAAGTGCAAAGAAATTTGAGTCGGCTGCGCACGATTCTGGAATAAAAGAAATGCTCACGCGGCAAGCGCTTTGAGCAGACGTTGATAATCAGGATTTACCTTACAGGGCTACGTGCACCAGAGAAATGAAAAGAGGCAGCACTAGTCCATGCCGTCCCTTCGTTCTTTTCTTGCCTACGTTTTAGTGGGCTGTGCGTACACTTCAAGAAAATGTACCAACTAGCCCGTGACCGTGGAGAAATTCCATTCTGATTAACGCCATTTCAGCGATTACGACGAGCGATTTATTCGAGCGAGCCGTCCAGGATTGAAGAAAAGGCGGCCAGCAGCGATTCGTTTTTGACAGCTTAAACGACAGAACGTCATGTGCTGTGTAGTTTCTAATTTACATGTTTCCAGTTTGAACGTGAGTGAACTTTGCGATTTTCTCTGCTACAGTTGCATGCGCGTAACGATTTTCCTTCGTCGGTCAAGAAAAAAAAAACAATTAGTGAAATAATTAATGAGCGCGAAATGAAATGAACTGAACAGTCTGTCGAATATTTCGCGTCCGAAAATAGCCGGCTTCGGTACACATGTAAGAGCACCGCTTAAAAGTGCTATCACACACCATTGCAGTAGCGAAGAAAGAAAGGAACATTTGAGCACTCGTAATACTGCTTTGAATTTTTGCAATATCCCTACGATACGCAAAAGAAATGAGGCCACACCAGAAGCGAAGAGTGGGTTAGTAGCACGGAGTGCACACACTGGTGCGGACATGCAGCAAGAGAGAAAGAAGACGTGATTAGTGGTGCGCATTCGTGTACCCACCTTTGAAGGGTGCTAGCGACCGCGCTGGTCTGCGGTGCCACGGCGCTTGTCCTGTAACGAGCCAAGCGGGAAGAGGAAGGAGGGAGAGGAGGGCACATCGACAGGCGGTGGATGCACGACACACGAACCACAGAGGAAAAGGAAGAGGGGAGAGAGAGAGAGAGAACGACAGTGCATTTGTGTGAGGAGACAGAAACAGAAAGAACCGCGCCCATTGAACAAGCGAGAAGAATAAAGCTCGAGCAAACAACAACCACCGTTGTGCACATCTAGAGAGTCATAGGGCAATACCGGGGGTGTACGTCACAACCAGGGACAGCGTGCGGGTGACACAGTCTGACTTTGCCTCGCCAGTTCTCGTTCAATACAGTGCACACTCAATATCGCTGAATCGACTCTCGAGAGAAGCTCATTAGAAGTTCAATGTAGAAGTAATTGATGGCAGCATGAGCAAGGGGGAGCTAGATAGGATTCTTGCTGAGCATGACAATAAGTAGATCAGGCCAGCGCACATTGTCACAAAGGTCTAAGGACAGGTGTCCTGGTGAAATGGTGTTTTCGGTGGAAAACAAGTCACAGAAGAACGACTGCGTAACCATTAGAATGAAAAAAAAAGCATCCCTCCATTTGCTTTAACAAGTACACACACCTGGCGTCACGTACATTTACGCGAACTGTCGTGTTGATTGTTTGCACTCATACAGACACTGCATCATTCGTTACACTGTTTTATACTCGTTACATCAATGGATACGCCCTAAAGCAACAGCGCTTTTTTTTTTTTGCAAGTTCTTAAGCTTTAACACGATACCGAAATTTGGGCATCTGATGAGAACCTTAACGTTTTGTTTCGAACAACATACTGCAACCAATACTAAGGTAACGTGTACAATATGTGACACACGACTATAACAAAAGAGCATGTACTGCACCTTTACTCGCTGGGCTACAGCGACAGCTGGCCAGAAATGTCATAACAGAAGAAAGTAACGCCAGGAATACGCTGTCCATAACATACGTTGATATCTCAAATTGCAAGTTACGCAGACCGAAGCCAACTAGCTAAAATATGTCTTACCAGAAGAAATAACTTCCAAATGCGTCCATTTCCCTGAAACGGTTAACTTGTTCTGCCGCGATATTGTACGGAAAGTGACGACCGTGATCACTGCGTGTGCTCTAACCCCGGGAGAAAAAAAAATGTCGCGGTTGCGACTGCATTTCTACGTATAGTGAGCCAGTGGTAGCGTGACGGTGCATGGAAATACGCTAATTACGAACCGAGTGTGCTTCTTCCGAAGAGTGGGCAACATGGCAGGCTTAGGAACCGCGAACTTCGAAAAAGCTGCACGTGGTTCCATCATCATAAACGACTGGGACGAACGTGATTCCGTGCGTAAAGTGTCAGCATTAAGTCGCAGCCAAGTGACCACGTATACGGTAGCGGAATCCAGCTTATGTTGCGTCGAGAAAAAAACAAGAAGAAAGAAACGAAGCTGAGCGAAGCTTGTCCTGTCGCAATATTACCGGGTTCGCAGAGCAGAAAGACGTGTCGGAACGTTGAAGGAGGCCCGATAAGAGATCGCAGATGAACTATGCCGACGGCAGCTCATTACACGTGCCGTTCTGCGATAACGCTGCTCGGTTGAAGAAAAGGAAGCGACATCCTAAATAGAGGTCATTCGGTACAGCCATTGCTAGGTTAATTTGAAGTGGTGGTTAGCATAACAGAGAGCTGAGCTAGTTGGTACGTATTCGTGCGAAAAGACAGGGCGTGCAAACACGGACACAGGAGAGAAGACAGCGTTTGTGGTGTCTATCACTACTCTCTTGTGTCCGTGTTTGCACGCCCTGTCTCTTTAACGTGAAGTAGCGAGTTGGGGTGTTGGTACAGCGCTGCTAGAAAACATCTTTGCCAGAAACAAAGGGACAAGGTCAATAACCATGGTTTCAAGCACTGTCCAAGTTACGCGACGATACTTTCAGACAACCAGACTCAACGAAAAATCATCACGGACGCATAGCAGCATCGCTGTAAGAGGCGGGAGTATGGTGACTGTAACCTTCGATGCGTACTAGACGATAAGGATCAAATATATATATATATATATATATATATATATATATATATAACAATTTCGAAACCGCTGAGACACCACTAATCTGTGACAACTTTACCTTAACATACGACCAGATGGCCTCGCGTAGATGGCTGGGCTGTGTAATTTACCAACAGAAATAGTTGGAACAAGAAAACAGCAAGAGGTCAATGGTGCTATCTGCATACTATATATGGGTATTTCTCCTATATCAGAACCAGAATTTATTGGTAGAAATACAAAAAATATCGCAAATACATGTTATGCATAAGGCGGCCCCAAGGTCAGAAACTGTAGCGGGACCTGATGCTAAAAGGAATTATGATATATATACATCTAAAGCCGATTCCAATCCTTCCTTTGCGAAATGGTATTCGCACTCGTAGGGTATTAGAGTCCATTCATTTATTAATACTGTTGAGGTCTGCCTGTCAAAATGAAAGGACGTGACAAACTGGCCGTTCGCAGTTCTCGCTGTAAGAAAGACAGAGCTGTTCCGGCGTTAGCTTCTTGTCTAGTTCAACAGATGTTCATTAGCCCATTGTTAGTATTCAAACGTGTTCGTTCGTGTTAGGGACGCGTTTTCTACACGATTATTCGTTATTCTATGAAGTAGGATTCAATTCTTTAGTCAATTCCCTATGCAAAATTCGTACCAAATGCAATTATTTGATTAGAAAATTTGGCTGTTCGAACATCTATAAGCACGTCGCGGTCTACTTAAGCAAACCTGCTGAATGTCAGTGCTGGGATATGCAGGCGTTTTTCGGCTAGAAACCGTATGAAGCGGCCATGACGTGGTCCACCTTTTTCAAAGTTTATTATTTTCTGCAAATCTTGGGAGCGCCAGTTTACTGCTTTGCGAAGAGTCGTCCCGGAACTTCCATCCTGATTATGCTATCATGCACCGTGACCTTTCGGCCATTACAAAAATGAAATTCTGTAACTGGAAGCGCATGCTTCTGAACTGTCCGCCTACTCCCAGAGATAAATATATTTAGGCTACGACGGTGGGAACAATATGTGAACCAGAGAGGCGAGCTAACTTTTGACAGAACACGCGGGAAAAAATAGCGAATTATAATATCAACTAAGGCCACGTTATAATTAATGCACTGCTTTCGGGAAACAGCAGTCCGCAGCGATAACGCAGCCTACATAAAGTAATTGTTCGAAGCAGGAAGTGCGCTTCATGAATTAGTGTGCATCCCTGCTCTCTGTCAAAAAAAAAAAAGAAAAAGAGCCGTCATATATAAAGAAAACACTAGGGTAATTTCAGAATGTATTCCCGATCCCGGCTTTTCTACGAAAGGCGACTGCGTAACCTGAGCTACATGGGAAGTACATGAATACTGGGCGAAAAACGAGCTTCCAATTAATCCGCTTGTCTATTCTCGTCAGAGATCCTGCTAGTGAAAGGTTCCCGGATGTCCACATTGTTCTCGGTTCGTTAGTAGAAGTAAAGAAATACGACTCGTACCTGCAACGTGTATAAGGTTAATCTGTCTAAGAGGCAAAAAAACAATGACCCCGGTCACTTCGCACTCAGTATTCCATATTTTTCGCCGTGGACGTACTAAACCAGTTCACAGAACCGAAGTTTAAGCAACGAAAAATGTAGGCGAAGCTGGCTATATGGCTGAAGCTAGAAAAAGCACGCACGCACGCACGCACGCACGCACGCACACACACACACACACACACACACACACACACACACACACACACACACACACACACACACACACACACACACACACCACACACACACAACGAAAACAAGCAGCAGTTTGGAAAATAGGACGCGCTTTTGTTCCCTTGTTTTCTTTTTAGTATTTGTAATCTCCAAAAAAAAAATAATAATTGCTTCCGCTTAGGAAGTCGAGAGGTCGGCAAAGCATGAAGGTATGTCGAGATCCACTGCAGAGCGGAAGTGCAAATTATCATTGTCGCACGAGGGACACCTCATTTAAAATCGGAACCCATGAAAATCCCCCCCCCCCCCCCCCCCCCCAGTTTGTTTCCCTTATTTTGTTGTGGATAAACGACGTGTGCTTCCGGCCACGTCGTTCCCAACGAGAGACATTACTTTTCTATGCGGAAGAGCCTTGAGACACCGTGATGAGCGCGTTAGCACAAACGATCAGTAACGTGGACAGTTTTTCTTTCTTTCTTTCTTTCTTTCTTTCTTTCTTTCTTTCTTTCTTTCTTTCTTTCTTTCTTTCTTTCTTTCTTTCTTTCTTTCTTTCAAAGAAAAGAGCTACAATGCTACGGCACGTGTGCAGGACAACGGCGATAAGAGGTAAACCGGCAAAGCGTCGCCTGTAAAGCGTGCTCTACCTTTAGCAGGGTCAATTTACGGTGAAGCCAACCTCACAAAAAAAAAGTACTTCAATAATACGTTTTGGTGGGCCAGTTGGTTCATTGCTGTTAGACGTACTTAAACTCCGCGAAAAGACCAAGACACAATCAAGAAAACACAGAGAACAACACGAGTGTTGTGTTGTTTTCTGCGTTTTCCTGCTTGTGTCCTAGTCTTTTCGCGCAGTTTAAGAACGCCACAGAAATGGGGCGCGGCATACGCGGAATGAACGAACGGCGCTGTTAAATCTCGCGTTATGTTGTCGGGCTATGTTTCGGCCACGAAGTTACTTTGCCTTATCAATTAATGGAAGAGGATGAAGGTGAAACTGTGTTGTGTGGGGTCAAGGCAAGTCATGCTTTAACTTCAAGGGTTAGTTCATGATGCGAGCAGAAATAGCTTTCGCTCTGTTCTTGTCGTTCTTTTTTCTACTTATTTCCAATTTCGCAACAATAATTGAGCAAATCTATATATACAGTGTGCCGACAGCAAGAACTACGCTTTCGAGAATAATGACTCACAAAATACGAGCTGCACATAGACGCGAGAAAATGTGCACAACAAACACGCGCGTACACATGGTGGCTTATGTATGCTTTGTATGTTTATATGCTGTTTACAATTTCCTGTTGGGTTTGTGCAATACGAACCTGCCACTCTTGTGCAGTTTTCGTGCATTTACTACGCCCTACGAAGCGTCATTCTGGTACCCTGTTGAATGTTTGTGCTGAAAAGCTGACGAAGCTCGGAGGCTGCTCTAAAGTTATAGCAGAAAACACGTAGAGAAACAGCACTGCAGTTAGCTTTGTCAACCGTAAGTACGTTGACAATATTTACGGAGAGATATAATTTGCGCGAAATTTACTAGCTCTGCGACGCAATGTGGGTGGAAAAGAAGAATAAATAAAAACCGTGAACTTGTCCAAAGCTACGAGTTTTATTGACAGCATAAATATTTAGAGCAGAGTTACCTAATCAACGCTAACGAGCAAGGCGCGCATAGTGGGGCTTAAGTACGTCGCGACATCTGTTTCCGAGACTGAACACTACAAAACGCCCGCAGCCCGTATCGATCCAGGCAAGAGGCGCCACCTATGCAAGCACTTGAAAACCTTGCAAACGTGTGGCGTCTTGCCAGAGCTTCCGAGATTTTTACGTTGTGCTCGCAATCTCGGAGGTTACATATAATTCTTAGCTTCCGAGGGCGCCACGGCACGGCGGTATCTCGGAGCCACCTGCGTCGGATGCCGGTCGGCGGCCCGCTATTTTTGAATCTGCGCCAAACAAACACGTCGACCTAGAATAGCGAGAGTCCCTCAGGATAGCGATACCGCCCCGAAGGTGGGGAAGGCCGCTCGCGAAATGAAACACTGAGCGTGCAGTAAATGGTGCTTGGTTGGCACGTGGGAACATTTTGTTTCCATGAGGGTTCGCTGATATTTCGGTACCCTGCAGAGTGTTTTGGCGCGAAACGTACGGACGGTAAGCTGGGCGGAAATATTACGAGCGTGATGGCGTTGGACGGTGAAGATTTAGATGATCTAACCAACCTCAAACCGTGAGATGCGACAGAAAGAACGGTGGTAATGCCTATTAATGTTAACGAACACGTTCATCACTACAGTATTGACTATAATAACAAAATCTATATTGGAACCATTGTTTCATATACTCGTGTCTGGTGCATTTTTAGAGTCGATTACCGTTAAGCCGACTACTGTTATTGGGTGTATAATGGTAGTTCCGCTCTGCAGGCACTGCAGATACATAACATAGAGGGTAAGGTATTTTCGCTAAAGCCCAGATTCATATGCCTAATCTCAAATAGCTTGGAGAAATGTCCGATTGAATATGAATTCAACGTTATGTTCATCCGAAAGTAACTGCCACTACTCCGCGCTGTATTAACATGCAACGCGTACAACGAATTGGTTGAGGTTGCAACGTGATGATTTGGTGCCAGTTAAAGCATAAGACCAACAACTTTTTTTCTTTCTTTTTTTTTCAGTAGCTAGCTCTGTACTAGAGTGGTCTCCGAGTCTTCGTTCATAATAACGTGAACTATGGAGGAAAGTATATTTTTGCACTTTTCAATATAGTTAACGCACGCAGAGTCCTCAAAATACGTACGCAGACTTAACTTCAATAAATAGACTACATGCCGCATGTATACTCATTAAAGACATATTAAATAACTGATTATACAGGTTTTTACATTCCCTATGTAGATATTGCTACGACAGTATTAAGAATAGCTTGCGGTGTGTGGACGTTTTCTTTGTGCGTGTTTTTTTTTCTGTTTTGTCGACACGTGGACGAGAAAGGAAGGAGCAGCGCGAGGGCCACCGCTGGTTCTTTCTTTGCCGTCCACGTGCCACGCAATAAGCTGACATTTCAGCCAATCATGGCGGGTCTAACAGCCCTGGGGGCGGATACGATTCCTGGACAAAGACCGATTTTTTCCCAGCACGGGAACTTTCTTTCTAGAGAGCAGTCTGGGTTTCTGCTGCAGTTGAGAGCTTCTTAGAGAAGTGTTCTTTATTTGTTATTTAATCAGGTCGATTTGTGCATATTCCGGTGATATCTGAGCCTAAAATCATCCGACTAAATGTAGTTGCATCTCCTTGAAGTTTACAAGAACTATGGCAAGCAGACGAGGCACCTTCCCAATAATTTACGCTGTACTATTTATCAACGAGGGTTAAAAATCACATTTATGAACACGTGCGACCAACAAAATGTCATACGTCTTAAATGCTTTCCTGCGCTTTCTTATTACTTTTTGTACTGATAACTTTTGTCTAGCTTGCTGTACGTATTCCTGCTTTCTGTAAGACGCGTCTAAAATGTCCTTGTGTTACGTTGCCGATAGTTACTCCGTATCGATTTCTAAGCCACTTCCTCGTGAACTTTTGACTTTATTTTCTCTCTCTTTATTTTTGCCGCATCTTTCTCAGTGCGTCCGCCTCTTATGTTGAAACCTTCGAACCTTCGTGCGTGTACTGTATTATTTACGTTAACATTTATCTGTGTCCATTATACCATCCTTTTTACAACCACCACCAATTAAGAACCAGCTGCCTTGTAATCAGCTAATGCATTGCCCGATACGAGATCGTCCTGAGAGCTTCACTTTGGCAATTGCCTTTATAGCACTTGCATAGAAATACAGCTGAAGTTATGGGTAGCGCAAAAAAAGGTTCTGTTTCCTATAGAGGGTACAACTGCTTGTCTTACGTACCTTTTCTTGTGGACAGTCTCCTCACTTGATCTATCTATGTCAGACATAATGAACAAGTTCTACTTATCGAAATACACCTTCGTATTCTTATGTAGATTCGAGTGCAGTGCAACACTGAGGTGCAACATATTAGGGGAAACTGTCCGCTTCACTACTGAGAGAAACGGCGGCGCGATAGAACGGTGACAGTGGAAGCAAAAAAAGGCAATAAAAACAAGTACTCACGCTTCGCTGCCGATGGACGAGTGTCGCGAGACAGACTTTGGCGACATCTCGAACTCCGAGTCTGAGCGGTAGAGGAAGGACTCCCTCCGCTGAGGAGGGAAGTTGCTGAGCACCAGGCCGGCGCCTGAAGGGCTCGAGGCCTCGAGCAGCGCTCGGCCGCCACCGGAACCGCCCGGCCCATCTTCCAGGTCGAAACTGCGCATGCGCAGTAAAAGGAAAAGAGACTCGTTAGACGGCACTTGCTTACAGAACTCGTTCGCTGAATGAAATAATTATAACATTATTTGCTGGGGTTTTACGTCCCAAAACCACGGCACGATTATGAGAGACGCCGTAGTGGAGCGCTCCGGAAATTTCGACCACCTGGGGTTCTTTAACGTGTAGTTAAATCTAGGTACAGGGGTCTCGAGTATTTCAACTCCATCGAAATGGGGCCTCCGTAGCCGGGACTCGATCCCGCGACGTTCAGGTCAGCAGTAGAGCACCATAACCTCTAGACCACCGTGGCGGGTACGCGATAAATTACAGAAAATCGGGGCGGATAAGACGCGGACAAACGAATAAACACGGTATACACTATGACACGTCACATCCAAGCGATTAACTACAGCGTCATTTTAGTGGCTATTACTGGCATTTGCATGTTATGTTAACATTAGTACAGCTCAACCACTCGTGTTCCTTCGAATAATGATCCACTCGTTGTAGTCTTTTAGTGCCAGTGGAGTACTAAGACACCTTACTCGAAGGCAACTGATTATTTCTGCACCGTTTTCAATATGAGTATGAATGCTGCTCAAGACGGACACACCTCACATAAGGCACTCGAAGCTTGAGCAGAAAAGAATTAATTAGTTCAGCACAATAAAGGAGAAGCTTAACGCTGAAAAGTAGTAAAATGCTTTTAATTATAATGCAGAGTTTAGCCAGCTCTGAAGGGGTTTAGTCTGCGTTTGAGTAGGTGATGACGACACAGTCACGACCTGCTTACAGACTCCGCAAATAAGGACGCTTAAACGTCAGCAAGTAAGTAACAGAGGCCAACGAACATTGTTTCTTTTTTCCTCTTCACGTTTCTATCAACCAAAGAAACCGTAGTTTAGTGTTGCTAAAAAAATGGGTACACACAGATAACGTCGCATTCCTTTACATATCAGACACGTAATGCCCCAGGTGCTGTGTTTTTTGCCTTATAGGATATTGTCCCAGAGAAGATAAGAAGACGCGTCCGCGTCACTATATCCGGACACGTTGGCTGGTTATCAGTGAGCTGACGCAGGCAGAGGTGACGCAAGTGAACGGATAGATTCCACTGCAAGACACAGGCTACCGGACACTATGAGGCTAACTGCGCAAAAAAAAAAAAAAAAAAAAAACGTCGACAAAGGGAGAATAGAACAGCACAACCGCATAATGCGCTTGTGCTGTTCTTTTCCCCCTTTGTCGACGTTTTTCTTTTTCTTTTTTTTTGCGCAGTTTCCCTCATAATGAATTACCAACTCGCCCTACAGACTATTCTTCCACCGGACATTACCGCCATTTCAGCTGTAGTTTATCCCCTTCAATCGCTGAGCGCACACTTGTGCAGGTGATTTGTTATTTCCGGCAGTGCATAGGTGAAAAATATAGGCACAGCATATCTCTGATGTCTGTACAGATACGCGAACTTTTCTTCGTTTCGGAAACCGATGCATTGAACAGTGGGATGCCTCTTTATTTAGAGGTTACAACGCGCCTATGGTTGCGATTTGCTTCCTCGACGCAGCTGCTTGAATCGACGCATCCGAAGAAGCGGCTGTCGGCACGAGCACGCATACGTCGAATATCGTGGGTACAGCGCAACATCAGAAGGAAAAGAAAACGACACACAGGAAAGAGCGCTGACTTTCAACTAGACTTTATTGAAGGTGCTTCGGCCGCTTTTATAGATGGTGCAGGTGCTCTATAACACGTGTGATAGTATGTATGATTACGCTAACTAGGAAAAGAATATTCTATATCGGATAAGTGAAGAGAAGGTGTACTAAAGCTGCTGGCTGCCCCAACAGCGTCGTCGTACCCGTTTGCGAAAGCCTCCTACAGAAAGTAAAGCGCCAAAACACGGGACCAAAGGGAAAACAAAAGGATCAAAGACCATTGCATGTCATACCCTATGTACATAAGGTGTCTCACAGCTTAAAGAAAATAGCAACCAGATATGATATCAATTTGTTGTTTTCCGCCCCGTGCAAGCTTTCAAAAGTGTGTGTCCTGAATTGCAAGAAGAATGGTCGACTATACGTCATGAGCACAGCTTCACAGAATGCCAATCAAATGTTGTCTATGAGATACCGTTAACCTGTGGAAAATTATATATAGGTCAAACAGGGCAATGTTTTAATGATCGAGCTAGGCAGCATGCGTACAACGTCAAGAATGAGTATGGTAGCCATATGGCTATACATTGCAAGGAATGCAAGTGCAGTCCTGTATTCCATAAGACAAGGTTTCTGAAAAAAGCAAAAACGAAGCATGAAAGAGAAATTATAGAAGCGTTTTTTATCGGAAGGCCTCGGATCAGTGCATTAGTACACCTTCTCTTCACTTATCCGATATAGAATATTCTTTTCTTAGTTAAGCGTAGTCATACATAGTATCACACGTGTTATAGAGCATGCGCAAGGTAGCTGCACCATGTATAAAAGCGGCCGGAGCACCTTCAATAAAGTCTAGTTGAAAGTCAGCGCTCTTTCCTGTGTGTCGTTTTCTTTTCCTTCTGATGTTGCGCTGTACCCACGATATTCAGCATGAACCAACTCGCCCAAATCGAGCTCTTGTTGACGCATACGTCCTACACGCATGACGTGGAATCTATCCCTTTTAAATGTTAAGAAAGAGCGACGCTTTCTCGCGGTGCGTTCGGCTTCCGTTGAGTTTGCTGCCACTAACGCAACACTGTGGAAGCAGAATGTAATCAACTCGGTCTGCAAAAGACAAAAACAATGATCGCGCTGCCTGACGTACCGAATGCACATCTGCATACTGGACACAAGTGAACTACGCAAGGAACTTATATTCTCATTTACGATCAGTGTAGGGAATGTGTAAATCTTTCCAGAGCGGTAAGATGTTCCTTTAAAACTCCTGTGTCCATCCTTGACGCGGAATAGGATGACTGGTGATGCAGAAAACGAAAAGCGCGGTCATACCCCCCCCCCCCCTCCCCCAAACCTCCCTATTTTTTTTAGATCCTCCCCGAAATCTCTAGAATCTATAGCGTGATATAACCGCATTCTATCTGTTTAGTTCACTTACGGCGTCTTGGAGAAACAAAGTATGCTTAGATTTCAAGCGTGAGTCTCCGTTTTCTTCAAATTTAAATATTGTGTAAAAATAAGCGATGGCGACAACCACAGCGTTTCACCGACTCAGTGCAACGATGCAGCGAATAACGTTGCTCTCGTGCTAGCCTGTCAGCAATGGCAGTCTACTCGTCAGATGGGAAGACTAGGCCAATTACGCGCAGCTAATACTTCCCCGAAGTTTTCATTCACGTGACGTAGGCCGAATGCGATCACAAGCGGAGAATGGAGGATAACCTCATTCTCGTTCTTATCGGCTAACACGTCCGTTAGTTTTGCCGCATCGTAAACGCAAGGCCGAACGCTGAACAGGACACCATTGACAGGCGCCGTCCAACTACGTAACATCACAGCTTCGTCCTTGCACGTTTTCATGTCCATCAAGGTTCATCCCACGGCAAAAGTGGCAGTTTACCTGGTAGCTCTATTTACTGCTGACAGTACTGAATAGTGCATTTAAACACTTCTTTAGCGGTGCGCAGGTTTAACGATGTTTGTAGACAAGCCTTCCACTCCATTCATGAAAACGACACGCGTACTACGCAGATATACGCAAACCACGTCGACAGAAGTTATGGGAAAGAAATCACTAGACGTACTCCCGTTTTACGACCACGCGGCTAAGGCGCGAGATAAAAAGAGCAACAACGCTTAGGGCTGCTACGACGTTGTCTCGTCAACTACTGTAGTTTCAATGAAAATAAGGGACTCATTTCTCGGCGGTTTTTCCTGCCGTATACGCTGAAAAAAAATTCTATTCCGGTGCATACGTCTCGTTTCAATGTGCGGTAGCCAAAGCGTGGCTGCTTTTCGTAAGCTGGCGAAACGCCACGGTGACGTCGGAACCTGTAGTAACACAAACTGTGGCAAAGTCCTTGGTGGCCAGCAGAACAGGGGCTTTTTTTTTTTTGCCGTATCCTGGTGTCTCACTTTGCATCGCGGTGCTGCGAGACGGTACGCATACGTGAGTGGTTTTTGAGTGCACGACCGCCCACCTAACATGGCGCGCTCGTCACTTTGAAGTTAGTAAGAATTGTAAAAGCGAAGTCGCGAGTTGTTTTATGCTTCTATGAGGCAAGGTGACTTGAGTAATGACTCGGTTCAACCAAGGCTGCCTTTTCAAAATTTCTTATCTCATATCTTTAGTTTGTCGAAAAAATAACACTGCTAAACGTAAGAGCTGCCTCCACCTCGAGCAACGAAATCGCCGATGGAGATCGACGAATCAAAATTCTCCGCTCTTCCGCCCTTGCATGCGAGCGCAGGCGCATCAACATAGGTTAACACACGCCTTAAGGACTACTACTGAAGAAGCAGGCCTACAGACTACTTGAAAAACAGTCTAGCACCAGGATTATCCATTTCACTCGGGCAAATGCAGATGTATCGATAAAGCTATGCCTTCAATTATAAAAGGAACAGACACAATCCTTGATGAGATTAACAAACATCCGCCGAGGCTTAACTGCTCTTGAACTAATGCAACTGAATAGATATACCGCTTGAGAAGCTCGACTTATGAGCTCGGATCCAGTACCAAAGGTATCATGTTTTTATCGGTAAAGGAAGGAATCTAGACGTACGGCAGTATTACAACGACGTCTGCCTAATACATCATGTTCCACGACAAGGACACCTCGGAATCTCTTTGCTTAATGCAACCGTGGTACACATGCTGAACAGTTTCTGAAAGAACAGCACATAGCCCTTACAGAGGTCGGTCTGGAAAAGTTGAACGTGTCGCCATCGCGTCGTAAGAGCACAATAAAAGGCTGTCGACGTAACCTTAATACCCCACCATCGCTGCTGTCCCACTACGGCAGCATCAACATCCACTTGCCATCGCGTTCAACGAGCTACACGATCGGCCTCTGTCGGAAGAAAGAATCCTACGGCCCCGACAGGAATAAGCATAGCATCAGAAGGCTGCTGTAAACGCTGCTACGATCTACCGGCCTGTGTGAACACCTATTATTAGGACGCCTTACCTCTTTCCAACCCCTGTTTTCCCATCCAGAGCAGGGTAGCAAATCGCAAACTCGAATCTGGTTAACTTCCATGCCTCTTCCATCTCCACGTCTCTCTCTTCCTAGATCTTGCTATAACGCCGCATGGAACGAGCTTTTGCCTAAGCTCACAAATGGGACAAGCATCTGGCTGACCTCACTACTCTGCCACTCTCTCTTTCTCATCTTCCCCTCTCCCACTTCAAACTGTAAGCGGCTCGAAACACCGAAAGCTGAGGCTCCTAGCTCAGTGACAGAACCTCACAGCCAGTGCAAAACAGCGGTACGTTGCCGCGTTATAGCACCCTGTCCCGAG
Organism: Rhipicephalus sanguineus; assembly: GCF_013339695.2. Lineage (NCBI taxonomy): Eukaryota > Metazoa > Arthropoda > Arachnida > Ixodida > Ixodidae > Rhipicephalus > Rhipicephalus sanguineus. The sequence goes on from NC_051184.2 coordinate 14,904,452, forward strand.
CCTGCAAAAACTCACAGGGTCCCTATGCGTTCGCCTAAGACGACTGAAAGGCGAAACCCATCTTGTTGTTGTTCTTCTTCTCAGTGGATGTAGTGATCCTCCCCCTCCAAAAGATTTCTGCATCTCACCTCCGTGATAAGCCCACCTCTGACCAAGCGACGATGCCATGTGATGACGTCACAGTGACGCCATGATGACGTTGCGAAATTTGACAGTCTGTGACGTCGTGATGATGTCATCATGTGACGATGATTTTTTGCATCAGTCGTGTTGACGCCGGCGGCGGTCGATTTTCACGTTTGATGAGGCATCTAAGGCTTTCGCCTTAATATTTAGGTCACCTGATATCCTAACAATGTCTTCGCCTACAAGAAGGGAAGTAGGAAAAAAAAATAAAGAGGAATGCGCGAACAAACAGGCATACAAATACGTCTTAATATTGAATACAATCGATGTTTAGCTTATTGTTTGCGAGCGTTGGTTCATGCATAGAATGAAATTCTTGCAATATATAACAGCGGAAAGTGGGAATAAGGAATGTGATTGGCGGTGGTGACGTGTTTGACTGATCAAAATGCGCGGTAATACATAGGGCGACTAGAAGGAAGGAGAAGATATCGGGCTCAATCTTATTCCGCTCATAACTGCATGAAACTAACGTGCTAACACACAGGCATCAAATTAAGTGTGGTGTACATTTTTGCGTAGAGGAGACAACCTGTGGTTTTTGCTGATATGTGAAAATGAAAGCCGATAAAAAAGGAAATCTTGCCGTTGGTGGGAGCAAAGCCCATACCTTTCACACACAAGTGCGATAATTTAACACTGAGAGCTGCGGTGTCGACTATTCTACCACGCACTTTCCTTGCTATTTCTCTATGTGTTTTAAGAGCATCGAAACAAATTGAAAAACCATACTATAGCGCGTGCACAGAGCTTTTTTTTCTTCTTGTTATCTCCATGTGAACTCTGCCTTTCTCATTGTGTAGGTGTTCAAGAATGAGTCCTGGCAATGTTAATCAATGCCGCTTATGACGATGGCGGCGGGTGAAAAACATCCTTATAACCGTAGCCCCTGTTTAAAAGGGCGTTCTACATTGGCAGACAAGGCCACAATAGGCGCTGGCTAACATTTCACGGATGAGATCTTCCGGGCGAGCGGATTAAACGAAATAAAAGTAAAACGTGCACTTAACTGTACAGTCGACCAAAGCAAATAATGAACACTTTTCCCCCGTCCAAAACAAACACGAACGCAACGACAGGCAGCGCAGCGGAAGACGTCATAGCGCTCTGGTTAATTTTAAAACAGCCAAGGCCGTGCGCCGTCTTTCGCGTTCACCCTGTGAACGTCGCAGCGAAACGCTTAGAGCACTTGCATTCACAATGACCAGCTAAAATGTTCCACATTCGTCGCCATGGCCACGAAGCAGCTTCCTGCTTGCAAAGCTCTCAGACTTTTGACCATGATATATATATATATATATATATATATATATATATATATATATATATATATATATATATATATATGCTTTGCGAAGTAGAGGACGTGCAACACGAAAACTTTTTATTAATCCGACGTTTCAGCCGGGGACCGGCCTTCATCAGGCCGGTCCTGATGCTGCCCTGATGAAGGCCGGTCCCCGGCTGAAACGTCGGATTAATAAAAAGTTTTCGTGTTGCACGTCCTCTACTTCGCAAAGCATTGATTCGACTGGATCCAAGGACACTTCCTTCCTCATATATATATATATATATATATATATATATATATATATATATATATATATATATATATATATATATATATATATATATATTAGGGATGTGCGAATATCAAATTTTCGAATACGAATCGAATACGAATATCCACCTTCGAATATCGAATATCAAAGGAAAAATGCCTCCGCAGTAAGAATGTTTTCTTTAACATGTAGCTATTTGAAAAAAAAAAAAACATTAACAGCCTGACTGGCAACACAACATACACTGCTATCTCCAGAACATAATGTCCAGGCTAGCACAATGCACATCACAACACAAGCAAATATCACGGCACAATGAAAGCAATGACTAGATGTTATCATGAAGAAATATGAGTTGCTCCACATGATCAGGCAGCAGGCGCTCAATCCTAACAGGGACACCCCCCCCCTCCCCGCCACTGAAAAGGCACGCTCGCTTGGAACAGAAGTCGCTGGTATAGGGAGGTACATGAGGCAAAGCTTTGCCAGACTGGGGTATCTGAAGGTGCCTACAGTCCGCCACCAGTCACATGGGTCACTGTCTTTCTTTAGAAGTGGTCCCGCATAGTGAACGAGTGGTAGTACGGCACGTTACGGCCGCATAATATTGAAAATGTACGGTTACATGATCGCCAACAGCGCTGCACGTCGGAGATGCACCAGCAATAAATCATACGTATTGGGGCGCTCGTCGCAGGCAGATATCGTGCCTCCGTGTACTTAGGATGTTTATCGCTCCTCTCGGCAACGTTTTTAGCGATACGAACGCAGCAGAAATGTAGAAGACGAGTTATTTTATGCATGATAATCGAATCGCATATTCGAATTTTTCGAATATTCGGAGTTATCGAATATTCGAAACTTTTCGAATCGAATACGAATATTCGAAACTTTCGAATCTTCGCACACCCCTAATATATATATATATATATATATATATATATATATATATATATATATATATATATATATACCCAGACCCCCTCATACTGATGATCACCGCAGAAGAAGTTAATTGCTTCTTGTGGTAAGCGGATTCAGCAATACAGAAGAGGATGGATGAATCAATGCAGTTTTTTTCTCGTGAATTCACAGTAAGCTAAACAAGTGGAAGGGCCTTAACGTCGTCTGTGTATAATGACCTAATCTGGCTCGTGTAATGGTGTTCATAACTTTCTCATTCAAATGTAGGTGAAAAGGTGAAATTCTATTTACGCGTGGGCGCTCGAAGTTCTGAATGGAAGTGCTGCATCTGTAGGATAACTTTAGCAGAACATTCATCTAGAGTCTCACAGTTTTCAAATTACCGTCGTGAAGTGGTAAGTTAAAAAAACAAAACAAATAAAACGCAAGCTTCATCAAGCCACGACGCTACGTGTGAACTGCGAACAGCGGCTATAATACGGCACCTCGATGCCTTCTCAAGGGACGGACGCAACAACACCGTTCTGTGGAAGCTGTTCGGATTGCTCGCGGATCCAGATCAGTCGGCGCCTGCACACGTCACGGTACCCTTTCTGCCCGTTATACGTGCTCTGGCAGCGGTAACAGCAGCAGCGGCAGCAGCGGCAGTAGCAGCAGGCTGCCCACATCGTCGTGCAAGGTCACGCCTGGTACGGGGAGCCCGCCATGCTGGCCGCCGGTCGCTGACGCCACGGAGACGTCGCCGTCTTCCGCCAACAGGGGAGCGGGCCGGCGAGGCCTGGCGACATTCCTGCCTCACTTTCTGTGGCGACCGTCGAATTCTTGGCCGCTGCTCTCTTGCGACCCAATGGATGATTCTGATTAATGAGCGGGAAATCAGAATGGGAGAGCACATTCGACGCGCCGCATTCTTCCCCTATTAAGGCACGCCGCCGGTACGGTTCTGGTTTTACCACTCCATTACAGAGAGCAACTGACTGATGATCACCCCAGCAGCGTCGTATCGTGGACGATTGAAAAGCTACGCGACGTTAACGGAATCGAAAGGAGGGAGCTTAAATAGTGGTAAGGATGCTGACTTGCGGTGTGAAGTTAGCGCATTTGCCAACCGCTGTTTAGTTCATTGTGATAAGGGAGCGTTTAAAACCGCTACGTGTTACATCATCATCATCAACGACATTGAATGACAGTGATGGAAAGAGGAGGCGAAAGTGAGACGCAGAGTGTGTGCCATTTCTACATTTGTTGCCCGGAAAGAAAAAGGAGGAAGGAGTGGAAGGTGGCACTGTGTCAGTGCAGACCGCGCAAGCGATTGCTCAGAGGTGTAGCGATGGGCGGTCCTACATTCGAGGTCTCTATGCAATGAACGCCAACCTTTACATTAAGTGGGTTCATCTGCAGTGGTTGTAAGGGTCAATGGAGTACACGCGTGCATTAATGCAGCAGATTCAACTCGCCAACTAGTTCTAATAGCGAACTGGTTTGAGCAGCGGAACTTAAAACGAGGGACAAAAAGAAGACAGACCAGGACGTCGTCCTTGTCTTCAAGTTCCGCTGCTCAAACCAGTGTGATCTACGGACCAGGTAGCTCCGGTGAACACCGTTTTGTAGTTCTAATAGAGCACTGCGGATCAAAGGGCATTTGAGAAAATCGATTTAAGCTTCATTCGGGGATGACTGCGCTATGATCATCCGTTCGATACCGTTGATGTTGTGTCCATGATTAATTGAACCGCGACGTAAAATAAGGGACGATTCTCCGCAAACACACAATCACGGCTCAAATATATACAGCACAGAAAACACACGGCCACGCAGCTCGCGTGTGACTTGGAGTAAGATGTGAATTGCCTTTCGCAATAACTAACTTTTAAGAGTTGTAAACAACTCACGAGCTGTGACTCATTGACGAAGTGTTCCTTCACACACCGCTAATGGAACTTGAACGAGGTGAGAAAGGCTCAGTATGCAAGCGCGTACCATAAGCTTAAGCGGCAGAGAAACACAGCACGCGAGGAGAACGCGGTCGGGAACTGAGGACACACTGATTGTCCGCCTCCAAACACTGAATCGTAAGAAGAAAGGACCCACAAGAACATTAACACCATATGGGACTTCTCCTTCTGCACGTAGCAGGAGTGCACCTAACTGGGCTCGTTGGTACATCATTAAGACACGTACAAGTACTGTTTTTAACACACTGCACCGAGTACGTTCCTCTCAAGCACGTGCGATCATGGTGTAAGTAGTGCATGAGCGTCATGATGTGCAAGCATTCTCAGTGCAGCGTTAAGGAAGCATGCACAAGAAACAGGTTAATATCGCTCTCTGCAAACAAGGTAAGCGCCAAGAGGTGCAAGCGTTACGGTGAGTGTAAGCGCGAATGAACTGCTACGAGCCATCGCCAGTAAGATGGTTCCGCCTTATAAAAACAGTTGAATGATTTGGCATATACCTGTGGCACAACCATAAACATCACTTGACTTGCTTGCGTGTTTTTTTTTTTTCTTGGAAACTCTTCGATCACTAGCATAATTTTCTATAAACGGTACGAGAAGAGCCTACAAGTCCTCGCTGTGTTGAGGTCTCTCATGACTACGATGCGCACTCTCCTCAACGGATTGACCACTCCATCAGCTCAATGCGCTCTGCAAGTTCTGGATTCCTTGGAGCCAGTTCTTGCAAGCCTTTTTTACCATCTCGCAGAGGAACCGATGTCAAATATTTCTCGGTTGTGAGTGTCTGTGTGTGTGCGGTGATTACTTGTCCTTTCTTTCCTCCTTGCTCTCTTTATTCTTTCTTCTCCCCTTCCCCCTCCCCCCGTGTAGGGTAGCCAACCTGGTACAACCTGGTTAACCTCCCTGCATTTCCTTCGCTTTTATATCTCTCTTTTTCTATAAAAGGTACTATTTCGCGGCGACAGCGCGCATGGCGTTAAAGCAAATAAAGGCACAAAACTAAAGATGGATGACTATTATTTTTATGCGAAAGAAATACGCCTCTAACGGCACAATTTTTTTTGAAGTGTTTAAGCTGGTGACCAGCGCTTATCACTTTGATTTCACGATTCACTACATTGCTCATATTTATTCTCTAGATTTATAGAGTTAAAACAGTTAAAATCGCTAACCTCTATAACTAATTTTCGCGCGACGTAGTCATAAAAAAGTATTCAAAAATCAAAATAAGCCCATAGCGCTTCGGCCTGTCCCGCTCGATCCACGGTATACTACGATGTTGATCTGCAACCCCGCATGGTTGATCGAGAAAGATAACTCTTTCCTGCGCGGCCACTATCTGCGCTCACCCTTCTTCTACACGAAGAGCAAAATCTGTTTGCGTGCATGGCTTACAGATAGCCTGATAAACCCTCGACCCGAATAATCCCAATCGATCGTGGCATTCATATAAGCTGGCCAGAAACGAAGGCTACTGCGTATACCTTACACGCGGCACGGCGTCACTATGCGACGGGCACGTTATTAATATTAAAGACAAAGGGAACACCATGAGATGTTAAAGCGATCGAGACAAAAGCGGGACCCGAGGTGAGGAGGGAGTCACAGCATGTTACGGCGACCGTGGCGGGGCATGTGGCACGCAAATTAGGCTGCGGCCAGATTGGTCGAATAGCAAGAGCACCCCCGCGCAAATTCTGTGTGCGCGCTTTTCTGCCGTTGTGCGTGCGAAAGATGGCGAATATGCGCGCGCAGGTTTCTATAGAATGCACGCACGGTCGCAGAAAATGCCGTCCTGCCTTCAGAAACAACCGGCAGCTCACGGTTGGGTGTCTCCCGACCGGATGGGGCGTCACTGTACGCTAATGAGTACCCCCATTTGACTAATGAAAGGTAGCTCGGGAAACACGATTCTGTGCTCTTGAATTTCCGTGTGGACCACTCTCTATAGATCAGCTTGGCGGAAAATCATCTGTGGCGGCGTTGCTAAACCTTAGACGGTCCTATAACATAACGTTTGGTCAAGTTCTGTAGTGCGCTTATTGGAGGTTAATTCTGCGCGCGCATATCGAAGCGTTGACAGTGAAGTGACAGAGTATTTTACCGAGTGAAAAGGCGCCGTCGCCGATTTGCCGGCGATCCTCCGTTCCTTCGCACGCGGAAACTTCGACGCATGGTCGGTAGCCGTCAGAATGTTACGGCGCCATGCATGCGGAAATATTTTCAAGGAAAAACTAAGTGATTCGGCAGCCCGGTGAATGTCTAGTGAACAGATAGATGAACGCGTGTTGCGCTCAATGAAACACTTTCTTAGTGCAAAGCTCAGGAGTTTACATTTATCCCTCAATACACTGGTTTGTGAGGCCTATTTGGAAGCTGTTTTGCTGGTTTTGCCTCGAATTAATTCAAATGAAAGATTGTTTTATATCCTAAGTTAATTATAATAAAATCTGAGGTTTAACGTCCCAAAACCACGATATGATTATGAGATACGCCGTAGTGGAGGGCTCCGGAAATTTCGACCACCTGGGGTTCTTTAACGTGCACATAAATCAAAGTACACGGGCCTCAAACGTTTTCGCCTCCATCGAAAATGCAGGCGCCGCGGCCGGGATTCGATCCCGCGACCTTCGGGTCAGCAGTCGAGCGCCATAACCACTAGACCACCGTGGCGGGGCTATATCCCAAGTTGAAGTCGCTACGAAACATTAAACGTACGCAGTCGGAACTGGTTATGCACTGGGCAGTGACAATGTTTACTGATCTGCCGTCATGACTCGATCTCTCTTCCCTGCACGCTCTCCCGTCTTCAACTTATGTCGGGGACATTCAGTGCGCACGACTGGTTCCTCCATGCGGAAGCGAATTCCTCTCCGCTTGCTGCGCTAACGAAACGATCTCGTTTTGCCTTTTCCACCAACTAGACGTGCTGGTCCAGCGAGCTCAGACAGAGCACCGGCGTCACGCCTGTCTAAGCAAAGGAAGCGTCCACTTACAGTAGCCCAGGGAATCGAGACAACAGCCAGTCGAAACACATCCACGCCGTGAAAGAGTTGACTCCGAGGTAGAAAGCTTCAAAAGCACGGCCGCCTACACTAAGTATAAGTGTGAGGCCTCCTAGCACGACGTACCTCTACTGAATCTTCTCTCGGCCACAGGTTCGTTACAGAGGCTCGTGTAAGGAATTGTCATGAGAGAGAGACTGACACGAGCGCTCTTGCACTTTGACAGGACGCGCAGCATATTGCGCCCGGGAAGCACTCCGCTTCCTTTAATTCCGAGCGGGGTTGCCAACTATCAAAACATTTACACTTCCTCCTCTACCGAAGGGTGAAACGCGCTTAGGGCCTCAAACGCTGTGAGTCAAGAAGAGTGGTGCATCGGTAAACGGGGTGGTGATAGGAAGGTGCAAAATATTTTCGCGCAGGCCGCCGTGCTAGTCGCCACTAGGCGACGAGAAAGCCTGGGGAAAACCGAGATGCTCTCTTACAAAGGGATGTAAGCAGGGATGCTTTCCGCCACTGACGACGGGTACGACGCAACGTGGAACGGAGTACGCGGATGCCCGATGACCCCAGCGTCCGTAGTATACGTGCACGGCGAACGGCCACTGCGTCACAGCATTACGGCTGTGTTTTCCCGCCGCTTTCAACATCGTCTCCTCTGAGAGAGTGTTAACTAATAACTCCCATTACAAACCTACAGGAGCGCCCGTCGCAGGATGTTTTGCGTCACACAGATGCCTCGGTACGGTTAAAAAAAGAAGAAAGACCGAAACTTCAGGCTGAAATATGGGAAGTGTCGCCCCGACGCTCCTCGGATCACAAATTATAGCGTCGCTAAGCTAGCGGTCATTGCGTTCGCCAGCCCAAAGCGAGAAAAAAGATAAGTAAATGTATACACGTGATGCATCTGAAACACGCCACGATGCACGCGACGATAAGACTACGGGCGCCGTTTGACATGCAGGTAAGCGAGAAACGTGAGCACGCCGGCTGCCGTGGAGCTAAGCCGCACACTCGCAGCCACATACCGACAATGACGTAACGAAAGACGCGAAAAACGACGTATCAGGGAGGCTTTTATGCGTATACCCGGATACATATTGGTCTGCCTTTTGTCGTGACTATACATAAGAGGCAATGCTATGTGCATGGAGGCTAGAGCAGAGCAGTGCGTCTAGTTGTCACAGAGTGTCACGTCAGTGTAGCTACGGCAGCACGTGCGCATAAGGAAGTGCTTGAATGTCCTCCGTCTTGCCGCGGCTGCTACATTTAGTGACGCAACGCGTGAACCCACGGTTGCCGAGTTGGTGCTGCGTTGGCTGAATCTTGCGCAGTTACTTTCATCAATTTCTTTTCAGCAACAGCTTGTGCAACTGTTAATACATAGCCGTTTGTTTTGTGCATTCCTGCTATTTTTTGTGCACGTGTTTTTTTTTTTTTGCATATCGTTTTGTTGGCCGACCGACTTGAGCAATTGCTGTCATATTGTGCTAGAGGCCCGCGTGCTTAGATTTAGGTACACGCTAAGGAACCCTTGGCGGTCGAAATTTCCGGCCCTCCAGTGGCGTAGCTATAGGGGGTGGCACACCGGACCCTTGCTCCCCCCCCCCCCCCCCCGAAATTTGTTTCTGCCATGGAATACAGAGCACAAAATGACACTCGACAAACCTCCCTGCCCGCAGCCCACATCGGATCAAAAACGTGCCCCCAACCCCTCCCGAAACAAATTTCTGCCTACGCCACTGCCTTCCCCTACGGCGTCTCTCATAATCATATAGTGGTTTTGGGGCATAAAAATGCCCATACTATTGTTATTATTATTATTATTATTATAAATAGTCCCGCACCATGGCTCCCAGTCGGGATGCATGCTTGCTATGCTCCTGCCCGTTTTTCGGTAAGCAGCAGTTTTTCCGCTGTGAAAGTTGCTCTAAACGCGTTCATGCGAAATGTGTAACCTGGCCTGATGAAGAGCTGCAACTCCTGAAGTCTGGATCGCGCTCATTTTGCTGCAATTTATGTGATCTGAGCCGTGCTTCTGGTAAGCCTAGCGAAAGTAGCTCGTCGGGGTGCAGCGGTGAGCATTGCAGTTCTCAAACCGGTTCCCTCTCCACGTGTACCCCTCCGGGTGACGAACTCGCCGGGCTGCGCCGCCTCCTCCTCGACGCATTGGAGGGAATCTCGTTCCTCAGCGACGAGGTATCCCAACTACGCGAAGACAACGAGCGGCTCCGTAAGGATCATTCCCGCGGTTTTGAACAACAAGCTCGCGTGGTCGCCTCCCTTCGTGCAGAGGTCCGCTTCCTGCGTGAGGAGCTGACGCACCGCACGGCCGCCGTGGCAGTGAAGGCACCTGTGAAACCCCCAGCGCATGTGACCGTTGACCCGCCTGTGACCTCCAAGCAACCTGCGTTCTCCGAACAACCCCTCTCCAAAATTCTTTCATCTTCGGCTTCGCCGCCAGCTGACGTAGACACGTCGGAGCGTGTCAGTGTGATGCCTGTGACAGCCTCTTCTGCAGCGGCGACTGAGGGTGAAAGAAAGAAGAAACCCGCCTCGTTTGGAGTTATGAAAACATCCACTATATCTGTAGCTCAACGGCCACAAAGGCCACAATGGCCGAAGGCCATTTTTGTTACGAAGCTGAGCCCGGACACCACTACTGCTGACATTAAAAAACATATTGCTTCATTGGATCTGTCTCCCATCTCCTGCCGGCGACTTCAAACAAAGTTCCAGTCATATTCTTCATTCTATATTGAAGTTGACGAGGAAACACTACAACGCCTGAATGACCCTTCGATGTGGCCCCTCGGATGCCTCTTCAAGCCATTTCGTGGGGAGCTGCGCGATGACATGCTTCATCCCTCTGAGATAGTGACTGGAATCCAAAGTGGCGTGTGACGTAGACATATTCTACCAAAATGCTCGGGGTCTGCGTACCAAGACACTCGAGTTTTTCTCTAATGTTCTTTCGTCTGCTTTTCCTATTATTGCTATCTCTGAAACCTGGCTCGGCACTGAAATTCCCTCATCTGACTTTTTTCCCCCGACCTACACCACCTTCCGCAGTGACCGAGATTTCAGTGAAACCAAACAGAAAGGCGGTGGCGTGCTGATTGCCATTGACAATTCACTGAAATCCGTTAGACGGAAAGACCTAGAAACCATCGAAGAATCGATCTGGCTAGAAATCAACCTTGAGCGCCGTGAAAAATTGTTGATTGGATGTTTCTATTTACCAACCAGCATTTCCCCTGCCTCGTTTCATGATGTCATGTCTTCCATTGAACTTGTGGTATCTTCTCATAGTGGGCACAGAATTATTGTTCTTGGGGATTTCAATGTACCTGGAATTGACTGGAGTACGCTTACCTTTTCTCATTACAATCATTTCATAGAGAAAAAGTGCAGCCTGCTCTTGGACTTTCTGGCGTTTAATTCCCTACTGCAACATAACTCAGTCGTCAATTCCAGTGGCAACGTCTTAGACCTGTGTGTGTCAAACGATCAACCCCTTGAAGTTTCCCGCTCCAACATCTCTCTTGTACGTCCTGACAAATTCCACCCACCACTTAACGTAAGATTATCCGCATCAGCCAAAACAACGAGCTACAGCAGTTATGTAAACAGATCTCCAAGATTTGCTTTCAAGCGAGGTGATTACACGGGCCTGTATCATTACTTGTGCACCGTTGACTGGTCACAGGTTACTGACAAACCAAATGTTGATGACCAGGTTGATCAGTTTGCGGAGCTTGTACTGAGCAGTATGCGTAATTTTATTACCCAATACACACATAAACAACGTAAATATCCCCACTGGTTCTCATCTGAACTTATCAGTGCACTGAAGCATAAAGATCGCGCACACAGGAAATCTAAATGTTCTCCATCGAGCGAGTGGAAGGAAGAGTTCAGCTTTTTTCGAACTCTCGCTAAACGCCTATATAAACGGGATCATAGTTCGTATATTGAATTCTTAGAAAAAAGCGCTTCTGACAGGCCAGCTGAGTTTTGGAAGTATGTACGTAAACGGTCCAGCAAAAGCGGAGAGTCTTTCAGACTACTAGACTCAAATGGGGTAGAAGTGCATGCCGTCGCTGACTGTTTTGCCGCACATTTCTCATCCGTTTATAAGGCCTCAGACTCTAGCACTGATATCAGACCGCCTAAGGCAGTTCGCTCACCCAGTGCTTTGTCGCTGGATGAAAATCTTATCTGCGAATGCATTAAGTGCTTAAAACCATCCTTATCATGTGGCCCAGATGGCATCCCCTCCGCCATACTAAAAGCTTATAGTAGTATATTTGTCCCAGTACTGACTACGATATTTAATAACTGCCTGGACACTTCCACATTTCCTAGCATGTGGAAAACTGCTCGTGTTTTCCCAGTATTTAAGTCGGGCTCTAAAACAGATGTTTCTAATTATCGCCCGATTTCTCTACTATGTGCCACATCAAAGATCTTCGAGCTGGCTCTTCACAAAATATTGTCTTTTAGTGTTAAAAGCTCATTGATTCCTAATCAACATGGTTTTCTCGCTGGCCGCTCAACTACCACAAATCTTGCTAGTTTCATGACGCAGATCTCCACACCTATTTCTCAGAGAGGACAGGTTGACGTACTCTACTGTGACCTGAGCAAGGCTTTTGACGTAGTCAGCCACACACTGATTATGGTTAAACTTGCGCAATTTGATGTTGACTTGTCGGTTGTGAATCTCCTGCAGAGCTATCTGCTCAATAGATATTGTTATGTAGCGGTAAATGGCCAATCATCTTCTTTGTATAAAGTGACTAGTGGGGTCCCTCAAGGGTCAGTATTAGGCCCACTCCTATTTTTAATTTACGTTAATGATGTTTCTTTTGCCATTCGTAATTCTTCTTTCCTCTTGTATGCCGATGACATCAAGATTTTTAAGGAAATTCATTCAGTTAACGACTGTCGCTTGCTGCAGTCAGATTTGCGCTCTTTTTCCGAATGGTGCAACGCTAATAACCTTTCTCTGAATGCCTCGAAGACAAAATTCATGTCTATCACTCGCAAAACATCTAGCGTGTCATTTCAATACTCTGTCAATTCTGTGTCCTTATGCAAGGTTTATGAGATCAGTGATCTTGGTGTTGTTGTTGATAGCACGTTAAACTTTTCTGCTCACGCTAAGCGTGTTGCTTTGCGGGGTCTTCGCACCCTAGGCTGTGTTTGCAGATTGTCTAGAGAATTCCGTTCTCCTATGCCCTTCCGAAAATTGTACACCGCGCTATGTCTTCCTCAACTGGAGTATGCGTCCGTGATATGGAATGGCATTCCTCAATCCAGCGGTAACACCATCGAACGAGTCCAGAAAAAATTCCTTAGCATATATAACCATCGCTTTGCTAAAAAATCTCGTTCAAATACTGCTGAATTATTATCATTGCCATCACTTCACTGCCGACGAAATCGTTCTGATCTCTTGTTTCTTTACAAGCTAGTCCACGGTATCATATCCTGCCCTGTACTTCTCAATTGTGTTAATTTTCGAATTCCGCGTAAGTTAACCAGAGAGAACAGACCGTTTCATGTACCCGCCTGCTTCTTCCAACACTCTACCGTTCACAGAATACAAAGTCTCTATATTGTTAATTTTCTTGATCTTGACATTTTTCATAGTCCACTATCATTGTTTTTATCCGAGCTTTGTACTGTTTTGACATAGTATGGCACAATGTACAAAGTCTTCCCTTCTCCGTCTTTCCGCATAGTTGTATATATGCAATCTAATTTTTCATTCCCCTTCAATATTTGTCGTGTTGTCTTATTTTACTCCTCCCCTTTTGTGTTCATTTCTCTTTGTCTACGTGTATTTGCTCTTTTTATTTCTGAAGACTGTCTGTATTGTATAGTTTATTTTTATTGTTTTTTTTGCGTGCGCCTGCACAAAGACCTTACGGTTGTTCCTGGGCACGTTAAATAAATGATTGATTGATTGATTGATTATTATTATTATTATTATTATTATTATTATTATTATTATTATTATTATTATTATTATTATTATTATTATTATTATTATTATTATTATTATTATTATTATTATTATTATTATTGCGCTACAGTTAGTCTTATCATAAAGCATGAAGAATCAAGATTCTAAGCGCTGCATTGGAGGTATAAGCCATACGGCCAAGAAGGCGCAAAGCAAAGATGTAACACTCATGTAGCAGGGCTGGTGCTACCCTGTTATAACATCCTCAACGGTCATGGCCCGTGCAGCTTCTCGCCGCAACGGATCAGTGATGAATACGTCGTTGCCATACTGGATACGAGGTTGCGCGTTCGTTTCCTGGTCAGGGAGACGGCATACTGAAGCGACAGAGGCTGTGCATTCAGAAGTACGCAAGAAAGTCCCGGTCGTCAAAGCTTGATTACAGCGTTTTCCCACGCCCGTAAGACGCCGGGTGGGAAAACGGTTTCGTGAAGTTGCAGCCAGTCAACATATTGTTTGCGAAGCTAAAATGCATTTTCCTTAACGCTCACTTCCGGTCATGTTAACTGTCGTGAAAGACGGTAGAGCTTCGAACAGTAAATGATAAAAATACCACTCACACTACTGCAGAGAGACGAGAGCGTACGTCCATCACGCTGAGAGCACCGAGACCTCAACGGTAAGCCGGACTACGGAAAGACGAGCAGACCAGTCGTCAGTTCTCACAAGACTTGGTCAACGCTGCCCCATCGGTACGAACTTATACTTTTACGGTACGAAGCTGCCCTTCCACCTGTCACGTGGTTGTCACTAAAAAACAAAGCCGTGGCAAAGCGTTCGTTTGCTCGGATGTTTTCCCACGGAGGGAGATAAATGTTACGCTAGAGCAATGTTTTCTTCTTCTTGGAACTCGTCCTGTGCCTTAGACTTGTGCTGGATGTAGGAGGTCAGACGAGCCGAAGAAAAGACCTCCATTGCCTCACACAGTGTCTGCCCAAAGTGGAAACGGGGCATTATGCTTGAGCCTGAATGAATATGGAAATCCTCGAATGTGCCCGCTGGTTCCTTGTTCTCTTGAGAAGCTGGCTAACGTTCTCAAAATTGGGCGAGAATAGTCCACAGCTTCCCCAGTCGTTCGCCTCAAACACCTTATCGGGTCGCAAGGACAAGAGTTACAAGTCTAGCTACCGGTTTAATGCCAAGAACGTCGGATTAGCGGCTATATATCCGGAATCGCGATGCATAGGTTTAAAAAGCCAAATGGATAAGCCAGCTGCAGACATTACATGGCCGTCAGGTCAGCGCTTCCACAGAAGAAACTCTGAAAAGCGTATCTTGGCGTTTTACTAGCAGAAATGGGCCTCCGATATCACAACAGCAGTCGTATTCATTTCCGGAAAGTGCAAGCCGTGAGGTGCTTTCTGGCAAGCGTCAGACTCCCTGCTGTTCCGTGCAGATCCACAGACATCATCGTGCACGCATCCACCGTGAACACTGCTTCTTAACACCCGCTGAAGGTTGCCCGCAAGGCTCCCATCTACACTTCTACGCCAGAAAACAAAAGCGTGGGACACGGTCCAAACCGTGACTCGCAGTTTGGAAGGAAAAGCGGAGGGCGTAAGTTTAACAAACGCTATATGGTAAGCATTACGGCGGCGGTTTCACGCTGACACTTTTATCTCCATTCATACGCCACGATCTAACGTCGACCCTCCACGTAGACGCTCGTGGTGCAAGGTCCCCGACACGCTTAAGTGGCGCGGCTAATATCGCATTCAGTGGCACGGGATATCTCACCAGTCGGCCGGATGACGCAATTGCCCTGACAATATATCAGCTTACGATCCTTGAAGTTCTCGGCGAGAGTTTCAGCGCAAGAAAGGGCACGTTCGACGCCAGGAAAAGCCAGGCGTGCTTGCATGTTGCCAAGACAACAAAACAACTGCAGGGTCATTGCCGCGCATGCGGCGTAAACAAAACCTTTCGATCGCTCGAGGTCCGTAGGGAAAAAAGAAGAGCGCGAGGAGGGTTGCCTATTCAGGGACGACGCGCGCGAAGAAAGCAAATACGGACCTGAGGGATACACTTTCAGGATTCACCTCGCCTCCGTACCGACCCGTCCCAGGAGCGGCGCGCAAAAGAAGAGAGATTGGCATCTGGCTTCGGGCCTCTCTCTCTCATGTAGCCGCAGGCCTCCAGAGGGTATCCGCACCAAAAACACCCGACGCTGGCGTCGTTAAACGGAGGCGAAGTTTGTTTTCATCGCTACGGAGCGCCTCCCTTCACCCCAGCTCTGAGCTCTCTCACTCTTCAATCCTCCTACACGTAACGCGGAGGGAGCACCGAGGCACACAGATAATAAGCAGCGAGCGAGGCCAGCAGAAGCGCCGCCGGAAAGCAAAACTAACGCCAGGGCGAGGTGGCCTTCGTGGCGACACGAGTTTCAGTGACTCAACGTGCGCGAGCTAGGAATCATTTATGTGGACTGCATGCGGGGTATAACATAACGCTCAGAAGTTCAACTATGCCCTTCCTTTTTTTTTCATACGTTTGTTCTTTCATATATATGCAGCTCTGCGAATTCTACAGCTCCCATCACACCCAGAACGAAAAGATGGGCTGGGTGTGTCGGTTTATGCAGACGCTTTTTCGACGTGCTCTACATAAGTTGTATGATTGCGCAACCAATTTTACACCGACTCATTGGAGAACAAGTTCGACAGTTGTCGAGATCGAGGCAATGACTTCTTAACTACAATAAAAAGATTACGATTAATGCACAATGTACCTGGACACGCAGCTTCAGAGCTATCTAAAGCCAAGGCGAAGAAACCGGCTTATGAGAGCAGAGCAGAAGGTATTTCACAATGCTGAAGTGATAAGCACCGCTAGTGGCGTCGTAATCTCGATGGTGCACCAGATAGGATAAGCGGGAAAGCGTGGGTGTTAGTCTACAATAACAGCTGGGGTTTAACGTCCCAAAACCACGATGTGATTATGAGGGACGCCGTAGTGGAGGGCTCCGGAAATTTCGACCACCTGGGGTTGTTTAACGTGCACCTAAATCTAAGTACACGGGCCTCAAACATTTTCGCTTCCAAGCATGGGTGTTAGTCAGCGCTCATTAGAATATTAGACGGCATTAGCTCGATGTCAGCTGCTCACATTAGCGCTTACACACACACAACTCAGCAGAAAGGCTAGTGTGGTTACAGCGCGCGCGTGCACGTTGGTCATGGAAAAGAAGGAAGGCAGAACCTTAGATTCACCGCCGAGGTGACTGGGCGGATAGCGTTGACTGTGCTCGCTTCGATTTCAGTTTTGCATGTGCATGTACACGCGCACATACAAATGCACGCACCAACATACATAAAGGATGGTTGGACCCCCTCGACGAAAAATATTTCTGGCACCTAAAAAGGACCCCACGTTCATGCATCCACTTCAAGAGGAATGGAAAACGAAGAGCACAAGGGGTTATGAGCGCTTTCAAAGCGAAGCACCGATTTGTTCCGCACCCAAGAAGAGCTTGTGGCTCGCACACATTACGCACTTTTACTGTGGCACGGTTACACACGCGAAGATGTACGCGCGCGCCGACACGTCGTTTCGAACGTCTCATGCCGTCGTACCAGGACGTACCGAGTGCTGTGCCCAGCCGACGGTGCGCGAGTTCGTGGAGATAGACCTTGAATGAAAGCACCAGCATATCGCGTGCAATGGGGTCACCGAGTAGAACACAGAAAGTATAGAAACTGCGCGCCGCACTCGCGGATTGCTCCTCAGACGTCGTTGCGGTAGGCAAGACTTCGTGACGCGACGAGCCCTCGTTAGGCAAATACATTTTAAAGTATATCCATTGGAAGTAAAGTGATTATTCACGCAGTACGCTTTGCACGCAGCGACAGCTCCTTCAACCGTCAGGCGCGCACACACAAATCGGCAACACTACCACCACCAAAGAAGGGCCCGAGTCAGGCCCTTCTTTGGCGGTGGTGGTGGTGTTGCCGATTTGTTTGAGGGTGTGTACTTGTTTTAGACTGATAAGCGGACAAAAACACAGACAACAGAGAATAGTTCCACCATGCATTTACACAAGCAGTCAGAGATAATGGTGGCGACCAGTTCGTGCGAGAGCTCAGATGCCCTTCTTCGCATTCGTCTGCGTCAATTTCTTGCTCAGCCAGTCATTTAAGCGCGTGTTGAATGACAGCAATACGCATGCGCAAGCATAAATACGCCGTCACATCCTTGGTCTGCGTCCTCGTCTTTTCTCGCGCTGTAAGCTGATCGAAAATGGACTATAACCAACTAGCCCAGATTTCCCTTCTTGTTTATGAATACGCTATTTCGCAAGTAATTTTCATCATTTGCACTTGCCTGCTATACGTATGGCCATGAAAACCTGTTCAGCATTTGTTATATATGTAATGTTTGTCTCTCACATATCAAGTTACAATGATTTTACGTTACTTTTCTACTAGCTGTTTCGTCAAGCTTAAAGCAGCCTGACAAGGTATCGCACGCACTCACGCACACACAAGAAAGAAAGAAAGAAAGAAAGAAAGAAAGAAAGAAAGAAAGAAAGAAAGAAAGAAAGAAAGAAAGAAAGAAAGAAAGAAAGAAAGAAATACGGTAGCTCAGGTGTCTGCGATCTTCATGCTTCTTTCAAGAAAAGTTTTTTTTTTTACTTAGCACCATGCAGCAGGTTAACGTAGTGGCTTTTAAGAGGAATCTCGAGCCCACGCTTTCCAAGACTGTTTGACGTCATACGTCTCATATTTCTCATTTAAAATAGAGAGGCCCGGGTCCAAAGAGTGGCCCGAATTTTTCTTTAGCCGTCTTTCTTTTGAACAGCGTGCGAGATTGGGTTGACCGCCGCCTTTCGAAAGCTGTACATGTACCTCCTAAGTGGCCTCGCGGACGTCGGTCATCGAATCGGAAGGAAATTATAATAGGTTAACCCCATTTTCGATTATTTCGCCGAAGTCAACCGTAACCGGCGCTTATCCATTAGCAAGGTTATTCTATGCTATACGACATCCCACTGACACACCGCATGCTACGCGCTCTCCAAGTTCAAAATTCCAATTTTCAGCGCAGTTGTATCGAAAAATGGAGGAAATTTATATGCCATTTTAGCGTCTAGTTATGCGTGCCTGATAAATCTTTAAATCTCAGCCGCCACTGCAACAAAGCCCGAAAGGGTCAAGTGATTTTAGCGATTTATGACGAAAAGATATTAATGTCCACGGCAGCACTCTGTCTCGTAGACATGAGGAAACAGTTGATTAATTAGAAGCAATAAGCGAGACATCAACTACGCCTTCGGGATTCCGATATCGGAGCTCCGATCTGAGTAAGAAATTCTTAATGCGCTATAAAATACATATATGCACTAGTTCCGTTCAATGTTGGCAGTATAAACCTCTACACCCTAACCCAGTGGCATCGTTCGGGAGCGCCTCTTTGTCGCGCAACAACAACCACTAGAGACTGGATTTTAGGCTAGCGCCTACT
The DNA here is from genome assembly GCF_013339695.2 of Rhipicephalus sanguineus. Classification (NCBI taxonomy): domain Eukaryota; kingdom Metazoa; phylum Arthropoda; class Arachnida; order Ixodida; family Ixodidae; genus Rhipicephalus; species Rhipicephalus sanguineus. The sequence goes on from NC_051184.2 coordinate 14,923,581, forward strand.
TTGTTCCTCGCGCTCCCATCGCGCCACTTTGATATATGAGCATGAATTAGAGGCTAAGAAGGGCTTTTAGAGTGTTTTTATGATGCCTATAAGCGCATATTTTCAAAACTGACGCCTATTTGAACACTCTCTGGCCTCAAGCTTCGCTCCCCCGGATGCAGTTTGAGACCGTTATACATGTTAACGCGCAATAATAATAATAATAATAATCAATCAATAAATCAATCAATCAATCAATCAATCAATCAATCAATCAATCAATCAATCAATCAATCAATCAATCAATCAATCAATGATTTATTTAACGTGCCCAGGAACAACCGTAAGGTCTTTGTGCTGGCGCACGCAAAAAAAAACAATAAAAATAAACAATACAATACAGACAGTTTTCAGAAATAAAAAGAGCAAAAACACGTAGACAAAGAGAAATGAACACAAAAGGGGAGGAGTAAAATAAGACAACACGAGAAATATTGACGGGGCATAAAAAATTAGATTGCATATATACAACTATGTGGAAAGACTGAGAAGGGAAGACTTTGTACATTGTGCCACACTATGTCAAAACAGTGCAAAGCTCGGATAAAAACAATGATTGTGGGCTATGAAAAACGTCAAGATCAAGAAAATTAACATTATAGAGACTTTGTATTCTGTGAACGGTAGAGTGTTGGAAGAAGCAGGCGGGTACATGAAACGGTCTGTTCTCTCTGGTTAACTTACGCGGAATTCGAAAATTTACACAATTGAGAAGTACAGGGCAGGATATGATACCGTGCACTAGCTTGTAAAGAAATAAGAGATCAGAGCGATTTCGTCGGCAGTGAAGTGATGGCAGTGATAATAATTCAGCAGTACTTGAACGAGATCCAGAGTCATTTTTAGCAAAGCGATGGTTATATATGCTGAGGAATTTTTTCTGGACTCGTTCAATGGTGTTACCGCTGGATTGAGCAATGCCATTCCATATCACGGACGCATACTCAAGTTGCGGAAGACATATTGCCGTGTACAATTTGTGTAGGGCCATGGGAGACCTGAATTCTCGAGATATTCTACAAACACATCCGAGAGAACGAAGGCCCCGCATAGCAGCACGCTTAACGTGAGAAGAAAAGTTTAACGCGCTGTCAACAACAACAACAAGATCACTGATTTCATAAACCTTGCATAACGGCACAGAATTGACAGAGTATTGAAATGACACGCTAGATGTTTTGCGAGTGATAGACATGAATTTTGTCTTCGAGGTATTCAGAGAAAGGTTATTACCGTCGCACCATTCGGAAAAAGAGCGCAAGTCTGACTGCAGCAAGCGACAGTCGTTAACTGAATGAATTTCCTTAAAAATCTTGACGTCATTGGCACACAAGAGGAAAGAAGAATTACGAATGGCAAAAGAAACATCATTAACGTAAATTAAAAATAGGAGTGGGCCTAATACCGACCCTTGAGGGACCCCACTAGTCACTTTATACAAAGAAGAGGCTTGGCCATTTACGGCAACATAACAATATCTATTGAGCAGATAGCTCTGCAGGAGATTCACAACTGACAAGTCAACATCAAAGTGCGCAAGTTTAACCATAATCAGCGTGTGGCTGACTACGTCAAAAGCCTTGCTCAGGTCACAGTAAATTACGTCAACCTGTCCTCTCTGAGAAATAGGTGTGGAGATCTGCGTCATGAAACTAGCAAGATTTGTGGTAGTTGAGCGGCCAGCAAGAAAACCATGTTGATTTGGAATCAATGAGTTTTTCACACTAAAAGACAATATGTCGTGAAGAGCCAGCTCGAAGATCTTTGATGTGGCACATAGTAGAGAAATCGGGCGATAATTAGAAGCATCTGTTTTAGAGCCCGACTTAAATACTGGAAAAACACGAGCAGTTTTCCACATGCTTGGAAATGTGGAAGTGTCCAGGCAGTTATTAAATATCGTAGTTAGTACTGGGACAAATATACTACCATAAGCTTTTAGTATGGCGGAGGGGATGCCATCTGGCCCACATGATAAGGATGGTTTTAAGCGCTTAATGCATTCGCAGATAAGATTTTCATCCAGCGACAAAGCACTGGATGAGCTAACCGCCTTGGGCTGTTGTCTGATATCAGTGCTAGAGTCTGAGGCCTTATAAACGGATGAGAAATGCGTGGCAAAACAGTCAGCGACGGCATGCACTTCTACCCCATTTGAGTCCAGTAGTCTGAAGGACTCTCCGCTTTTGCTGGACCGTTTACGTACATACTTCCAAAACTCAGCCGGCCTGTCAGAGGCGCTTTTTTCTAAGAATTCAATATACGAACTATGATCCCGTTTATATAGGCGTTTAGAGAGAGTTCGAAGGAAGCTGAACTCTTCCTTCCACTCGCTGGATGGAGAACATTTAGATTTCCTGTGTGCGTGATCTTTATGCTTCAGTGCACTGATAAGTTCAGATGAGAACCAGTGGGGATATTTACGTTGTTTAGGTGTATATTGGGGAATAAAATTACGCATGCTGCTCAGTACAAGCTCCGTAAACCGATCAACCTGCTCATCAACATTTGGTTTGTCAGTAACCTGTGACCACTCAACGGTAGACAAGTGATGATAGAGGCCCGTGTAATCACCTCGCTTGAAGGCAAATCTCGGAGATTTGTTTACGTAACTGCTGAAGCTCGTTGTTTCGGCTGATGCGGATAATCTTACGTTAAGTGGTGGGTGGAATTTGTCCGAACGTACAAGAGAGATGTCGGAGCGGGAAACTTCAAGAGGTTGATCGTTTGACACACACAGGTCTAAGACGTTCCCACTGGAATTGACGACTGAGTTATGTTGCAGTAGGGAATTAAACGCCAGAAAGTCCAAGAGCAGGCTGCACTTTTTCTCTATGAAATGATTGTAATGAGAAAAAGTAAGCGTGCTCCAGTCAATTCCAGGTGCATTGAAATCTCCAAGAACAATAATTCTGTGCCCACTATGAGAAGATACCACAAGTTCAATGGAAGACATGACATCATGAAACGAGGCAGGGGACATGCTGGGCGGTAAATAGAAACATCCAATCAACAATTTTTCACTGCGCTCAAGGTTGGTTTCTAGCCAAATGGATTCTTCGATAGTTTCTAGGTCTTTCCGTCTAACGGATTTCAGTGAATTGTCAATGGCAATCAGCACGCCACCGCCTTTCTGCTTGGTTTCACTGAAATCTCGGTCACTGCGGAAGGTGGTGTAGGTCGGGGGAAAAAAGTCAGATGAGGGAATTTCAGCGCCTAGCCAGGTTTCAGAAATAGCAATAATAGGAAAAGAAGACGAAAGAACATTAGAGAAAAACTCTCGTGTCTTGGTACGTAGACCACGAGCATTTTGGTAGAATATGTCTACGTTACACGGCACTTTCGATTCCAGTCACTTGCTCAGAGGGATGAAGCATGTCATCGCGCAGCTCCCCACGAAATGGCTTGAAGAGGCATCCGAGGGGCCACATCGAAGGGTCATTCAGGCGTTGTAGTCTTTCCTTGTCGACTTCGATGTAGAACGAAGAATAGGACTGAAATTTGGTTTGAAGTCGCCGGCAGGAGAAGGGAGACAGATCGAATGAAGCAATATGTTTTTTGATGTCAGCAACAGTGGTGTCCGGGCTCAGCTTCGTAATAAAAATGGCCTTTGGCCGTTGTGGCCGTTGAGCTACAGATATATTCGATGTTGTCATAGCTCCAAAAGAGGCGGGTTTCTTCTTTCTTTCCCCCTCAGTCACCGCTGCATAAGAGGCTGTCGCAGGCATCACACTGCCACGCTCGGACGTGTTCACGTCAGCTGGCGGCGAATTCGAAGATGAAAGAGTTTTGGAGAGAGGTGGTTCAGAGCAGGCAGCTTGCTCGGAAGTCACTGATAGCTCAACGATCACATGCGCTGGGGGGATCACAGGTGCCTTCACTGCCACTCCGGCCGTGCGGCGCGTCAGCTCCTCACGCAGGAAGCGGACCTCTGCACGAAGGGAGGCGACCACGCGGGCTTGTTGTTCAACACCGCGGGAGTGATCCTTACGGAGGCGCTCGTTGTCTTCGCGTAGTTGGGATACCTCGTCGCTGAGGAACGAGATTCCCTTCAAAGCGTCGAGGAGAAGGCGGCGCAGCCCGGCGAGATCGCCATCCGGAGGGGTGCACGTGGAGAGGGAACCGGTTTGAGAGCTGCAATGCTCATCGATGCACGCCGCCGAGTTGTCTTCGCTAGGCTTACCAGCAGCACGGCTCAGATCACATAAACTGCAGCAAAACGAGCGCGATCCAGACTTCAGGAGTTGCAGCTCTTCATCAGGCCAGGTTACACACTTCGCATGAACACGTTTAGAGCAATTTTCACAGCGGAAAAACTGCTGCTTACCGAAAAACGGGCAGGAGCATAGCAAGCATGCGTCCCAACTGGGAGCCATGGTGCGGGACTATAATAATAATAATAATAATAATAATAATAATAATAATAATAATAATAATAATAATAATAATAATAATAATAATAATAATAATAATAATAATAATAATAATAATAATAATAATAATTGATGGGGTTTAACGTCCGAAAACCACGATATGATTATGAGAGACGCCGAAGTGGAGGGCTCCAGAAATTTCAACCAGCTGGGGTTCTTTAACGTGAACCTAAATCTAAGTACACGGGCCTCAAACATTTTCGCCTCCATCGAAAATGCGGCCGCCGCGGCCGGGATTCGATCCCGCGACTTGCGGGTGAGCATTCGAGCAGTAGATCCACTAGAACACTGTGGCAGGTGTTAACGCGCAACACTGACTGTTCGGAACTCTATGGGGTTCAATCTAGTCATTTGGTTCAACCAACTCCCGACATAGCAGCAGTGAAATCAGACGAGCCCGCGAGCATACCCGCCGCGCTGACATGGCGCGAACGGTTGGCGCATGCGAGACCGCGGAGAGCAGTCAGCGGAAATGAGAGGGAGGAGCGAATAAGAAAAGAACATGTGATGTGCACGCGGCTCTTGTTTTGTTTAAAAGTTACTTTTAAGGTGTCCGCCATTAGGGGAGAAATTGGCTCGACGCGATTCGAACCGCGCTCCCTCACTCACTCCCTTCTCGTCTTTTAGCGATCTTGTTACATGCATCTGCTCTACCCTTAGCACTCATGGCGAAAAAGACACTTAGGACATGTTCATTGCAGCCAGGAGTGTGTTGATTCCACAGTGGACACTTGACTCACCAAGCTACAGAATTAATGGAGAGACCGTGTTCTGCGAACCGTGCGGAATAAAGGACTATAGCACGGCTATATTCAACTGTTGGTGCTCTTGTGCAATCATAAACAATAGCATTTTTGTTTTCCTGTCGTAGTTAGAGGTCGCGCACGTCTTCGTTTGAAGTTATTTGCATTTATGTAAAAATTTATTGTGCCTATATCTACAACATTGGAGACCTAAAATGTTGTTTTGCCTGCCTGTTTTTGGAGCCTAAAACGCGCTTTTTTAATGCCTAAAAATCCGCCCTCTAACAATTACCACCTATCTTACACGCATTTCCTTGTTTTAAAACTGCGCTATATTCTAAAATGTCAAATATTGAACATTCAAATCGAATGGTGTCCTTTTCTATTGTGTCTTAGAAGGGAGTAGCAGCTTTTCGTAAATAGGAATATAATCCCAATAGTTTACGGTTACTTAAAAAACGCCAGGCCTGCACTGAAACCGCAGCACAGTCACAGCGAAAGCTGGAAGAGCAGCGTTTCTAGAGCCCGTTGTAAGCTCTCTTGGGGCTACTAATACAAGTACACTAGCAAGGTACCCACTACGCCATAAATCACAATTTTTGTGAAGTTGGGAAGCACCTACTAAGCCATTATTCGTCAGTCTGCGGGGAAGCGAGGCACCAGCTACACGTCTGTAAGGCATTATGTGCACTTTGTTGACGCGACGACTGATGACGATGAAGAATTATGGCTCAGCCCTTTGTAATGGGTTGGAAGCTTTAAATGACCCACCAGTTATGTAATTTGCATTGGGTGACGCCCGGTCGCTATTTCCCTCTTCCGCCATGCTGTATAACATACGTTGACGTGGGAGAGACGGGTGGGGGGGGGGGGGGCTATGAACTTTACTGAGACCCCGAGGAAATGGATCGTGCGCTTATGCGCTTCCTTGGCAACCAATAGAAGTGCTCTTGCGAGGAACCCACTACGCTATAAATCACTGTAATTTTTGAGAAGTAGGGAAGCAGGCACTGTGCCATTTTTCGTCATTCTACGGAGAGCCGTGGTACCTGCTAAACGCATGTAAGGCATTATGCGCACTTTGTTGATGCTGTGCCTGATGACGATGAAGAATTATGGCGAAGCCCTTGGTAATGGGTTGGAAACATTCAACAACCTACTCGTTGCGCAATTCGAATTGTGTGACGCCTAGTTACAGAGTTCGCGTTGTGCGACGCTTGGTGCTTATTTTACTCTTCTACCACGCTATATTGCATATGTTAATGTGGTTGTATAGGACCTTTTTGCAAAGCAGTTAAAGAACCGGCATGGCTCAGAGGTTGAATACTGGGCTCCCACGCAGAGGGCCCATTTTATTTATTTTTATTTTATTTGTATACATACAAGCACAAGGACACAGAGAAAAGAGGGAGAGAGCAAGCTGGCAACTGCCACCAAGAGGGGCACAACGCCTGCCTGCTCTTTCGGGAGGAGGGAAGAGACAGAGGAAAGGAAGTTAGGAGGAGAAAAAGAGGAAAGGAGATAGGAAAGTGAAGAGAAAAATTGACGAAGACTTGGACAAAAATAGATAAACACACACACACACAAACACACACACACACACACACACACACACACACACACACACACACGCACGCACACACACACACACACACACACACACACACACACACACACACACACACACACACACACACACACACACACACACACACACACACACACACACACACACAAGAAAAAGAAACGCTTATAAACGGGTGGCCAGATCTGTTTGGTCCATAAAGGTGAGCAGAGCTCGATGGGCCTGGTCGCGTCGAGATACACAACCTCTCGGAAAGAGGTAATCGTCGATGGTCACGCATTTAAGTCCGAGAAATTTATATTCCTTAATCAGCAAAGCCCGCTGCGTAGCAAACGCTGGACAGTGTATTATAAGATGCTCAAGTGTTTCACATGAGCCACAAGCTGCACACAACGGACTGTTCACACGTCCTTGACGGAATAGGCGTTCGCGCACCAATACTGAACCGACTCTTAGTTTATATAACAGTGCTCTCGAACGACGAGGCAAGCCACGACCACGAACACGGGGAGGAAACGATCCGTTCGCGACACGCTGGTCTGGGTGCTGCTTTAGGAGGTGGCGGCGTATAAGCAGACGAGCGTTGTCCATCATAGACGAAATTTCCGGGCAGTCACAGTCATCATGATTACAAGATGAAGCGAGGCGATCAGCCTCCTCATTTCCAGCAATGCCCACGTGCGAAGGTATCCACTGGGCAGCTAGGGACATCCCGCGTGAGAGAATTTTTTCGGCTGATTCTACGATACTGCATAGAATAGGGCTGTCGGCCTCTTTTCCAGTGATTCTGCTAAGGGCACCGCGAGAGTCTGTAAGGATGACGACTTTCGATGTAGGCAATCCTTCTTGCACGTACTTAAGGGCGACATCAATCGCTGCTAGTTCCGCAGTCACTGATGATGATGGGTGAGGTATTTTAAACACTCGTCTGATGTCTGTCGAAGGACAAAAGAAAGCTGCTGAAGCCCCGAGGCCGTCGCTGCGTACAGATGCGTCCGTAAATACATTAACGTAATCTCCAAATTCTTCAAATAAGTGCGACTGGGCTAATTGGAATAGTGCCGAAACAGGTTGGTCACACTTTTTGCGTATTTCTGGAATTGACAGGTGAATGAGGAAGATGCATTTACTGTGCCCTTTCGATGTTGTCACAGAGGTGGTTTTGTCCGAATTGCCAGTAATGCCAGTAAAGGGCCCGGGTTGGAACCTCGTTCCATCCTGGAATTTTTTTTCTTATTTCGTTTTTTTTTTTATTTCGAGTGATAGTGGTTACGGACACCAGCGGCGGCGGCGGCAGACAACTACGGCGCCAAAAACGGCCGCTGAAATGATCTCATAACAGCTTTCTCTGTAAAACACCAAGTACACCCAAATTACCACTAAACTGGTGCAGGAGTACGATAAAGTTTGTCCCTGGCACAAAACAAGAGCGCTTAAGTACGCAGTGCAGCAGACAAAGTTGCTCGAGCAGTGAGGCCGGCGATACAACAATTATTCGTACTTTCTGATGAGTTCTGCGCTTTCGAAAAATCCGCTGATTTGATGCTGATGCTCCATTTGTGGTCTTAATGCTAAAATTATGGATACTAGGACGTGAGGAATATTTCATAGTAATTGTCAAAACGGCCGTTCAACATTCGAGAAGAATTTCAAAAGTATTCGGTAGTCGATTCGATTCGCTTCTGGCACTAATCGATTCGTACTCAATTTGGTCACCGTTTGTGCAGCCTTGCAATCTCAAAGGAGAAGGTCTCACTGACGTGAATGTATTTATACACTAAAATGATTGTCCAAAGGAAGTGTAGACCTCTGCGCTAGGGACGCTCTATGGTTTGGACCAGGAAAAAGACTCGATACAGACTGGTACGACGCAATGCTAAAAGCCGAGAGGGAGAGAGAAAAAAAGAATGAAAGAAATGAAAAAAAAAGGTACTACCGAGGTGACCATATAGTCATATTGCACGCGTAGGAATAGCGTAGAATATGCTTACGACAAAATAAAACCACCGCCACCGTTCCATCGCGAAAGCAAGACGTGTCGTGGCCGCGTAATTTAGGTGGCACCTTGCCAAACCAGGTCGCGACAGTACGAGCCCGATTTCTTTTCTTTCTTTTTTTTTCTTCCTTGCTTGTTTTTACGCGCCTCGATCGTTTCTTTTCCCGCCAACTTCTTTTGTATGCTCTCTCGCAGAGTTAACAAGCCTTCGCACGTGCGATAACTCAATTCCCCCAGAAATATGATAGGTAGGAAGGAGGCTGCTGGGATTTTGTAAACTCTGTAGTTAGCGTAAGGTTCTCGGGTTATAATCGCGTCTTTATCTGGCAAGGACTCCGCTCCCTACCTTTTCGCTGTTGTCTCACCCGTCCGTTCTTTATTCAAAACAGCAAACATCTGAACTAGCCAGCACGACTAACAGGCTGGACTGATTTTTCTTCCCTTTCGGATATGCTCCTCCACCTCGCGGATTTAAGTAGAATCTATTTGCAATAATAATAATAATAATAATAATAATAATAATAATAATAATAATAATAATAATAATAATAATAATAATAATAATAATAATAATAATAATAATAATAATAATAATAAAATTAATAATAATAATAATATCTGGAGTTTAACGCCCAAAAACCACGATATGATTATGAGGGAGGCCGTAGTGGAGGGCTCCGGAAATTTCGACCACCTGGGGTTCTTTAACGAGCGGCTAAATCTAATCACACGGCCCTCAAACTTTTTCGCCTCCATCGAAAATGCAGCCGCCGTGGCCGGGATTCGATCCCGTGTAATTCGGGTCAGCAGTCGAGCGCTATAACCACTAGACCACCGTGGCGGGCCTTGCCATAGTGAACTGAACAATGATTATACATAATGATTCTCATGGAAGCCTTCTTACACGAATTGTTACTTTTAAAAACTTCCTTGAAATTCTTTCCATTTCAATGAAGCTTCTTTATTCTCTTCCCTTCCTTTTAAGCATTATCACGGCGCTCACGGTTTGCACCAATACAATCCACTTCTCTCCTTGTCTGACACTTGCGCGATCGTGCAACGCATCTGGCCTGTCAAGAGTGTAACATTCGTGACGCTAAATTTAAAGTGCTGACGGAGCTCAGCCCTATTGTACGGCAAAACGAGCTTCAATCGGATTTTCTCGGGTTCTTTCACGTACACCGGTTTCACTGGCATTTTAAAAAGTTCATTTTTACCCCACCATGCGCAGCGTATCAACGAAGTGCGCGGTAAGCGATAGCTCTCGATCGACGCCGTCCTCTCATTTAAGAATTCCCACTACGGCGCCCACGCAATTATAGAAGAAAAAGCTTTGACGGCCATGCTTTAATATAGCGCAGACCGAGGGAAGCAATTTTATACAGAAAACATGTCACAGGTTGTCATGTTTTGAATGCAGCAGCTATAACATGCTTGTAACCCTCTTGGCTCTTTCCGAAAAACACTGTTGTCGTTCGGAAACCAGTTCTTCATATTGTGTGTACTTCTGCACGTTGTGTACAATGAACACGATGCTTGTAAAATACATATCGTAAACCAATAATAGTGTTAACTAAAGTTGACGTCCATACTTTTTTACGACTCGCCTGGTACATTTTTCTTTCTTTTTTTTTTTAGTGCTCCCGATGTAAGTGCGATTATTCGGAATTTTCAACGCAGTTATATTATGTGCACTAACCGTGTTAACTTCTAGTACTACTATATTCTGTATTTTTACAACATATGATTTTAATTGTTCTAGTATTTTTTGTGTATATAAGATATTCAAAGTATTTTGTATTTATTGTCATGCGTATTTAATTAGATAAAATATGCCTTTGAAGCTACCCTGTTATTGCACTGGTATACGGAATCATAATGATATGAACCGCACCTCTGCTTCTAACATGCATGTAGAAAACTCATGTATTAGATTAGACCGGTCACTAGCCACCCAGGCTAACGGTCCAAATATCTTTGCAACCATTTTTGTATTAATTGATTGAATAAACATTGACCGACCGACCGACCGACCGACCGACCGACCGACTGACTGACTGACTGATGCGTCATTTCATGTGTCACCTCGGCATCAGGAACAGCATGCTTCTGACATTTCCCTTTAATAATTGTTGGGTTTTAACGTTCTAAAGACGTTTCTTTTTAACCAAGGGAACTACTCCAATGCCTACTATATCTGTATATCTCCAGAAACCAGGGCACACTAGTATTTTCGCACTACCGTCTCAACTGGAACGCATCTCAGCCGCGGGAGGGATTCGGACCCAAGGTCTCCATGCACTTGGAGGAAGCGGGTAGACGGACACCGACAAAAGAAAATTACAACTGTCTCTGTCCCTTATGAAATGACATAAGACGAATTTAAGGCTAAAACGTACACACGCTTTGCTATGTATTAAGTGCACAGGAAGTACTTGCTGCATTTCTTTGTTCAATTTCACGCCTTTATTTTACGTATCGATCTCACGCCCTTTCCGCCGTTCGAGTCACGCGTACGCCGCTTTCTTTTCTTATTTTGTTCTTTTTTTAGGAACGCCGCAAAGACGAAGTGAACGGGCACCGCGCGCGCCTCGAGCAACGAGGTTTGCAAATGGTCAGATGACTTTTCGTACGAGTGCGAATCGACGCCGGCTTTTCGTTTAATGTCACGTTCGCGTGAAACATATAAGGCTTTCGCCTTAAAAAATAAAAAAAGTGGGCACGAGGCGAGGTGACCCTGTCGCGAAAGATAGCTCCGTCACTTGAAACTGAGATCCCCAGCAAACAGGCGCAGCGAGGCACGTAGGGGTTGTTCCTCCCCGGCTTGCGGAGCTTTCCGTGCTGCACAAGCAGGCGGGGCACGCGACGTATTGTCGGCCGTGCTCCTGGCACGAGTGGTCTCCCTCGGCCCCCTCGGCTGGGGAGCGACGGCTAATTCGGGAGGCGTCGGCACCGGCCCAGACGTCGGGAGAGTGCGTGCACAAATATGCGACTTGGCCTGGACCCTCATGCCCAGGTGCCCAGAGTAACGAAACGGAGAAGCCATGTGCGTGCTTGTGTTGTCTGATACTGAAGAGCGGCCGAGTATTGCGGGTCGTACCACGGCGCTCGACTGCTGACCCGAAGGTCGCGGGATCGAATCCGGGCCGCATTTCGATGGAGGCGAAACACGGCCGGTATTGCGGCCCGTGTACTTAGATTTAGGAGCACGTAAAAGAACACAAGATCGTTAAAAATTTCCAGAGTCTTCCACTACGACGTCCCTCATAATCATGTCGTGGTTTCAAGACGCAAAACTCGAACAATTCGTAATTATTTTTCTACGCGCTCGTTCGTGCAGCTACTTGCTCGAGGCCCCTCGCGCTGTGCCTTCGAAATGTGTGAAGATACAAAATTTTACCAGAACTAGTCGCTTGTCACAGTGCTCTTGTTTTACATAGTTTGATAATTATCACTGTGCTTATATTTCAATGGTGTCTAACATTTGAAGCTGTTTTTATCATGTAGTTTTCTGTCCGTTTATTGTTAAAGCTAAGCACATAAAGATGTTTTGTTGCCATACTTTTTTTATTTATCTCCACTCACTGTTTTCTAACAGTAGGTCTCCTTTCAGCCATGTGCTATGAGACCTTCGTCCGAAGAAGTATGCTGTACGCTTGAATTTTTAATCAAAATATAAATATTAAGCGAGTGACCGACTATGGACGAGTGGAATCACCATCACGGTGCAACATACACTGTATATCACCCAACCGTATTAGACACGTTAGCAGAAGTTATACAACCCAGAAATTTCTGTATAATATATTCCGTTGTATTATATTATATAGCGATTGAGCGCTGTGGTTACTGATCTGCGTTTTCTTACATTGTCTAATATCTATAACCAGGAACCATCAGTTGTTTTCACGCGTTCTCTCGTAGTAAACGCTCCCCTTTGCAATGCGATTTGATAATGAAAGTTTATGAAAAGAGAGAGACAGAGTAAACACATCTTGTTTGCGCTGCCTTCTGTCTGAAACATTTCGTGCGCTATATGAAATCAGATTTCTGGGAGTTTCAGTAACTTCTCTTTCACGCCACTTTTCAATATTGGCTGCCTTTTGAGCCCCCTATAATAACAACACAGTGCAGTTTTATGCGACATTTACGTCATCATGAGAATACCAGCAAAGAACGCGCTGCAGCAAAATTCCAGCGGAGAGAAAAACGCCGCAACAAGTTCATTTTTTTTTATAAAATTTAATTCGCTACCCATCGGATGCGTGCTCTGCGCGCTTTATTTTTCTAGAAAAAAAAAAGAGAAAAAGATCTACACAGGGAGGGCTGCGCGATAAATACTTCATGACAGTGTAATTATCCACCGAACTTGGAGTACTAAATTGAATATGGTAATAATACTAACGATAGCTTTTTACAAAGCAAAGTGACCGTAAAAGTGCCGTGGCTGAACGCGGTTAAACCAAGCTTGTCGAGCGATAGCAGCAACTACAGCGGAAAGCGTGCCGCGACGGTGTCCCGCGGGTCGGCGCCCCCGCGCGGCAAGCACGCTGTCCACATTTCTCTTCGTATTGGCGACGCGGGAGTCATGCGACAGGAGTTGAGGTCCTGAAGCGCGCGCGCCCGCCGTCTCGCGGCTCTCGCCAACCAACGAAGAGGGAGAGGGGTGCGCGGGATAGGAGAACAAACCGACACTGCGCATGTCCGTTGCTATGACGACACACATGCGAGGAGGAAGAGGACGAAATTGACGGCTGAGCTTCAAGTTCAAACGCATGCACAGTTGTTCTCTGGGTTAGCACCGGGAGGACTAGCGATATCGCTCCAAAAACACTTTCCCTATCTGAGATGTTCGAGGTGAGGGTGCCGCTGAGTTGCTCAACGCCTCACTTTCATGTGTGAGTATCGAACGATACCGTAGAGACGTCTGTTGTCCAGCGATGTAGATGTCGACACCGCTTCGCAAAACAGCACACGGAAACAATAGGCGGGCAGATTGCGTGCCCACTTCAGGTGCTCGAAAGCTGATTGCAATCGTTCGATACTGTCAACCTCGCAGACACAATGCTTCACAGCCGAGCTGTAAGGAGGCGGAGTGAGCAAGAGGCGTCTCAAAGATGTTGCCTTCCACAAAGACACGTCGTCGCCTGCTACACAACGAGTGCGAGAAGTTCTGTTCTCTCAAACCCGCTCCTGCCAAGAATTACATATTGCGGCAACGCTTCTGTTGCAAGCTGGCTCTGAAAGAGAGACTGCCTGTCTGCGTGTTGTTCTAATGAGTCGGCCTTTCTTCTCAGCCGCGACAGCACGATGCCGTCGCAACGTAATAAATGTAAAAGCATGACCGCAAGGTCTTAACGACGCGCGACAGCTAGCTGTGTCAACGAAGACGACACGAGGCGGAAAGGAGAGCAGGTGGAAAGGTCGACCATGTCACGACGCCTCGGAAGGGCTCCTATGCTCTTCGCAGTGCTGCTCTGGGGTTTTGTAGCAATAACCACGGCAATGAAAACTGTTCGCGTTGCTCGTTACGCGGCTTAGTGATTGCTATCGACGGCATCACGTGCAATCGATTTGCAAGCACGGACTCGCCTGCAAGATACACGGTTGTTTTACAGGGTAGCCTCGAAATCAACGCTGTAGGTGTGTTGCGCATGTGCGTTGTGAAGGTACACAGCTCCCCTCTCGCTGCCAGTGTGGCTTAGCAGCTTAAGTATTGCTTTGATAAGCTCTACCACGCAGGCTCGATTTCAAGCAAAGGTGGACGCAATCCAAAGGAGCGCGGGTGTATGCGCTCCGCACCCATTTCTTGTTATTTTTCGGAGCTCGTTAAAAAAAAAAAGTATTTCGGAGCCCCTTAGTAGAGTGTGCCTCTGATATATATGGCGTTAGCACGTACAAAACAATTTCTCTGTTAACTTGAACAACGCGGTAACTGACATACTGCTTTGAGAACACAGGAGGCGATAAGAAAGAAGCATGCACATTACTTGCAGGTAAGTGGCTAGGACCAGAGTTGCCAGTTCCGCTTATAATAAGCGGATTCGGACTTTCTCTTTCCGCCGAGTCGCTTGTCGCGTTTGTTGGGCTTATAGAATTTTTCCATCAAACATAGTTTTTTTAGTGATCATCACTTTGACCAATAGCGCGTTTGTCGATGACTTTGAGTGGTTGAGTGTTGAAGTCGAACATACGTTGGGGGAATCAAAAAGTGACGTTAATCATGCACTGGCAAACGTGCATTCAAAGTGAGAATAACTTGGAGACGTTGTTAAAAAGCAAATATATTTGCTGTCGTTAATAGTTGCGCAAATTTTCGCTTTGCAAAATAATTAAAGTGATTTGTTCAACTCCCCTTCGTATTTGAATGACGTTTTTTCATTATAATCAAACATATTTCTATGAATGAGAAAATTCATTAAATTTCCGCTGCTTTCGGGCTTCTTCTCGAAAGACGCCCCGCTTTTTTTGGGCTGCTTTTGTGATGATTATTACTTCGATAGCATTTGGCAGCTCTCGCTAGGACCTACACCTCAGATTAAATTATTTAAGACGCCTGGGCGTCTTCAAACTTGATTTCATCCAGTGAAGTCTGAAAACCCGACCTAAGCAATAACATTTTTTACATCTGTTTTTGCCGTTATTTTCTTTTGTTCGAGAGAAGAGCTATTGTATAGTGCAGACAACAAAATCAGCAGTAAACGGGTCTGCTAACTGCTCTACACGAAAAGGTGTCGAGTCCCACCATCAGTGTTGGAAAAACTCGGCATTACTACAACCGCGGAGTCGCCTTACAAGCGCTTCTGCTGGACAACGACGCAAGCAGCGCACCTACAAAAGCAAACGATGCTATTACCGCGCTAAAACAGCGTAGGCGGTGACTCTATAGTACAGCTGACTACGTTTAGAGTAGACACAAAATGCCTCGAAAAACACGACCGTTGCGTTTTTCGTCTCAAATTTCGCGAAGTTTGCGTGCTTCTACTCATGTAGCACGGCGCAACCAGCTTGTACCCCCCCCCTCTCTCTCATTATTTGTGTGTGTGTGTGTGTGTGTGTGTGTGTGTGTGTGTGTGTGTGTGTGTGTGTGTGTGTGTGTGTGTGTGTGTGTGTGTGTGTGTGTGTGTGTGTGTGTGTGTGTGTGTGTGTGTGTGTGTGTGTGTGTGTGTGTGTGTGTGTGTGTGTGTGTGTTTGTGTGTGTGTGTGTGTGTGTGTGTGTGTGTGTGCGCGTGTGTGCGTGCGTGTGCGTGCGTGTGCGTGTGCGTTTGCGTGCGCGTGGGCGGCATGTATGCTCGACCACCAAGTGAACACAGTTTCAGTTTTGAGGGATGGGAATGGGATAACTTAAAAAATATAACAGTGGACGTACAGCGTGCCTGATTTTGCTTTCTCAACTCCACGGCACGAAGTTCGTCGCGGTAATGCGTCGAACAATCGTGACAAGGATTACAGACTGAACTTCGCAAACAAGTGAAAAGAACCGCCGTATGATGCAGGCTGTTCTGCTGTAGCCTTTCCATGCTCGAATAATGCGGCACCACCACCCGACACTTACACAGATCCAAACTTCACAAACAGAAACAGAGAGAACAAGATAGAAAGAAACAAACAAAGTGAGGTTGACGAGAACGAAAAATCCTCTTTTCTACATTATGTTTAAGACTGCATTGAGAGAAAGATAAAAAAAAGTGTAAACGACCAAATTAGATCACTAAACACGTGAGCCAGTGAATAACAAAGCAGAAAATGAGCTTAATCCTTTATTCGTATTGCTGTACTGCGAAGGGCCAGAAGAAAGGATAAGGACAACGAGATTAACCGGTCAGCCATTTCGCCAAATACCCTGGATGGCTCTGCAAAGGTCCTCATTAAAGCGTTACCCAATACCACAACACGGAGAGAATTCGCTTCACGATATTACCACTAATAATATTAGTGAATGCGAATAGCGTCTTCTTTTCTTGGCTAGCACGACGGCACCCGGATGGGTGGACGATACCTCCCTTCCCCCACCCTCACACACACAATAGTGACGTCAGTGCAACGCGTATGTACGCCAGATAACCATAAATAACAATGTGAGCAATGTTCCGATATCTGGGCTTTGGCCTCTGAGTCGCAGTACAAAGGCCCTATGCGATAACTACCACAGAAACTTATGTCGGTGGTTTGCTCAAAAATTTCCTTCGTGCAAGCAGGCGTTGTGAGACGCGTTTTGCCAACGCTGACGGAGTGCCGCTGAGTCTCCGTTGTCCTATTCTTATTGACAATGATAAATGATACCAGCCAACTTTGGCTACAAGCGCAAGACTACAAGCGCACTTGCGCTTGTAGTCTTGCGCTTGTAGTGTCCACTTCGTTTCGTGTCTCCCTCATAACTTCGTATTTCGCAGTAACTGTAGCGCAGTTTTTATAATCATGAAAAACCAACTAGACCAATACCTCACTTTGGCTATCATTTTTTAAGAGCGGAGCTGTATAACGCCGAGGGAACTCCCTGGGGATCATCGTCCGCACTTTCTAGCCCAGCTGCGAGAGCGAACCTGACGAGAGGTAAAGCATGGGTTAACCTAAGTGGATGAGAGAGAAGTCTAGTGTATCGAGTTGAGCCTGGTAGAGAAAGGGTAGCGACGTGGACAAGGTGAAGCTAGGTAGATAGGATGAGAGAAAGAGCGAACCTGAAGCGTAGTAGGTGGTGCGGAGAGGAGGAATGAGCAGAAGCGCGATTGGGTGTGCCGGTGAAAGGAGTCGACCAATGGTAGCAAGCGCTCGAGAACAGCTGGTGCTGTAGAGAGAGGAGGAACGAGCGTTGGCGAAAGCGGCGGAAAGGCGCGCTGATGCCCCCAGCTAGCGTGAAGTCAGTTGAAGAAGCGCACAATTTTATTTTTTATAGTCAGCGGTTGTGAACATTTGTAGGCACAGTTACAAGAGTTCGGGAGGATGACCGCCGCACATAGGGGTTACATATTTGCTATGGAAAGAGCGAAGGCTCTGCAATGCGAAGTTCAGCTGTAGCTACTTTACGAAAGTGCAGCAGAACGTTCAAGAAGACTGTCTTTCTGGCCCTGGGGAAGGAGAGAGCACGTGCAAGATTGAAAGAAAGAGAAAGCAGACTCTTTTTTATTTGTTGCCCTTGACATTCTGGGAGCTCGAAGAACGGAAATAGCGAATCCGCCTTCTGAACTAAACTTTAGAGGAGTGAAAACAAAGGAATAGTACGCTTTGGAAATAACCAAGGCATCGGCAAGAGCTCGGGCAGAAAGACATAACTCAGCCATCTTAACGCTGTGCGCTAGTTTAAAAACTGCAGCGTCGTTACGCTAAATGCGTGCAGCGCTGTCGAAGTTGAAGCACCGCAGGCTGAGTTCTTCACACGCACATGGCCTGCGAACAAAATGGTACCGATCTATCCTCCACGGTTAACAACAGAGTGCTTTAGATTCCGTTAATTGTCGAAAACGAGCTGTGCTATCAGCAGTATCTATTTATCCGTCCGTAAATCTATCTATCTATCTATCTATCTATCTATCTATCTATCTATCTATCTATCTATCTATCTATCTATCTATCTATCTATCTATCTATCTATCTATCTATCTATCTACTATCTATCTATCTATCTATCTATCTATCTATCTATCTATCTATCTATCTATCTATCTATCTATCTATCTATCTATCTATCTATCTATCTATCTATCTATCTATCTATCTATCTATCTATCTATCTATCTATCTATCTATCTATCTATCTATCTATCTATCTATCTATCTATCTATCTATCTATCTATCTATCTATCTATCTATCTATCTATCTATCTATCTATCTATCTATCTATCTATCTATCTATCTATCTATCTATCTATCTATCTATCTATCCTTCCATTTATCCAACTGATATACAAGTAAGACACATCAAAGCCGGCTGGCTGCGTTCAACCCTGCACAAGCCTCTCAGTGGAAAGGGGGCACGCCTTTAAGATAGGGTTTACCCCGCGGGAAGCCAAAAGGCTGGATGGCTCAAAAATAGGCGCGCGCGGCGTCACCGAGGGGCGATTCATCTATCTTTACCTAGACGTCACCGGGAACACGGCAGCCGAAGAAAAACACGCGGCTCGCGTGAAACAGCGGTTTCGGGCGAGCGGTACGAATTCCGGACCGATTGGGCACTGGTACGGAGCGGGGAGGCGGAAGCGGTCGGAAAAGCATCCACGTGACTCGTGTTCGCTCGTTTCTCGCCCATTTGGTGGCTGTCGTCATTTCGGTTGTTCTTGACATGTGCCAAGCACAGCCGCGACAACCGGCCGCCATCGTGAGTCAGCGCCACCCTTCTCCGAAAAGTTATCTCGACGCACCTGGAGTGGACAGTGGCCGGAAGGAAACCTTCCGAGACCCAAGGACCGAAATACTAAAAGCGTGGGGTTACCGTTCTCCTTCGAACTTGCATCACGAGACAGCTCGCTCGAGGTTTCACGAAAAGATTAGCTTCGCCTAGAGCACCTTGATGCTGCTCGTGTCTCTCTGGTCTGGATGACGCGAGAAGCTGCTGAGAAACTGCGCAGAGCAGCCTCCATGAAACGCTACCGTAAGATTTGAAACATGCAACTAGAATGGAAATTCGGGTGGTATATGTAGTTGATTGGGGAAGAATTAGAACGTGTGCGTAGGCATTTATTTTAGGTATCAGCGTGAAAGCTCTCCTTCACTGCCCAAGGTGACCGGTTCCCTTAGTTGCATGCAGAAAGCCGTTGGCAATCGTCACTTTTCTTGCTTGGGTCACCGTCTTGAGCCGATCTTTCAGGCTTGAGGCTGCGAGCGAAGCCTGCCACAATACTGCTCAGTTCTTTCCAGTCTCTTCCTGGTTTTATGCGGTGTCTAGTTGTACTAAGAGTGTAGTAGGTTAGTTTCAGCGAATGAGAACGAAAATTTGACATTATACACATACTTCTTCTTGGGGATCGTTGGGGTAGAGGTCACCTCAAGCGGAATCTAACACACGCCTCCCCTTCGGTAAAACAGCTATGGCTTACGACCCAAATTACAATATGCTAGCTTTGGTCAAAAGTAAGAAGACGCCGACCAAAAACTTAAAAAATAATAACAAAGACGTTTCGGCTCCCGTACGGGGGCCTTGTTCACAAATGTAGCAACGAAAGAAAGCGGGTTGACTATGTACGTGCAAATAGATGGCGCAAACAGCGTGCGTAAACACAAGGAAGGGTGCCGTCATTGGTGATTTAGAGTGGTATCAGTGGTTTGGATTAGTAATGACTCGAGATGAAGTCGCGAGGTTAGATTTCTTTCAGTGGCTAGCACATGCGTACTGGCCCAGTCAATGTCATGTCCCTTTGACACAGAATGCTCGGCGAGTGCATTTGAAGCCACTTTTTCTTTTTTAACGTCGTAACAGTGTTCCCTCAGGCGTCTTTGAAAATCGCCTGTCTTGCCGATGTACACATGGTCACAGTCTGCACAGGGAATATTGTATACGACGCCTGGGAATTTGTCTTTAGGAAGCTTGTCCTTCACGTTTGTCAGCACACTTTTCAGCTTTTTCACCGGCACATGCGACACGTGTACGTCAAAGGAACGGAGCACGCGTGCTAAGGCCTCACTGGTTCCGGGAGCATACGGTATTTTGGTCGGCGTCTTCTTACTTTTGACCATGATTGTTCCCGACCAGACGAGTTTTCGTCGAACTCTTGATTTCAATATGCTAGCTTTATTTGGAATGTTCCCGAACACGTTTAACCGATCCTATTGAATCAATAAAAAAAAAACGTGCAGTTAGATTTATATATCCCGATTACTGTACGGTTACTAGCGTAACCAAATTAAAAGACAGAGCACTACTACCAAGTCTTCAGACACGTCGAAAAATCACAAGCCCATTATATCGCACGTTTCTTCGTGCTTTGTCTAACTGTTTCTCCTAAACATCCAACTCATCGCATATTTTGGTGCATCAGCCATGTTAAAGCTGTATGCCCTCCATGTGCCCGCACAAACCACGCACATGCCTTCCTTCTTTATCAATATAGCTATCGACTGCAACAATCTTCCCTCAAACGTCATCCTTCATGTAAATCCTGTTCTCTTCAAAGCCACCGTCGAGTCATTTTTTGTCAACTTCAACTAACTTGCTTTTTCACCCACTCCTCATGTAAAAACCTCTTTACAGGGTCCTTGAGGTATTTTCAATAAAAAATTCGGCAGATCCCACGCATTGTGGGAATAGTCGACGTGTAGCTGTCTAGGCTGATATATATATATATATATATATATATATATATATATATATATATATATATATATATATATATATATATATATATATATATATATACGTGTTGGCTTTGAGTCAAGTGTTACGAGGTGGATCGACGTGTTTTTGTAATTGTGGTAGCTGTGTGCACAACGTGGGCTTACCAGGCACGTCGACTACACTGGCGTTTAAAGGGTAACTTATGGGCTGACGTAACGTCAGGACTCTTGTTAGAGCTCAGACGTCAGTTTTATCGAAACGAAGTGCATGCTACCGTGCGATTATGTGAATATCATACGCAGCATTCGTTAGCGTATTTCTCCGGGGTCCAGCAATGCTTGAATATAGCTCGTTGAGTCATACGAGCACACATGTAATGTTTATCAGTTAGCTATAAAAGCGGAGCCAACACTGGAGCCACAATCGACGTTCACCCCGACAGTGACGCCTGTATAATAGGAGTACACATGTAATGTTTATTATCTTGTTATAAAATAACATTTTATTTTAAATAACCCCATTTGACGCTGCACCGGCATGACGCCTGCATAGGATGTTTTTCCTAAGCAGTTGCAAGACCTGGCTTGGCTTTGTGGTAGAATACTTGACTCGCAGAATGCTTGGGTTCCATTCCTGCTGGATCCCGAGTTTTATTATTTGGATTAGTTGGGGCCAATGCGACCAATGCCGCCTTGACTCTCTCGCGTTTAAATTAACAACTCGTCGCCGTTCCTGGGCAGATATAAACTGTAATTAACCTGTGGAGCATACCCGCATACCGGGGCCCGTGGTATACGGGTATGTGCCGCACGTGAGTGGAGGGCAGTGTTTCATGACGTACACGGCAGATTTTTCCCGTTATTCATGTCATGGCCAGACATTCATGTTCGTCCTACCCTCATGCCCTCCTATGCCAATATTGGCCTATACCAATTAAGGAGTCGACCACAAGAGAAACAGACGTAGGCGGCTAGATAGATAGAAGAGCTCAAAGTGACTTTGGTTAGCTAACAAATGCTTCGCATTTAATAAATAAAGGTATCCCAGTTCGTTTTTTTTTTTTTCGTCAGCGCAATGTAGGCACGACGCAGCGGCGCTCAGCAAAGATGGAGACTGCCCCACAACCGTTCGCAGCCGCACACACGCAGGGCACGCCGAAAGGTAAGACGAGTTTCTCGCGGACAAATGCACCAGTGGTAATCTCCGAGCTAGCTAAGCTCAGCCGGAGGCCATTGCATGTGTTTTTGGCGTTCATGGGAGGATTCGCTATGCGAGGCTGCGCTCGATTATTACTTGCGACAGGGTCTGTCGAGCAGTACTAGTAGCGTCCTGGACAAAGACGACGCGCCGGTGTTACACGAAGGAAGTTCTGCCGCGGTGCTGCACAGTGCGGTGGGCAGACCCGGCGGTCATTGGGCTTCGACCAGAGCAGAGGGAAAGCCCGGGGGAAAGTCTCCGGTGATTTCGTGATTTCGTTGCTCCTGCTTCAAAGCGGTACCAATCAGCGCTCACTGATTTTTTTGCGCGACTAAGGAGGAAACCGAATGACAAAAAGAAAGGACAACACCTCACAGGGTAGATTTGTGCCGCCGGCCTCACAGAGGGCTGCCGATATATTGAGTGCCTTCCGTAATGCGGGCCGGACTGGACGTGCACGTGAATGTTGCTGTAAGAGGCGTCTTGTTTCGTAACAGCGTGCGTTCATTTCGTAGCTGTGTTCCCATCAGGTTTGTCATTAGAACGGGCAGTCTTGCCTGCACACTCGTTTTTCTTCTTCTTCTTTCTTTTTCTTTTTTTTTCTTTTGAGAATGCGACAGCATCTTTATATATGTGCCAAAGCAATACAACAGAAAGTGCAACGCGAAATCTTCCCTGCTTGTTTGGTTCCTTTCACCTAAAAGCATTGCAAGGTCACCGCAATGCCATGCCGGGCAGCAAGAAATCGGGGGTAGCATCGCAATCGCCAACATCGAGTTTTAACGAGATCATCCGATGTCAAAACTGCATAGCCAAATTAGCACAGCAACAAAACTGCACAAATGAAGAAAAACTATTGAACAACAACAACAACAACAAAAAAACAAATTGTGAAGAAACGAGAGAACGCTGCAACAAAAGAACCGTCGATCGAAAGAGAACTGCTATACAGGAGGGCAGAGCTTTTCGCTTATTCGAGGTTTCGTTTGCGCAGTTCTAAACTGCGCTGTTACTTGGCATGTATTGGATTAATGAAGGCAAGCGACACTTATGTGCATTCTCAGCAACTTGCTCTTTGTCTGCAGGTAATGTACAAATTCTGCACTGGCAAGATTTATAAAGCCTACATATCTGGTCCGTTTAGGTTAATAATAGTAAATATATCTGGTTTCAGCAACCTAGATTCACTAGCTGAAAAATAGTGTAAAGCTCCAGTCCAGAGGTCGTCTGAACCGCTCCATAACTAAAAAAATACCATACGTTTACAGACGACCTGCCGACGATGGATGTTAGCCGAGTGTATTTATTTATTTATTTATTATTTATTTATTTATTTATTTATTTATTTATTTATTTATTTATTTATTTATACCTGAAAGGCCCCTAAAGGAAGGGTTTTTACATGAGGGGATATTACGTCGCAGGAAGCCAAGAACGCGATTTGCAGAATTAGTTATGCTGGTTATGCGGGTGTGCCATGATAGGTCAGAAGTGAGATTAATTCCAAAATACTTGTAGGTGTTTACAGCGGATATTAAAGAGCCACATATTATATAATCGCGAGCAGGGTACGTCTTCTTTCGATGAAAAGTGAGAAGGGGGGTTTTTGATGCGTTTAATGACATGAGCCACTTGCGGCACCAATCTTCAATTTGACTGAGGTCAGATTGTAGGGATAAAACATCGTTCTTATTGTTAATGGGGCGGCATAGCACGCAGTCATTTGCAAACAATCGAATCGCGGAAGAAATGTTAGTTGGAAGATCGTTAATGTATATGAGAACGAGCAGGGGTCCGAGGACTGTTCCCTGAGGAACCCCGGATGTAACAGGTGTGAGAGAAGAGGCGTGTTCGTTAACGTAGACAATTGCTGACGGTTACACAGAAAATCAAGTATCCAGTGAAAACCAAGATAATGAAGGTTTAGGCGAGACAGCTTTAGGAATAGGCGGTTATGGGGTACTTTATCAAAAGCTTTTTTCAAAGTCCAAAAATAGCGCGTCAACGGGGGTGTTAGTATCAAGGCTAGAACTGATGTCATTAATGAAGAGAGCCAGTTGAGTGTTACAGGAAAGGCCCTTCTGGAAGCCATGCTGACTGGGATGAAAGAAATTAACAGAGCTAAGAAACTTCGCAATATGTGAATGAAGAATGTGCTCCGTTAATTTTGAACATGCACTCGTTAGTGAGATGGGACGACATCTCCTCGGTGACGCTGGGTTACCTTTCTTGGGCACTGGGATGACCTTTCCCACCTTCCAGCCCTGTGGTAAGGTACTAGCGGAAAGTGATTGCTGAAATATGGAAGAGAGAATGACACTGGTGATTTGCTTTGTACTTTTTAGTATTTCGGTGTTGATGCCGTTTATGCCAGCTGATGAAGTAATCTTCAGGCTGTCGATTAAGGCAGCGATACCAGCAGCCTCAAAGGTGATTTCCTGCATTACCGGATATTCAATCGGGGAGGGCAATTAGCTATCAGGCTCTTTGGTGAATACCGAGCAAAAAACGCTGTTCAACACGCGTGCAGTATCACGTAGTGGAATGGGTTGTGGTGTAGTGGAATAAGTTTACAGACGAGCTGCCGACGATGGGTGTTAGCCGAGTTGAACTTAATAGTTCCGAGGAAGTGCGATTTAGCAAGTCATGTCATTTGTAAAGCAGGCGATTAGTAATCGCCATATATACAGTGCGGGTACGAAGAAAAAGATGATCAGGAAGGGAGAACACATTCACCGATGGACTGATGATGAGACCAGGGATGCTGGTGGCAAATACAATGGCTACTGTTGACTTTCGCAGAACAGCAGATATTTAGGCGAGTTGGATTCTATTAACACATTGAGTGAGTCAGCGCGATACAACGAGGACAGAGGTAAAAATGGGACAAGAACACCAGCGCTGTTGACTTTGTAGAATGGTAATAAAAGATCCCCGAGGGCCGCCTTCACTCTGCAGTGAACTTAGAATAGGTCATGGTGACGATGATGATGATGGTGAAAATGGCGGCGGTCTTCTTTTCTGGTATTTCGTGTGCTGAAACCACGACATTATGAGGCATGCCTCTAAAGGCGAGGGTGGGGTGGGGGGAGGGGCAGATGGCAAAATGTCTATGCTGGCAAAATGTCCGCTATTGAATCTTGTTCGATGTTCATAAACATGTTATCGCGTGCGAAGACGGCGTGTGTTCTCATTCTTCCGAAGGACGGTGTTCGCTGCTCACACGCATGTGGAAAGCCTCTTCGGGCGAAAGTTGGCAAAGGGTCTTTCTTTGGACACTGTAGAATGGGCAGAACCAAATGTTCCGCCATCAACCTCGCCCGGATTTGAATGGCCATGCTGGAGTGTAGGCCGTATTAAGCGCCTCTCGTGTTAAAAGCTCGCTTACTGCACAGGGCTTTCCTTTCACACGTGTGGACAAATCTTTTCCACTCGTCTTTTCGGCCTTTACCCGATTCCCCGGTGCAATGTAGCCAAACCGGATTGATAACCTGGTTAACTCCCCTGCATTTCTTCTCTCGCTTTCCTGGCAAGGAAAGAGCGAGCGGATGATATTGCAAAAGAAGCGATACCGAAACCGCCAACATACAGTGCTCCGACAGCCACATTTTGTTACAGTCCCTTAACTAACCGGCACAGCAATCGTTCTGACGGAGCGAAGTGAGGCGTGACCTGCGGGCGTGGCTGAGCGGGATGATGTCCGCGCACACATCGTCAGCTGCGCAGCGGGAGTCGGGTGGACGTCGAGAGCCAGGTGGAGGAGCGTACAATGGGGGTCCTTGCCACTTGGTTGCGCACTGTTTGCTCCGCCTGAATTAGCGAGGCGAGACGAGCGGCGGCGCGAAACGGCTTTCTGCGGGCGATTGTGCGCGCGCCATCTCCCGCGGTGGAAGGGCTGCCACGGAGATGTAAATATGGGCGTTGATAGAGGCGACCGCGTGCTGATAGCCATAGTGCCTGGCTCTCCACCGATCCATCGCTGTGCGCCGCGCAAACCTTTCGACCGGGCTGTCCACGCCGCCGTCGTTTGAGTCATACGCCACGGCCCCGCACAATTTTAGCATACTCATCCTTCAGGAGTGGCCGTGGCATTCAACTTGCAGGCATGCGCCTGTGCTTAGCAGCGGAGCTGTTTAACGCGGCCGTTAGCCCGTGAGCCGCGAACAGAAAACGATCACCATCACGAACAGGCACGCGCTATCTTCGTCCTCTTCTTCATCGCCGTCGTTTTCTTCATCTTCTGCTTCGCTCGCAGAACACGTGCGCCGATTTCTCCGGCGCGGGATGCAATAACCAGATGGGTGAGACAACGCGTACAGAGAGAGAGAGAAAGAAAGAGACAGAGAAAGAAATAGAGAAATTCTAGAGAAAAATTTTTTTTTCGCAAGGCGAGGTTCGAACCCGCGTATCCACGATCCGATGGCGAGTGCCTTAACCACTCGGCTATCCAGGCACGCTAACAGAGCATAGCACAGCCTACATAGGCGTGCGCAGAGGGGGGGGGGGCAGGGGGGGCGGCCGCCCCCCCTAATCACATAATAAGGGGGGGGGGCGCAAAATCTGCCCCGTACATTGACTTAGTAGGGTATAGTACAGTATAGCAAGGGAGTGGGAAAGGAAAGTGAGAGTGAGGAAGAAGGAAAGGAGAAGGGAAGAGAGTAAGGCATAGTAAGAGAAAGAATGAAAAGCAGAAAGCGAAAGAAGGAGAGAAAGAGCGAATCAAAAAAGAGAGAGCGAGAGAAAGACAGAGGGAAAGAGGAAGCGAGAGAGAAAGAAGGGGAAGGAAAGATAGGAAGACCGAGAAAGAGAAAGAAATAGAGAGAGAGAGAGAAAAATAAACAGAGACAAAAAAGACATACACAAATAACAGAGAGAAGAGATAAAAAGAAAGAAACAGAGGAATAAAGACAAAACTTCCCAAGCTTAGCAAAACGGCAACAGCCAGGACTGCTTAGGTGCCCATAAGCTCCGCTGTCTCTAGCATTACGCCTCCAGTGCAAGGTATGCTAGTCTTTCTTTTTTTATTATCATTAAGGCCAGAGCCTTAGGCGCCTCAGCAAAACGCGAAAATTGACCGTTGGCGGCGGCGTCTTCGAGATTTGGCGAGACCTGACGATACATCGCGGGAACGGCGTCGGCGTCAACACGAATCATGCAAAAACAACTAAGTAATTAAAGTCGGCCAAGAATCACGCGATCCTCAAGTGAATGGTTGCGTGCAGTAGGTGTACGAAAAGTCACATGACTTCAATGTAACACGCCATCGGTGACGTGACCATGGCCGTGGCGCCAGAGATTGCCAGAATTTGTGACGTCTCAGTGACGTCATTATGATGTCACAACATGACGTCATCGAGGACATCGTCGCTTTGTCAAAAGCCGGGCCGATCACGCAGGCTGTGCAAAACCATGTGAGGTGCAGAGAGCTTGTAATGCCTGCGATCTTGGAGGCAGTGCAAAACCGCGTTAGGTTCAGAGAGCTTACAGAGGCGGAGAGGATCAATAGATAGACTCAGAAGAAAAAGAAGATGAACGGTCGTCTTAGGCGATTGCATAAGGGAACCTGTGAGTTTTTTTTTTTAATTGATATGATGTAAGGAGATGTTCGTGCGCAAACAAGGCGCCCGTTAATCACTCGATCTTGTGTAGATGCAACATACAACATAGAGAGTTCAAAGTAACACACGAAATAACGTCATCAGAGTTACACCATGACGTTAAAGACGTGAGGTGCATACAACGTACAGGTTTCGTATCACATACAAGCTAACTCCAGGACATTTTAAAGGAAAGCTAAAAAAATTACACCATCTACCGCTAAAGGGGACCATGAGGCGATGCGAAGCTGGAGCACTTGCACGATCGCGTTCCGTTGGCGTTCGTTGGGAATGCTACCGACGTCGCGTCGTGGAACGCAAAGAGGAACACTGCGCGCGTCGTGTCTTCCCTCTAGCCTGGCCTTTAATTTTCACAGGGCGAGCGGGGAACGCGGTCGACAGGCGCGCGAGAGGTGAGCAGCGTAGGAGAGGAGATAGAGCGGGAGGCGACGCGCATGCGCTGGCGCTCATCGCGGCGTTGTCGAGCCCGCATTCAGAGCCCGCGGCATATCGAGCCCGCATTTGAGAGGAGTCAGTCGAAGCAAGCGCTGGACGCGCGCAGCGCTCTACCCGCTTGAAGGAGAGGAGACTAGAGGAGGAGAGTAGCGCATGCGCCGCGAGAGCAGAAGCGAGGACGCAGGATAAGCGCAAGCAGGTGCTGGTAGAGAAATGGAGAGAGTAACGCGCAGCTGCTGGAGAGAGGGAAGGAGGACAGTTGCGCATGCGTAGTGTTGAGTGCGGACGCCGAGGCCCATGCCACGGGACATACCCCCGAGCAAGAGATGCTTCGCATCTAAAAAAAACTTTGAGGGCGCTTGAGCTTCGCCTTCAAGAGTTGAAGGCGATAGCGTAATCGGACCCTGTTCGCATCGCCTCCTAATCACTAGCCTGGCTTCGCTTCTCGGTGGACGCCTAAACCGTGCCGCGCCGAAAGGAACATCTGTGCGCTTGTAAAGTGGTCGTTTCAAACTATCCTAGAATGCCTACTGCAAGTACAGTTGCGAAGTGTCCACTACGACATAATTCTTCCTTTTGCGAGTTGACGAGGTACCCACTATGCGTCCGTAAGGCAACATGTGCACCTGCGCAGCTGCACACGTTGTTGACGCTGTTGTTGATAATGATAATTAATCAAGCCTGCGTGCTTTCTAATTTGTCGCGTTAATACGAATCATCTGCAGTAGCTGCTGGTGCGTACGAATCGTAAAGAGTTTTCACACGCGCACCGTATCACGGAGGTATGATCATCTGTGAGATCTGTGAGAACATTCGGTGACACTCTATAGTCATTTCTGGCCGAAAAGCTGGGATAAGCAGAATAATTGTTTTTGTCTACAAGACCTAGCTGAACTACCAATAACCCAGTTTGCCAACAAGGGAATCAAGAGAAAGTTGTATACACTGACAGGATAATCGGAAAAAACGCACATGTACAGAACGCATTGATGGTGTTCTCTTTGCCACTACAGAAAACTAATCCCTTAGTATTTTCGTTCGTCATTAATATTCTCTTCGTGATGTGCTGAGGGTGACCACACTACTCTATGGAAGTCTAACGAAGCTTCTGAAGACTAAATTCACATTAATATGTCGCATTATAAGGTATAGTTTGCCACCAGTGGCGTAGCCATCGCAGCTACTTTGCGAACAACTTGGAAGCCATTAGTCTTTGAAAAGTGGAACACGATGGAAAGGGTGCATTGCAACGTACTGTAGCTTTTCCCGATAAATCTTTAAATCTGATGAAGCACCGTCAGAAGCCTAGGTTCAAATTAATGTTAGAAATTGTAAGAGGGACGCGATGGCACTTGCTTGCAAACAGGACCCCGCGAGCGCATTCACATTGACTGCTTATTTAAACAACGGCAATACAGAAGACAACTGCCGCGGTCCGAGAGGATTATACAAAAGAGGAATGCCAGAGAGTATTGGACCTTTTCTTTTGTCCCATTGTTATATCGCTTAGCCACAGTATCAGCTTGAGAGCAGCGTAACGATGTTTGTACTTGAAGTGCCTGTCTTAAAGTTGTACTTCAGCTGCTCTAAGACAGGCACTTGAAGCGATAGCCGACTGTAACTTGTAACATGAACGTGCCGCTCTGAAGCAAAGGAAACTCGTCAAGTGGAAGGGCGCAGCAGCAGTTTCGTAACAATACACCTTTTGCAACCGCCTCAAAAAACTCAGCACAAGCCCCCAGGGTCACACGTGGACAACCAGCAATACAGTATAGGATCGCTCATGCGGCTCTCAGCTGATAGACGTATTGACACTGTTGCACTAAAAACGTGCAGCACTGTGAAGGCTGGAGCTGCTTCGAGCCGCTCAAGGTTCGGATTCTAAGACTATGTTGTTCGCACGCAAGAGCGAACCGCGTTCCGTGACTGGTTCGAAAACTGTGTTGCCGCGTAATGTGAACGGCTGGGTAAGCCGATTAGAAATTGCTCGTATACGCGCTGTCCCTCAATTGCGCTACAGGATAAAGAAATCTTGTACCTGAATGGATAACTTGCTTTGGCTTTTGTTTGTTCTTTTTGCGTTGTGTACGTATAGCCACGTGCGTGTATATATTTGCTCTGTGCTATTACATAAACTTTAGTTGTGAGTCAGCGCTTGTGTTCGTGTGATCATTCGACTTTTCGTCTGCCTTCTTGCGCCGTTCTAAATCCACGCATACATATTTAATATTCATTATTTCTTTATAAAAGCGAACAGACAACACTGCAATCAAAAATGGCGTTGTCCCGACATGACGCTTGTATAGAGTCTTTTGACGGAGCAGTTTCAAGCACCTAGCATACTTTGTGGTATAGAATACTTGACTTTCATGCAGAATGTCGGGGTTCGACGGCCGCTCTTAGCGTACGTGACTATTATTCTTTGCTGCCATCAGGATTTTTGCCATCGACCACGCCGCGGACGCTGGCACCGCATTTTCAGCGGCACGGGCTTTATCCAGCTATCACGTTAATATATCCAAAGTGTGGGTTGATAGAATGTGAATCACCTGTGACGCATACCACGGTCAGCGTTATGCGAGTATGTGCCACACGTCACTGGTGGGAAGGGTTTCATGACGCACGCGACAAGGAAGTCACGTTATTCGTGTCATGACCTGCGAGTCATGTTCGCCACACATTCATGGCCTCCTATGCCAATTTTGGTATATGCCGTCAAGACGTAGCGTCAAGACGTAGGCGGCTCATTAGATAGATAGAAACGGTCAAAGTGCCTTCGGTTCGCTAAGAAATGTTTCGAATTTAAAACTATACATATACACACCGAATTCCAACGACATTAGGAAAAAGTTGGTGCTGCAGTTGTCACCGCTAGACCACGGTGAAAGCTAAGCAAGTTCAAGCGCTGTGACAGCTTATCAACCCTGCAGCGACCAAACGGGATTGGACCAGGGTTATCTTCAGGTCCATTCGCGAGTCTTCAAGTTTTGAGGACAGTCGGGGAGTCAGATCTACAACTGGTAGGGAAGAGACCAGAAGATGCACAGCGGAGGCACTCTTTCATTAGGGTGAGGCAATGTTTCTTTCGTCTTGGCTGCACGTAAATTTGGCGATAAAACAGAGCGCCAGCACCAGCGGTTCGAAACGCGAACCATCAAGGCCGTATGTGCACACACACACACACACACACACACACACACACACACACACACACACACACACACACACACACACACACACACACACACACACACACACACACACACACACACACACACACACACACACACACACTGTCCTCGTGATCGCGACTCCGACTTCGGTGGAGCGCGAAGTCCGCATGCCTCGTTAACGCCTGCCGCCTTAATTAAAGCCGCTGCAGACGCACGCACGCGTCGGGAGAGCGAAGCGGCGCATCGTCGGCAGCCACACGCGGCGAGCGTAGCTATCTACGAACAGCTCGCTACGCGACAACACCGAACGTATAAGAATGAGCCAAGTCGAGTCGTGCTCCTGCGCCCCCGGGGGTCAACAAGTTCTCCGTGACAGCCCGGCGGTTGCCAGTCCGTTGTCGTCCTAACGGCGACGACGGCGGCCGCACGCTCAGGTGCGCTCTCTAGTTTGCCTCGACGCACAGTTGCGTGCAGCGAAGCGGAGGCATGTGCAACAAAGCAGTGAGGGACCTATATAATAGGAAACGGCGCGAGGCAGTGCACAGCGAACTCCCGACATTTTCCTTTCCTTCTCCAAGTACAGCTTCCATATTTCACAGCGCAAGACGACAACACAGTAAGGAACACAAGACACACGGAGCGCTGTACAGGTTGGTACAGTACAGTACAGGTTGGCCAACTGGGCTCAGGATTTGGTTATCCTCCCTGCCTTTCATTTATCCTCTCCTCACTCCAGTAACTGCATAAACAAATAAAAAGCTCACAAGATTGATACTGATGTAAACTACTTCCTCTTATTTTCCTCAAGTTGAACATCGTGGTATGTAAGCTATTTGCAACCATTTTCAACTGTCTTGTCTCTTTCTAGATTATTTGCTTCTTCATGAAGCATGTACCTTCGTAGTTTACTAATTACTACTTACTATTAACTTACTCATTTTTCAACAGCCTTCCTTGAATAATTCATTCAGCTGATGGTTTTAATGCGATAGTGCTGAAGAGCTCGTTTCGCAGAAATTCCGGTGTCGGCGACGTTGTTTGTGAGTGAAAAATCATCATCTTGTCATTGACCGAAAAATTGAGAAACAGGCAAATAAAATAAATAATAAAAATTTTCGGGTTGGAGTGAGAATTGAACCCAGGCCGTCTGCGTGGCAAGCAGGCGTACTACCACAGAGCCACGATATTTCTTTTTTTTTCCCTTCATCACAGGGAAGGAAACCGTTGCACTTACAGTGTTGTTATAAAAATTAACAATTACGCATATTTAAACACAAATCAAACACAGAAACTGCTTCGCAAAATAACACTATATGAATGTCACGTATTGGAAGGAGTCTCCTTAAAGCATGTAATATTTGCATGGCAGAAGCGTAGAACTGCGAAAGGCGTCAAATCATGTGAATTGCGCAACGAGTGGCTGTTTTAAAGGCCCACCCGTTACAAAGCGCTCAGACAGATCTAATCATCATCATCAGCAGCAAAAGCATCAACAAAGTGAGCAGCTGCGTAGGTTCACGTGTTGCCTTACGGACGCGTAGTGGGCCGTTGGCTTGTTCACAAAAGGAATAATTATGGCGTAGTGGGCACTTAACAAGTGTACTTGCAGTGTGCATTCTAGGATATTTTGAAACGGCCAATTTCACGCGCACAGTGCGTTTCCTTACGGCACGGTTGAGGCATGCACCGAGAACCGAAACCAGGCTAGCAACTGAGAAGGCGATGCGCACGGGGCCCGATTACGCTATCGCGTTCTACTCTTAAAGGCGAAGCTCAAGCGTCCTCCAACTTTTTGTTCATTTATGGCATATCTGTTAACATGTTTCTATGACCGCTAATTTCATAGGTTGTTACTGCTTGTTTCAATATCTCTTGCCATGGTGCGCAAGTTCGGTTTCTGACCACGGGGCTTCCTTCCGCATATACATCGCTTGCAATTCTCGGCGTTTTATAGATATAAGCGAACACATTCTGATTCTGAATTTCGTTTCAAAGGAATAAGGGGAGGGTCTTAGTGTACTTTCCGTGACGCACATAAAATGACTTGACAACAATGTAACTACGCGCCGTACACAGAGTCCAACGAGCCACGCTAATTGTGATGTCCCTGAACTTGCATTCACGGGGCTTTGAAGTAATGAGACGCCTGCGCATCGCTAATGGAAGTCCAACTTACTATCCCAAATCTCAAATGCTCAATATTAAGTATCTTTTTGGGTATTCATCGCTAGCCGCAAAAGCCGCATCAAAAGAAACGAAGAAAAAACGTTCGCCGGAGCGCTGAATGTATCAGGCAAAACAAGACAATTTCACTACACGACGGCACGCTGAAAACCCCATAGAAAGAAACCAGTGTGTTCTTTTAAAGATGATATAGCCACCCCAGGCGGACCTAAATATGATAAATATGCATGCCATAGCCCACTGATTGCCCCCCATCTTTTTAGTAACGCATGGCTATAGCCGGTTACAGCTTTAGATGTCTGCGGCATTTCCTTCTCAAAGGCGGATGCACACAAGCCTGGCCCAATGGGCGAGCACCCTAGACTGACGTCATGAGCCTCTGACCCCGCCTTCGGAGATCATTGCCGAGTGCATGAGCGGGACTATTTCTTTAGTCGCGGAGGCGATCGGCTGCCGCGCTTCGGTCATCTGGGCGGGGTTTGTGCAGACTTCTCAAGCTGTATCCGACTATAGGTTGCTTGTCGTGAGGCTGAAAACACCGTTCGTTTCTTTTCCGTTGACCTGTAGTAAAGTTAGTCGCGAGAACATGGCGTTCTCGCAAGTTAAAAGAGCAGCATTAATATCAAAGATAGCCGAGAGAGGCGGAGGGAGAGAGTGCGAGATTAAAGTTATCAAAATTCGGTTTAGAAGAAAAAATATGAAGATAAGAAATAACGACATTTCGTCCTTAATTACTGCAGGACCATCACCACAACCAAACACTAAAAAAAGATGGCAATACGATGTGAAAAGGATGCTGGGGACGGCTTCGCCAAAACGAAATATATCTAAGCATCCAACCATCTCTCGTTGCTACTTTAAACGATAAGCTTCGAGGTCGAAATGACTTTCTGGTCACTGTAAGGCCGCTTTATCCGTCTGTATTCCAATATAAATATACTAGTGCCGTTAACTGACTGTTTGTGAAACATTCTGTAACTCTTAGAATGTTTTAACTTCTCGCGTGTTCTTTTTTTTTCCTAATTACCTGACGTTTTACACTTCTCTATCTGCCCAACGTTCGCTTCTGTGCGAAGGAGGCAGTCTTTGTGGACCAATGACCAAGTATAATAATGCAACAGAGTGAGAGAAATGCTTTAATGAAATGCTGGAGATGTTAGCCTGGGTGATGATTATGTACACCGATAAACACGGGACAGCCGGTAGAGCGACACACACACACACACACACACACACACACACACACACACACACACACACACACACACACACACACACACACACACACACACACACACACACACACACACACACACACACACACACACACACACACACACACACACACACACACACAGACTACACTATTTACGAAGTTTCATTGAGGCTCGTAGCCCGCAAGAACGTCAACAGCGCTTTCGTGGCGCGTAACGCACGGGTGCTGCTTTGCCATGGGCCGAGAATATGCCGCAGTTCTAAGTCAGCGTTTGCTGAATGTGGTAGCCCGAATTTAGGCACAAAGAAGTTACGACTCGGCGAAAAAACTGCACACTATACGAGGAGCCTGAAAAGCATGCACTTTAGCACAGGCAACTGCCGTGACATCCAGCGGTGAACGGCGAACGACCACAACGAACATTGAGACCGGGAACCTGGCTTCGAATCCCGCCCGCAACGCAAGCTTTTTTCAAGATCAGCATCATCGAATGCAGATAGATTTCCTAGGAAAAATAAAGTATTCCGACGGTTACGATACCCTCTAGTGCCAAATGCGAGTACAGCTTACACGCGTTTTCGTTCGTCGATATATTGAGGCAGAAGAATCTGAGAGAGACTTGTATGTGCGTATAGTTACAGACGCCTCTTTATTTGTATTTCCTACTTTTTAGATTCTTACTTCATATTTTAATTACGTAATTTTTTTTTCATTTATTATCTTTATTCGTATATTATTTTTCTCTTTTTGTTTCCTGCTTCGGCGGCGCGAACTGCAGGACAAATGAAAAAGAAGAACGCCGCGTGGTTCGAGGCGCGCGAAACGGGAGATCTCTGCAGCTGTGCTCGCTCACTCGTTTGCGGCGAGGGACGACGCTCAACGCACAAACGAGCGCCTAAAAGCTGCGCTCTGGGAGAGAGAGAAATAAACGTTTATTTGTGAAACAGTGTTGCGAGCGATGCTCAATATCACCCTAAGGTGGGAGGGCTCCCTAGTCCAGGAACCCTCTGGCTTCGACTGCCCTAAAACAAGAAGAAAAATAACACATGCGTGATATCATGCGACATCTCAACGAAAACGCTACTGAAGGCCGTCATATGTCAACAGAGAAAGACAACAGAATTCCCATAACAGCTGCTGCAGGCAATTTTTTTCCCTACGAATCGTCTCTTCAATGTAAACAGCGCTAAAGAAAGGTCGTTAGAAACTGCGCCGGCGCGCAAGTGAAATACAATGCCATGACTCAGCTGCAGTTCCGTGTTCGCGCCTTGTCCGGTCTTGTTCTTTGCGTTGGGCACATTAAATAAGAATAACAATAAACACAGTCGCAGCTGTTATTCGCGTTATCTTTCCCGATATCCTCGTGGGTTCAGTGGATATTTAAACAACAAAACGCGTATTCACAGAAACGACGGCGATGCACGGCACCAGCACATCTCGGATGTTATTTTCTTTCTTGTTTTTTTTTTTTCGGGGGAGGGGGAGAGGAGGATGAGTCGAGAAGAGGGCCCGCTTTACCGCGTAGAGTCGGTTTGCGTAGACTATAGCGACGCGAGCCCTGAGGGAGAGCCGCGACTTTTGCAACGACGCAACCGCTTGCATCTCAACTTGCGCACTGATGCGTGCCATCAAAAGAAGCATCCGCGGCAACACAAGGAGTGTGGTTCCGCGAAAGCGGTGGAAATGCCTAAAGCACTCGCAGGAACGCAACATTCAGCCAGGCGCAGCGGAAATGCGTACCAGGCATCAAAGAGCGTTTTCAGCTCGCGATTCCTCACAAATACGCACCGCTTCAGCAAACGACAGCCGGCATTGTTTGTCGTCGGGGTCACAGCGCTCTCTAGCCTCTACTATTCCCGCCAACGAAATGTTTTAACATCGAAGCGGTTTAGGCTAGCCGTAATGTGCGGCCTATCAGGAGACCATCGTCATCATGAACGGGTATGTGCCACTGAATTTGGGCAGATCCCACTACTCATCGCAATGGCGTGGCCTGTAATAACCCTGAGAACGAGTACAGAGAGAGAGAGAGAGAGAGAGAGAGACGGAAAGAAATATATCGAGAAAGGGAAAGAGACAAATTTTTACCAAAAAGTTCTTCACGAGGCGGGATTCGAACCAGCGTACCCTCGATCCGTAGGCGAGCGTCCTAACCACTCGGCTATCCAGGCACGCTAGCAGAGCATATATCGTAGCCTTCTATAGTATAGTGTAGCAAGGGGGTGGGAAAGGGAAGTGATGGTGAGGAGGAGGGTGTGGAGGAGGAAACGCCACTACTTACCACTGGTTCACTAAGAGTGAGAGAGAGAAAAATAGAGAGAAATAATGGAAATAAAAACATAAAAAGATAGAAAGACTTGGCGCGACTAGTGCGAAGCTGCCATACTAGGGAACGGGAAAGGCAACGGCGTCTCCGAGAAGAGCCCGAAGCGACGGAAGCCCCGCGCCAACGACGACGTGCCGGAAGATATATGCGAACGCTCACTTCTGGAGTTCGGACATCCGTGTCGTGACTAACCTAGCTAAAGCCTAGCAACGACCTAGGAGCAACCACATTAGACTTCCGAATCGTCCAGTTTCCCTGTTTCAAGCTGTCAGCCGGGACTCGAGCTCACACGGCCGCTGTGTTTATAACGTGCCTCGAGTTCACACGGTCGCTGTGTTTACAACGTGCATCGAGTTCACGCGGCCGCTATGTTTACAACGTACGTGCTTGGAGCCCAAACAGAGACGATGGGCTAAGATCCGGGGGGCGCTGGCTGCCGCTCGAATTCACCGGGAGCATTTCGGCCCCGCACAAGAAACAACAAAAAGTGAGACTGCGAGCCGGGAACGCACAGCAACGCCTCGCCGGAGAGGAGAGAGCGAACCGAGACACGAGTGGCGCCGGACGCAACTGAACGAGCTCCAGCACCGAGTCCCGTTTTCTTCCTTCACTTGTGACCCCGTCGATTCACTTGTAATTTCAGTTCAATACAGTTTTCTTCTTAAAATCGAACCTTGTCTTATACCCATCATTTGGTCTCCGCTGACATGGCGCAGTCGACGACAGGATTCGAATCGACCGAACTGCATGGGGAAGGAGAAACGACGCCACGAGACGGAGCGACGCCACGCCGCACATCGTCATCATACTCGGAAGCGACCATCGTCGAAAGCCTGCTCACGACCCTCGATAGCAGCACGATGGCCGCCGCCACGAAAAAGCAACTCGTCGACGAGCTGAGAGTACGAGGTCTACGATGTTCCGGACGAAAGGACGAGCTCATCGCACGACTCATCCGCGACAACACCACTTGCCAAGCCCTGGCGCTGACGGACTCATCAACGAACGACCAGGCTGCCGACGACGACGACAGGCAGGCGCACCTGGAGACGATGCTGTCCGCCGATAACGCGAGGCTTCGTGCGGAGCTGAACAGTCTGCGAGCGCAGCTCAACTGCACGACCACGAGTGAACAACGTGAGACATTGTACAACGCCAGTCACAACGCTTCATTGCCAACGAAACGGGTGACGACTCCAACCCACGGGCTGTGTCATTCCGTCCCCGCTGACACAACGATGCTCTGGGGTTCGACGCAGTCATCGCCACTGAACGACGGCACCAACCAAGACGCGGAACGCCCCGCCGCGCCGACCGTTTCAACGCATGGGGGAGAACCATCCATGGCCCAGATCCTCGCCGCGCTTGTGAATACGCAGGCACTGCTCGCCAACTCGCTGTCGAGAGGTCCACCGACGACGAGCCCGATTCAGATTCACTCCACAAGCGACACGTCATCCTCAATCCCCACATTCGATGGGACACCGCAACAAAGTGCCCGCGAATGGATTGCGCAAGTGGAGAGAATCGCAGCGCTCGCCCACTGGACGCCATCGCTCACGTTGGTGACGGCAGCGATCCGCCTGACGGGATCTGCCAAGGATTGGCACAGCGCCTACGGCTCACAGTATGACACCTGGGAGCAATGGAAGGAAGCGCTCACTCAGAGATTCAAACGGAAGCTGACAATGCAGGAGTTCCTCGAATTGCAGACGATGCGACGCCTTCAGAGCCACGAGACCATCGTCGAGTACATGTACTCAAAGAACGCCATTCTCAACAAGGCGCCGTACCGTCTAGCAGAGGAAGAACGAATTTCCCTCATACTCAGCGGCATCGAGGACGACACATGGGCCAACCCACTGGCAGCACAACTCTGCGGCACCGTGACTGAACTTATCGACAGAGCGGCTTTGCTTGACGCGAGACGTCGCATGACTGTGTGTGTCGATAACGATAAGAAGCCGCCACCGTCGACAACGAGCCGTGGTCAGGGTTCGAGCCAGCGGGTACCAGCCAGCAGCTCTGCCAACTTACCGACGGCCAACTCGCGCAGTGATTCTTCGGGAGCTCCGCGCCCGCGGCCCACCTCTGCTCGTTCGTGCTTCAACTGCGGCGACATCGGTCACCTGTCCCGTGATTGTGGCAAGCCGAAAACGCCAGCAACGATTAGAGCAGACGAGAAACGAGCGAAGAGGGACAAGAGCAGCCACGGAACAGGGACTACGTCACCGAGGCAAGCGAACTGTTTTTTGCATTCGACGGGCGGCACTTTACCAATCGTGTCCGGTACTGCTAACAACCGACCCGTCCGCGTATGCATTGACAGTGGCGCCAACATATCCATCATGAGTGCCAACGCCTTGACTGACGACATTCCAACGCACGCATGGGTCTCGCGCGAGGACATTGAAGTGCTCAACCGCAGTATACGTCCAACTCTCGCTGCGACGATTAATGTGGCACTGGGCACCACGAATGTGCGACTCGAAGACGTCGTGGTAACGGAACTGCCCAGCGGCATCGACCTGATTCTTGGCTCGGACTGGCGACGAGTCGCCAGCGTTGACGTAACGTTTCACACGTCAAACGATGTGACCATCGTCCCAGTCGAGACCACCGGAAAATCTTCATCGTCTGAAGTGCCACCCCCGAAACAAGGCACACCGCACCGCACCGGGGAAACGCTTATCGCGTCATTCTGCCGGCAATCGAACGAGAGCGTTTCCGAGGACGACGGGTTCGGGCGCATCAACACGAAATGCCCCGCACCCGACGAAGACTTCATGAGTCTGGTTGAAGACGAGAGGACAACAAAGGATGCCACCGAAGCAGAGAGGGACCAACTTCGCGCCATTCTGTTAAGGCATCACCGAGCGTTTACCTCCAAAGCTGACATCTTGGGCGTGTGTCCTCACACTGAACACAGCATCGAACTCAGAGACGATATACCCGTATCATCGAGGCCGTATAGGTGCTCACCGGCTGATCGCAAGTTCATACGAGAGCAAGTGAATGATTACCTCGACAAAGGCATCATAAGGCCGAGCGAAAGCGAATACGGCGCTCCGACGATAGTTGTCGACCAACCGCACTACCCGACGACTCCACGAAGAATGGTACACGACTATCGCAAGCTCAACGAGAAAACCGTCAACCCTTCTTATCCAATGCCCGTCATGGAGGACGTGATTGACGATGTCATGCGTGACGGATCGGCTTACTTCACTGTGTTGGACGTGAAGACGGCATTTCTGACGATACGAATGAAGCCAGACGACGTACACAAGACCGCATTCGTCACTCCAGATGGAAAGTACGAATACCTCCGAATGGCATTTGGGTTTTGCAAGGCTCCTCAAACCATGCAAAGAGTCATGCGTCGCACGTTCGACGGCTTACCTAGGACATCCACGTACATGGACGATGTCGGGCAGGGAGCCACAACACTGAGGGAGGCTTTGGATTTGCTGAACGAAGCACTCAGGAGAGTCGTGATCAACGGCTTGAAGATGGATCTCCGGAAATGCCAGTTGATTCAAGACAAAATATCTTTCCTGGGTTACGTGATCTTCGCCGAAGGACGAACACTGGACGACTCCAGAGTTGCCGCTGTCGAGAAGTTCGAGCCGCATCGCAACGCAAAGAAGCTGTACTCCTTCCTGCAGTTCGCTAACCACTACCGAAAGTTCATACCGCAGTTTGCAAAACTCACGCACAAGCTACGGCACCTTCTGGCGAAGGACGTTCTTTTCGTGTGGACCGACGCTCAACAAGCAATCGTCAACGCCGTGAAACACTACAGGGCCGAGATCAAGAGAGTACGAGATCAAGAGATCAACCAAAAAATCGTCAACGTGGAGCAGCTTCGGAGATATAAGGAACCGCTCCTAGAGGTTACGGAACCATCGCCGACGAACGACACGTGCGCCTGAGGACAGGCGCAATTTTCGGGAGGGCCGTGTCAGCCGGGACTCGAGCTCACACGGCCGCTGTGTTTATAACGTGCCTCGAGTTCACACGGTCGCTGTGTTTACAACGTGCATCGAGTTCACGCGGCCGCTATGTTTACAACGTACGTGCTTGGAGCCCAAACAGAGACGATGGGCTAAGATCCGGGGGGCGCTGGCTGCCGCTCGAATTCACCGGGAGCATTTCGGCCCCGCACAAGAAACAACAAAAAGTGAGACTGCGAGCCGGGAACGCACAGCAACGCCTCGCCGGAGAGGAGAGAGCGAACCGAGACACGAGTGGCGCCGGACGCAACTGAACGAGCTCCAGCACCGAGTCCCGTTTTCTTCCTTCACTTGTGACCCCGTCGATTCACTTGTAATTTCAGTTCAATACAGTTTTCTTCTTAAAATCGAACCTTGTCTTATACCCATCATTTGGTCTCCGCTGACAAAGCCTTGTGCGACATAGCGCGAGCTTCGCCAAATTTTTCATCATCATCATCGTCGCTGAGAGGTAGAGGGAAAACGCGTATATTTATTTATTTATTTATTTATTTATTTATTTATTTATTTTCCTGTTCAACTGACTGGCAAAACGTCACATGGGTATAACTTTCGCTTCCAGTAGTTTACTCTTTTGTCAAGTTACAGATAAGCAGCGGCAGCAAACAGCAACGCACCGACAGCGACGGTTCTCTCCACGAGTTGCCACAACGATGCCACCAGATTGAAATCGGCCGCGTCATATCACCTTTCTGTGTAACTGAGAGCTCTGCGCTTCGTCGTACTATTCTACTGTAGCTCAATGGTTTATCGGCTGTTCGTAAGCCCATGTGGACGCGCCTTCATCTTCCGTTGTATTGCACTTACATAACAACTTCAGGTTAAAAGAAAAGGAAATGCTATGGGATTCTGAGTAGAAAACTTGAAACTGGCCATAAATTCCAAGATGCAAGCCATTTAAATTCTTTATAAGAATCCTGCGATACGGTTGGCACTCAACTGGTGGCGCAAGGAGAATTATTAAAAGTACGATTCTAGGGCGTATCGAGGTCAACATTCCCTACCAGGAATTTCGTGTTAAAATGGAAGCGCGGTTACAGCACGTTACGCCACAGATTTTTAATAACTTTCAAATGTTGCGGCCAGTTGCGTGCAGAGAAAAAGAAATGCTTTCTGGAATTTCTTGGGCGAGTGTGTTTCTCCATGAAGCCTTGCTAATAAAAAAAAAAGCTATACCTAAGTCGATTTGGGACGTTAGATCTCTTTAATGAAACGAATAACTATATAAAGACGACACGATGATAACGCTGGGGATTGACGTCATGGAAGGAGGAATAATAATCTTAACGGCAAACAGTAAATCATGGTCCCACTCAGAAATGATTTCAGCCCAATTGCTTGATAAGTCATTACACGGTCGCGCACACTATTGCATCAAGGTGCCGAAACCTATAGCATCACGGTTCGTCAAACCTGCAGTCGACGGTTTCTTTTCCGTGCACAGAAAATAAAAAAAAGAGAAAGGCAGCTGCTGAGCTGGATGAGCGCTTCATCTAACAATGCCGTCCTTCCAAGCACGCAAGCCGAGCGCGGCGCGAGCACACAGAATGCTACAAGCGAGCTACTTGTTATCGTTTCGTACACACGGCGTCGCATCATGACTTTCAAAATACAATGAACCTCTCCAGGAATAATCGACTTGGCATGCGGCACACGCAGCGTATCCGGCGCATCTTGTAAACAGCTGCAGAAAGGAAACAATGAAATGCTTTCGCACAAAGAACGCAAGAGTCGTAAGAGTGAGCGAAAGCTCGGAGCTTCGTTAGCTGCACTTGCTTGACTACAGGAAAGCCTGTGTGTGTGTGTGTGTTCACCACTTGCTCC
Organism: Rhipicephalus sanguineus; assembly: GCF_013339695.2. Lineage (NCBI taxonomy): Eukaryota > Metazoa > Arthropoda > Arachnida > Ixodida > Ixodidae > Rhipicephalus > Rhipicephalus sanguineus. Next base: position 14,966,633 of record NC_051184.2, read on the forward strand.
CGTTATCTCACACAGCACAAAAAAAAAAAAAAGAAAAGAAACGGACGAAGAGAGGCGACACCGACAAGCGCTGACCTCCAACTGAGGTTTTCTTTGGGAACACACTGTTCATAATGACTACGCTGCCGTTAAGAACTACAAGTATTGCATATGTGCTTTCCTTTGCTTCATTGCCCGTTGGCTTCATTAGGTCGTGTCTAAAAACAAAACAAAAAAAATCTATTCCCCTTTCTGGCGTTTTTTTTTTTAATTTTCTCACCCATATAAGTAGTGACACGAATTCCAAACTGCACTGCGCAAAAAAGAAAAGAAACACGTGCACTGCGCAAAAAAATCTGACGACGAAAGCTTGCGTGTTTGTTTCTTTTTTTTTTTCGCGCCGTAGATTTCTCGGGCAATTAAGTAACAACTCGCCCAGGCTTTCGCGTCAGTCAGTTATCTTAAGGCAAATCACAGTAAGACACCGCTTTTCATTGACCTCACCAGTAAAGATGGTTCATTGCCCGCTATTGTAGCCTAGTGGCCAAGGTGTCGCGCTATTAAGCTCGAAGATGCGGATTCCATTTCCGGCCACGGCGACCGCATTTCGATGGGGCCAAAAACCGACAACACCCGCGCGCATAAATTTAGGTGCACGGTAATGAACGCCACTTAGTCCCCCGAAACAGCATTCGATCCTCCTCATAAACACGCAGTGGTCTTGGCACATAATACGACAGAATTAAAGCGAGGATGAGAAGAAGAACGATAGGTTTTAGGTTTGCTGGTCACCAGATGTTAAATTGTACCCCACGCTAGAAACGCCTCTGAATGGTTAGCGCTGTAGGCATTAATTTTGTTTTATATGGCGAAAGACCAACCCGGGGGTCCTTTCATCTACTGCCACAATGCCATAGAAGAGTGAGAGAGAGAGAAACGATGACTTGAAGGCAGGAGCTTAACAGAAGGAAAGACACTGGGACCACGATGTCGATCGTTGTATGCGCTGCGGGCCATAAGGGCACTGTTGCACTTTCTGAAGACAGCCTGTAATTTCGCGATGAGCGCTGTTTAGTGTGCGCACATTGCTAGTTCCTTGTTTTACTAGCTGTTTTGCCCTCCAACCCGTGAAGCATAGCAAACTAGGTGCAACCCACTTAACGCCTCCCTCTTTCGAACGTTAAGTGAGCGGTGCTTTGTGTGTGAGCTCCCTTCGCTCTCGACGGGCTCCGGACACTTGTTTCACGGTAGCAAGAGAAGAGGAAGGAGCGCAACACTCGAGACGAAACACAAGAAGAAGAAGAGACCAGTTCGTCCCTTCTTCGTCTTCCGTCAAGAATATGGCGCTGTTTCCCAAGACTTTGCCCCGGATTAACTTGGCTACATGGGGTTTAACGTGCACCAAAATCTGAGTTCAAGAGAAGCGCAGTATCAAGGCGCTGGACTAGGCTAGCTAGCTTGTCCCGACGTCTTTCACTGTGTCTTGTGTTTTCCGCTGGTTTTTGTCCGTTTTGTTCCAGAGCACTTTTGCATCTTGCCCTTATCGAAATACGGACAAGGCGGTCAGGAATAGGACCCGTGACCGCAGCTCCGGCGCGCTAACATGTTCGAAATTTAGTGTCCCAGATTCTGGACACTGATTTCTACCTCTATTCGGCTCTCGATTATGATCTCCATCATGGTCGAATTTCAGTTTCTAGCGGAGGCAGATATAGCGCACCACACATTTCATAAAAGTCCGCGCTAGCAAGCAAGCAAGCAAGCAAGCAAGCAGACGAATAAACAAACTAACAAAGCGCAAGTTTTATGCCTTAAGAATTTTTTACCCCAGAGTCAGAGATCGGGAACAATTATCAGAACAGTCTATGTTGCTGTTTACGGTGCTTATGAAGATAACCTTGATATTAATCTTGTTGAAGCATGTGTTATAACATCATTTATACTTTATTCTGCGGTGTGCAAGGCGAGTACAAAATAATAGATTTACCAAGTGACTGCTATCTTGCGACCATTATGCATTGTCACAGAAAATAAGCTGGTTTGAAGTGTATATTGGTATTTGTGCGTTTCAACCTCATTTATCTTGTTTTGCTTGTGTGTTTGAAAGAGCCGGCTAACATTTGCTGCGTACTGCGACTGTCTGTTTGTTTGAAGCCTGATTATGATATTTGATGAAACAGCGCACAAAGGACACAATCACGCACACACATAGGCCTGCGCAGGGTTCCCCATTAGGGGGGGGCGAAGGTTCATCGCAGCGCCCCCCCCACCCTACTAAGTATGTATGGGACAGATTTTGCGCCCCCCCCCCCCCTTAGGTGACTAGAAGGGTCAATGTACGTGGCAGATTTTGCGCCCCCCCTCTTGGGTGATTAGGGGGGGCGGCCCCCCCCCCTGCCCAACCCCCCCCTGTGCGCACGCCTATGCGCGCACATAAAAGTGAGGCAAACACAAGCGCTGAACTGCAAGTGATCAAAAGCTGCCGCCCAGCGCTTGTGTCTGCGTCATTTTTATGCGTGCGTGATTGTGACCTTTGTGCGCTGCTTCATCACATATCATGGCTCACCAACTAGCCCATCGGTACATAATAACTAAGCCTGACCATCTTTTCAAATCTCCGTCAGCCGAAGACGGGGGGAGTAGCTGAAATCACACACGTTGCCAACCTACACAGACATTCAATAATAAAACACATTAACAAATACAACAGGGACCACGTTCAAATGTCAACGTTCGCTACATTTTGTAAAGCATCCCGCGGTTTCTCGCGTGTGTATATCGGTGATCGCCATTCAACTCTCAGGGCCAAACGCGAGCAGCAGGCGATCGTGCGTACACGCAAGGCCACACGCATTCCGAAGAGCGGCTATTCCACGGCGCCAGTCTTGGAGGAAGCGCCGCGCGGTTAGAGTGCGTCTTCTCCCATCGGGGACAACTGACCGGCCAGATATGCGGGATAGCCCCTACGCTATTTCAAGTTGGCAGCTACACGGGCGTCATCAAGCTGCAGAGGCAAAACAAAACAGCCTTGGACCACAACATTCCACAGCATTCAACGCGATTTCCGCGTATCCCTTGTCACTACAGAAAAAAAAAAAAAAAGCCCTAACAGATTGGCTCCTCGTAGACGCGAAAGGAATGCGGTTGAAATCTGTAGTACCGTATCCAGTTATGTCATATAGTGTATTTTATGGACAAAGGAAATGCTGACGAAATCTTTTGGACTAACAGAGGAATGCAATCCGCTTTTAAATGACAAAAGAGAGAGAGAGAGAGAAAGGTAGCAAGTTGATGGCGCAAAGAAGCAAGACTGAACCCTCTTATGATACGTTTTCGAAGCGGCTCTTGCCGCGGCAATATCGGTCCCCTCCTAAAGCACATCGTTAATTTCGAAAAGTGCATTAGTGAGTTTGAAGATGCATGCCAGGCCACGTTCAGCTGGTGAGACGATAAATGAGCGCGTTGTAAATGGACTAATACGGTTCTGACGAAAGCGAGCTCCCTTGTCGAAACAGTGGCTGTCGCGAAATTCCTTGTTAGACATGACTGATCATCACAAGGCTCCATCTTATCCATGTGATCCTCTGCCTAGTAAAAACGGCTACTGACATGGGGGGCGCCACTCGTATTGCTGCGACTTCGTACGGTATACGTCAAACGCGCTTGTTTAGCAGCCCTATAACATACTCCGCGCGGTAGATACTGCCATCACGACTAAAAATTGCGGTGTATTACGTGCCAAAACTACACGATCAAGTGCACCGTAGTGGAGGAGTAAGGACTAATTTCGACCACGTGGGTCGCCATCGCGACTGATAGCCGCGATTTTCGACAAGGCTGTTTTTACGCGTGCTGCATGTTCGATGTTGATAGCGAAATGGAGAAGTTAACGCGCACACAACTATGTTTACCCTAACCGCATCAACACGCGACGCGACGTTTTGCAGAAATATTACGCGCAGACTCGGCTAGAATTGCACTTCGAGCAACACCGGTGGAAGGGCATTCTGAGAGCTGACCTCGGCCATTATGTTTGCCAGGCGAAATCTAACAAACGGCTCGCTTATCTTCGTGACATTAGAAATGCAGATATCGAAGAAATGTGAAGGGTTTCGGGCACCGTTGGAAGCTTTCGAGGCGACGAGCTCCAGCCAACGCGGTACTCGACCGAGCACGGATTGAGGCACGGGAACAACTCGAGGCGATGTGGAGAAACGATTTCTACGTATGGCGCACCATGAGTTATCTCAACTTGGCAGCAGTTTCTCACAAAAAAAAAAATAAAAGCAAAAGAGAAAAGTAACCATGAGAAAATGAACCTGAGGACGCCATGAGCACACACGAAAGCCCAGCGCGATAAGAGGACAAAGGAGTACATGTGTCTTCTGCGTATTAACAAGAGGTTGAACCGTTATCTCGCATATCTCTAGGCGCGACATGCGCGTGATGCTTATCGTGCCGCCATAACAGCTCGCTATCTCGGGAGAGAAAAAGGAAGCGCGCTGAGGTAACGAAAACCAAAGACACACTGCCTGCATTGACACTTCGCTAGGCAAGTTAGGGCGAAATTGGCAACAGCGCAGACGAGACAATGGACACAGAATCAGACAACACGGAGGCTGTGTTGTCTGCTTATATTTACTCTGTTTCAGGATATTTGTTTCGAGGGAGTACTTATTAACGATTCGCACAAATGGGCGTTCACGCCACTCAACCGAGAAAAAGCGGAAGTACTAGGACGCAGAAGCATCGCACAAGAAAATACACACGTGTGTGTTTCTTGCGTCCCTCTTCTACAACAGAGCAGGTGACACAGGAAAAAAAAACAAAAAAACGGTGTTGTTCTTTCACATGTGCCTTCGATGGCGAACTAATGGGAATGTTTATGAGGCGGTGTGCTTCGTCAAATCTATGCAAAATACTACACCGACTTTATTTCTAAAAAAATATTCAGTTCTCTAAATCTAGGATAATTCGCCTAATTGAAGCGATGAGCATACAGGCAATGTGAAAACTTTTAACCGCCTTCAGGCTATGACTGGCAAAAAACAAACAATACCATTCAATTCGTTCCCGTTATCAAGAAGCAAGCAGGGAGCTGCCATAACCCTAATACGATTAACATGTCACAGCCTTAGAGATGACTGGAATCGATTATATTTATTCTAGAATGGAATGAGGTGGCATGCAATAATACCTTTGTCCACTATAGTGAAAACAAATGTGGTTTCAAGTATATACAAAATTAAATGGTTATCTTGAGGCATACAAGGAAATTGTAGAGGTCTGTCGCAAACGTTGAAAACTTATTTAGCGTCAAAAGAGTAGGTACAGAAGAAAGAACAGGACAAAAGCCCTGACTCGAAAAAAAAAAATCCGTATTTCTCACATTTTACATGCGTAACTTCTTCGTAATCTACTATAGTGGACGCAAAATAGGCCCCGTTCTAATCAATAAGTCCTAGATTATCTGTGTATGCCACCAAGAAGGATCAACAAAAACGTGGCTGTTGGATGTCTGTACATGATTAGGGCGACCGAAAATTAACCACTAAACAGAAATTTCGTGTCAACACAGCGGAATACACAACGAACTGCAATCTCGCCTTGTCACCGAATTAAAATCGGAAGTCATAGAGTTCATGTTTCGAGGCCATACAGTTTTTCCTGAGGCTTCAGACGTCGAGTTGCCCGAAAACAGGCCTCGGTGAAGTTCGGAAGGCTTCCCTCAATGCCGACGCGTTTTTCTTCGGCACGCAGCGAAAAGACGGCGGAATAAGCGAAAATAACCCTGCGGAGTTATTGAACGAGGCGAACGAGAATTCCAAGCGCGCGCACTTCCGCCGTAATTCCCCTAAAAAAATAATAAAAAGACAAAATGGTCGTCGCAGCATATATGACACGGGCAATTAAATCGCGACGAGTGATGTCCGTTGTACAACTAGGCGCCAGGAAATGAACAATATGCAGCTGGTTGAAGTGCGTCACTCAACAGCTGCTCGGTCGCTAAATACCGGAGCAATGTGTACTTGTGTACGTAAACACGCTCGTGCACGCAGCATGCTGCGATTTCGTGTGCGCCTGTCGACCTCTACATTTATTGCGTCTTCGACAGCGATCTATTAGCTGTTTAGCTGTATACTTAGATAATACTTAGATTTCAAAACGCCCCAGGTGCTCAAAATTAATCTGAAGTTCCACACTACGGCGTGACTCATAATCATGTCGTGGTTTCGGCAGGTAAAATCACAAAAATTGATTTAATTAAACCAGAAAGGTGCGGACACGAGCGAAATTAAGTTGCTGGAACTGAAACACCAGCTCGTAGCGACAACTGCGGAAAGTTAGGTATTCTAACAGCAAGTGATTAATCGTTTTTCGTGCACTGTCCATGCACAAGCAAGGCGCATAGGATTCGGCGTACGGCTCGGTGAAGGCAATCTGCGATGCTCACACGTCCTATGTGTAAACTTGAACAATAGATTTAGGCCTAGTGCGCGACTGGTTAAAGCGGCATGATAATCGGCGTCAACACGCAACCTTGACTTACGGTGTTCAGTCCACAACGCCACAGTGACGCATATGTTGGTGGTGAGGTTCCGAGGCGAAATTCGAGGAAAGAGACTTCCCTCCTTTCTGGAGGCCCCTTTTAACTATTTTTTCATTGAGTTATATGGTCATTCTCGACGGGTTTTTGCCGTCGCCATCACCGTCATGCTCCGTGTGAAGTCCAAATCGATAAGGTCGCCTCCCGCATCGTGTGTTCTAGCCGCGAATAAAAGCGTGCAAGCACTGGTGGCCAACGCGGCTGAAGCAGAGATGAAACAAGCCGGCCATCTCGGTCGTCATCAACATCACCCCGCGTGCGAAGCCTGCCGTCGATTGCTCAATAGAGAGGAAACGCCCCGCCCGTCTTGAAGGAGCATGGAGGGACGCCGGGGGAGGGGCGGTGTCGCTCGAACAGCAACTGTGAACATTGGTCGCCCGCGCCAGCGCTCGCGACCGCACCCTTATGATCAGGAGGTGGAGGAGGAGAGGTTGAGGAGAGAAGTAGCGTCTTATCTTCTCCTCAACCCCATCTCCTCCTCCTCCTGATCATAAGGGAGCGGTCGCGAGCGCTAGCACGCGCGCTATCTCGGCATACATCAGCAAAAGGCTAGTCGAAGGTATACCCTTCTACGTGGTGTGCTCTCACCGTTTCGCGTTGAGACGACAGACTGCACGAAAACCGCTTCTCTACACGGGAGCGTTTTGTAGAGTTACGCGAGATGGGATTCAAAAGAGTTGGCTGCTAGCCTTACTTCGTATACCATTACAATTTGTTGCTATCGCATTCACTGCTTCGCCCTTGCGGCGAAACTGTGATTTTTTTTTTGTCATACGATTGAAAACAGCTTCAAAAGTGCACGCTGCTAGTGGTCCGAGTATTTTCGTCTTACTTTAGGTACTCGGGTCGCCTCATCTGAAAGTGTTTATCTGGCACCGTGAAAATAACCGCACTGTTATATACAACCCACGGTCGAAATGCCTACGAGGGAGCATCCTCAACTATCATCGATTACGTGCTGGCCAATACGACTGGCACCGCAGCGCAATGATCATCGTTATCGTGATCATGGTCGCAATCACAATCGCATTTAGCGCAAACGTACAACAGAGGATTCCCCTATCCATTTCAACCAACCTCTTCTGAACGGGCCTCCAATCTATTCGCTTGCAAATTTCATAATCTAACCATTCCATCTGATCTCCAACGCTGGACTGCCTTTTTCGTGGCACTCGTTTTATTACTGTGAGAGACCCCCGTATACCTACGACCTGTTATAGGTGTGACGGCCTGCCGGACTCCGTGCCTTCTGCTCAGTCTCTTCTAGAATAATGCCTAACCGCTATCTGCACTCAAGACTTGCTGTCCCATTTCTATCGCCTTTAGACGTTATTAAAGAGCGCGAAAAAAATGAGGACAGAAGTAAGAAACATACAGAGCACCAAGAGCGTAGTAAGCGCGGCGTCATTTCTGAGCTTTACAACATGTTGCGCGGCTGGGAATTTCCGTCAAGAAAATGCACTCAACGTCATGCATTTTTTGTAACACTCAACCTAGAAGCTTGACAATTTGGTCCCGTTTTTGTGTGATGCATGTGTATTTATTCCAGAGAGCATGACAAGTGAATACTGTAGTGAATGGGGAAGATACTGCGTCACACAGAAGTTCTTCTTAAAGATACGGTGTTGACTACTCTGACATCTCACTCCATTTGCAGTTACTGAGCTAAGACACGGGGAATCCCAAAATTTCTCAAATTCTTCTCGTGCACTCACTCACTCACTCACTCACTCACTCACTCACTCACTCACTCACTCACTCACTCACTCACTCACTCACTCACTCACTCACTCACTCACTCACTCACTCACTCACTCACTCACTCACTCACTCACTCATTCCGCGTGAGCGCGCGGTGTCGAAACATCGGCTCCAGCGACAGCCCGTGTTCACGAATTTTTCGTCTCCCCTGAACTTCCGCCTTTTTTGGAGTACATTAGAGCAGCGCTTATAACACAAAATGCTAGAGAGTGCTTAACTATACACCATAACGCATCAGTACTGCAGAGCACCATTCGCAAAGGTAAACTATTTCGTTTGCGTTGTCATACAAGCTCACTGTCACGGCTGAACTGAGACAAATGAAAATAAGACAAAACAAACAAAAAGCGTGCGACAATAAAGAAAACCGAGCGAGAAGTCGGCGGCTCGCTTTCGCGTTCGACCAGCCACTTTCCCGCACCTGTTTCTCGCAGTGCCAACAGATGCTGCTGCTCGATACACGCGCGTCGCACGGCATTCCGACGCGGCCGCTACACAGAAACCGAACGCAGCCTCAACAGCCTCTGTACGCGTACGCACTCTACGTCGTACACGCGTGTGAGATCTTGCCTAGCGTGCGCGGTTTTCAAGGTGGATTACTGGGCGTGCTCTGCAAGTAATGGGGCACCCGCAGACGAAACGAAGTAAACCGATCCGATATATAGGTTTCTTTGCTTTTCTTCCAACGCAGTGAGATCGGCTTTCTCTCTCTCTCACCTCCTCCTTTATTGTCTTTCTTTTTTTTTCGCTCTCTCTCTTCGCTGTGCTGATAAAACGTCTTTATTCCAATACCGTTTGAGCGGCACAGTCGACAGAACGGGACGCTCGGCTATATTGGACCAAGCCGCCATTTTAGCTACAGCTCAGCGACTAAGGTGTAGCTTAGAAGGGTGCAGTGTCGGCCACCAGGTGATTCACTATTAGCAAAGGTATTAGCAGCGCTTGTCTGTGTTTCTTCCTGGTCCTTCGTCCATTTTTGCGCTGTTAGTAACATTATGGATCACCAACTTGCCCAATAATCGCTCTCTTAGCAAAGGTAACCGCAAAACCCCACGGCGCACAGAAATAGACAACACGAAAAGGTACTGACAACTGTTCGTTCAGTGAAAGAACCCCGAGCTTGTATAGATCAGATACCGTAAAACAACGCGTACCGTTGGCAAGCTCTAGGACGCGGGTTCAGTTCCCGACCACGGCGGGTGCGCTTAGACGGGGGCGAAATACAAGCCAACTCATGTACTTACATTTAGACGCACCTTAAAGAAAAAAGAAAAGAAAAAACCGAAGTGAACTTATTCCATATATATATATATATATATATATATATATATATATATATATATATATATATATATATATATATATATACACGTCCTCCGCTACACGGCGTGCCTGATATCACAGTTCCGGCACGCAAAACAATTAAATTTCAACCGCTGGGCCGAAAGAGGTAATAATGTTACACGCAGCACAGATTCTGCGCTATGCAAAGCAGCTGAAGTTAAAAGAAAACCTGCGACAGAAATTGCCAGACAGAATCAGTTGTGCGGCACCTTTTGGAACAGTCTATCTTGAAGTAATACCACGCTTGACAACGTTAAAGGGGCCCTCCAACACTATTCAACCCCCCATTTTTTACTTGCGGGTTGCGTAGACTGATGGCTGGGGATAACTTTAGCATAAGTTTAAGCACCGATATCAAATTATTTAGTATTTTAATCACGCGTTGAAGTCGCTACATCGCTGCTGACCGCATCAGCGCGTAGTGGCGCTTGCCAGAACTATTGCGGGCGGAAATGACGAAGATGGGCGCTGGCCTATGATTGGATAAATGTAACGTTAGAAGTAATAACGGTGTTGCATCAAAGTTGAGATTACTATTGTGTTTCGTTTTTCTTTTCTGTGCTTTTTCAATGAACTCCAAATAGCCGCCGTCGCAACAAAAAATATCACTACAACCACAAAGTACGACAGAGGCGCCGGTTGCCATTTCGCCTCTGGTTGCTCTGGCTTTCTTTTTTTTTTTTTTTTTGCCTGCGCCGGTCGGCTCTTCCTTCTTTTTGCGTCTGTACGTTTGCGAGCTGCCTCTTTCCGCATGTGCGGTAGGCTCATGATTGTTGTTGAAACGGTGCAAGTAATCCTCACACTTGTAACTCGTCGGGCTGCTCACCGAACAACCCGCGTCGGGGCGACCGTGTTTAACCGCCCATGCCGCTCCACAAATTCCCTTCTCAGAATGAGAAGAGGGAATGACATGGAATGTCGTTGTAAGGAACAGCAGACAAAGCCTCCCCAGCCTCGCTACGAAGCAGTAGCGCCCGCTCAAGTTCGACAAGTCAGGAGGAACCACGTTTGTTACTATGGCAACGACGTCAACAATACGTTGGAAAGGAGAAGCAACAATGGTGTGCGAGCTTCCCCTACGTAAGAGCTTTCAGCCCATTTCATTGGAGCGCCATCCGACGTCACAGCAGAGAGTGAAATGTGGTCACGTGACCCCGCGAAAATCGAGTTGAGGGCAGGCATTTTTTTTCTTGTATTTTGAATTTTCTAAATTGAATAACTTCGTACTGCGTGCCGCTATCGCTGCCGTTCTTGCTGCACTAGTTCGTCCGTACTTCAGTCTACGCAATCCACGAGTAAAAAATGGGGGGTTGAAGAGTGTTAGAGGGCCCCTTTAAGTAAAATAAGCTGGCTGGTACAGCAATGGTGCAAGAAGAGTTTTTTGCTGGAGCGATGCTAGCCTTGCGAAGATTGCCGGTTGGATGGACAGATGTTATGAGCGTCCCCTTTATTACACAGTTTGCAACGCTTACACGAAGGGAAAGTCAGCGCTGTTTGAACTGTTTAAAACAAAAGAGTCTTCATCGGTGCGTTTGGTGAACGCACAATCATACATGCGAGTGATAACATCGCCCTCTAGGCGAAACGAAATCGTCAACGTTTATCCGCCCACACAGAGGTCAGCCTCATCGTGTTGCCTTTTCCCGAGATATATCCGATTAAAAAGAATGATAAAAAGCAGTGACCGACACGTTAATGTCGAATTCTCACGAAGCGCAGAAAACATCGCGAACAGAGCGCTCGCGCACGCGCACAATAGGAAATAAGGAAAACCATTCGGGAAGACTGATCTTAACGAGACGGAGCGAAGTACTAGGTTACTGAACTCCGCGCGGCTTCATCTTCATTTTCTTTGTTATCCGATGACTGAGAGGCTTGCAGAATGAAGGAATGAAAATGACTTTTGTTTAGTTCAGCCGGGAGAAAGCCGAAGCATTCCGGTAGCGACGAGTCAATCACAAATAAATCACGCTCACTCGCGGTTTTTTCCATTGGCATAGAAACTGCAGAGGCTCGGTTAAAACATTTTTTTCTTCTTTTTCGTTACTCTTGAGCGACGGGCTTCGCGTGGTGAAGAAAAAAAAGGACGCTCCGCATAGCGCGCTACGTAACGAATACGTGGCGCGTGTTCCCTCACCCTCAATGGGAAATCCGCCTCAAAAATGCCGTCGAGCGGCCGACGACAGCTCGGAGCGGACGCACAGCACGGATTCCGATGTGACGTTAGTCCTAGCACGTCCTCCTTCCCCGCGTTTGTTTTTGTTTGTTTTCAACATTTGTGCAAAGTACCCACACGAAATGACAGCGGAGTCAGGGCTTTAACTGACAAAACGCTTCAAGAAAGGAATTCGTAGGATTTACGTGCTAAGGGCGTGATATCATTACGAGGCACACCGTAGCGGAGGACTACGGACGAACTCTGACCACGTGGGGTTCTCTAACATGCAGCTAAATTTAAGGAAAGGGGCGTTTCTTGTATTTCGCTGCCATCGGAGTGCGACCTACCGTCCACGGCTGCCACGTCTGCTTCACAAGGGACTATTTTTGCTAGTGAGCTTAATATATACCACTGGGCAGTGTGACGGCCTCCGCTTGTCGAAACGTTGGCTACAGCATGCCCCCCGTTCGCGAATTTTACAGCGAAAGCTGTTATTAAATCACAACAAGGGCCGTTTTTGGCGCCATATAGTTGTCTGCCGCCGGTGTCCGTAACCCCTATCGCACGAAATAAGAAAAAAGAAAACGAAATAAGAAATATATACAGGATGGAACGAGGTTCCAACCTGGGTCCTCTGCTTGGAAGCCCAGTATTCTACCCGAGAGCCATGCCTCTGCCTGAAAGTGCTTTGCAAAAAGACCCTGTACAGATTTCATGTGTGGGAAGGAACCACAAACATATGTAATGTAGTGTGGTATAAGAGTAAGATAACCACCAGGCGTCATACAACGCGAATTCCGTAAGTAGGCGTCACACAATGCGAATTGCGCAACGAGTGGGTTGTTGAATGCTTCCAACCCATTACAAAGGGCTCTGTTATAATTCTTCATCGTCATCAGGCACAGCATCAACAAGTGCACATAATGCCTTACAGGTGCATAGCGGGTACCACGGTTCTCCGCAAAATGACTAAAAATTGCATAGTGGCTGCTACCTTAATTCACAAAAATTATGATGATTTATAGCGTAGTGGGTTCCTCGCAAGCGCACTTCTATCGGTTGCCAAGGAAGACCATAAGGCTCCCATGATCTATTTCCTCAGGTTCTCAATAAAGTTAATTAATAAATAATGTTAAAGCTTCAAATATCTGACGAAATGTACCGCATGCAAAGGGTTTCCGCACTGGAGTTAACGCTAAATAACGAGTAAACTGTATTCGGTCATTTATTAGCGCTGCATGTCGCGTAATTAAGATAGAACTGTTTATTAGAACAGAAACTTTATCGATGGTTGGCAGTTGTCAAGTAACAGTTTTGCAGCACCGAAGCATTGCGATCACATAGCTTCACAGCCGATGACAGATCTTGCGCGTTGAATAGTGTTTTGTCCTCGCAGTTCTTTTCCTCCCTAATGATGCGATTACTTAAGCATCGTAGCCCTATAGTGAATCAACCACAGCTCAATATGTCCGAATTATAGAAGTGCAAGAGTTTCATAAATTTCTCTTTAATACATGCATTAGGCGAACTGAAGTGGAGAGGACACTTTTCAGAACATTGTCGCGAAAGAAGCGGAATATTGCCGATGAACCAAACAAACCTTATCATAAATTTGTGGCAACGAACGGTTGAATATTAGCAGGCACTGCGTCAGAAATAATCCTTACCTGTGATCTCGTGGTAATGAGGTCACGTACACTGTGCGCAACTCCTCTATATCGAGGCAACTAGGTTGTTTAATTTAGTCTAGTCGCTAATTAATACTCTAAGCGTACATGTTTTATGCAGGCAAGCATGCCGCGAACTCGCGTTTTAAGCCCCTGAAGGTGTCAAGATACGATACGCCAGACTTGCAGCAGTAAATCTTATCCAAACACTTCAACCAAACCAGACGACTCCTTCACTTCCCCGCAGCGCCTAAGGATAATCTAAATATATCGTAATGAACACAGTTTTAATACTTCACGACGAAGTCCTTCGCAGAAGCGCTAACAAAAACAGACGCGACGACGCCGTTGCTCACAAGTCGCCAGCGACTACATTCGCTGAAGTGCATGTTGACATTTCCTAACATTTCGATGCTGCACGACGCTTGCAGTGGTCGTCCGTCTGGCGCCGTTATTTCAAGAGACATTACGTGCAGGAAAGTCAGAGAAACGCCGAGCAGCAGGCAACGCTGAAAGCCGAGATCGAAGTGAGAAGAGAAACTTACGCTAGCTGCGAGATGGGTCGGTGCCGCCGATAGTCAATCCTGTGTCCACTGCTCGTGTAATTCAACAGACTGATCGACCTTGTGACTGCCACGCGGTTTCGGTAAGTCTTGGCAGGTGCCGCCGTGTGTGGCCGATCGGTGCTTTGGTGGCTGGTCTGCTGCTGTTCCGACATTGTTGCTTGGTGGTTTGTAATTTGGTTCTGCGACTGCGGAGGCACAACCGCCGACTCGGAAGACGTCATGGTGGCCCCTTACAGTCGTTCGCGCACTCAAGAACTCTTATAACGAAAAAAAAGAAAAAAAAAACACGATGTCCCACTCGTTTTACACACTATTTTCACGGCGAAGACGAAGTCTCATCACAGCACACGACGTCGTCGCGATGTGACGGCCGGATAAAACAATTTTTCTGGTAAAGTTATTTCCTCCTCCTTTGTATACCTTCTAGTACACGCGGCTCACTATCGCATTCACACAATCCACACGGGCAAGGCGTCGACGAAATCTCATGATAGCAGACGACGCCGTCGGCACGACACGACGGGAGTGTTTTCAGCTGCTGATATTCCGATCCACGGAAGAAGCTCACGGCACGAGGAGGGTTCGATTATCGAGCAGGCCACGCTGAACAGAAAAGATAGAGCGAGGCACACCCAAACGTGGCGACCGAAACTCTACTGCGGACGGCAGAACAATCAGCGACTTTTGAAGGCCGGAGGTCAGCGCAGAGACATCTGCACGAGGTCGAGGGGGAGGAAAGAACAGCGAGGATAACACACACAACGAGGAGCCGCTACTCACTGCGGCGACGTTCGCACGCCGGCACTTCTGTGAGACAAGTTCTAGTCCGCCCGGCGCTCCCGTATCCGCGCAATCTGGGGCCACCTCCGCTTTCACTCTTCCCCTCGTCTCCTCCTCACCTCACCGTCCGTAGCTCCTCCTCCTCAGCGCGCGTGTTTTCCGCGCTTTCTGTCTTTAACTCTCCCATCGTTTCGTGTCTATCCTGCGCTATACGCCTCTTATCTCATCTTCCGCTTTCTTTTTCTCGGCTCATTGGCAAACTCGCGTCCAAACGCGTGCCTCCACCCCCGTTCCTTTTCGAGAAAGCGTCCCGCTCCGTCGTCGTCGTTCGGTTAGCACTTTCGAAAGTCTCTTCTTCCTCTTGTGTCTGCGCCACTGCCAGCAGCAAGCAGCACGAGAGCGACGCACGCCGTAAACAGATCGCGATATTTATATATATACACACACACGCACGCCAGCGCGCACTTCGATCCCGCTCGCACGATGCGATGATTCTCGGGAGATATCGGCACTTCCCCGCTTGCTCTCTAGAACGATAGGCTCGAGGGAGTGCACACTGCACTCAGCAGCGCGAAAGAGGATAGAAGGCCGGTGCACGCGGCAGCTTTTCGCGAACTAAATTTGGGCCGCTCCCGGCGGGGCGAGACAAAGCCCCCGAAGACGAAGAACGGTATGGTACAACCTTTCTCCTGGAAGCCGCCACTGCCACTCTCTTCGTCCTTATTCCCCGCATTCGTTCTCGTTGCGCCTACAGCGTGCCAAGCACCTCCTCACGGGACAGCAGCTCGGGATCAAAGGCCAAAGAGGTCGCTGGTCCCGAAGAGTAAAGTGCTCACCGGCGAAGCTGTTACCGAATTGGTGCGACAGATCTGTTTCTCCGGAATTTCAGCCATTCAAGGTGTTAACACGTCAGCGTGAGAAACCGTGCGCCATTCGGGGCACGGACGGTTCAGTGCGAAATGGCTCTTGCGATGAAAATAAGTTTTTCCGTGGTTCCGGCAGACGGCTCGTTATCGCACTTTGACAGGAGCCGCTTCCTGTCCTGTTCCAACGAATCACCAGAGTTCAGCTCTTTCATAGGGCAACGTAAACGGACGCATAAATGCAGCCGCGAAACAATGCTGGCGCTTAACGATATCGCTCTCCGGTCGATTACCGACAGATAACACGACGACGCACTATGCACGCGCACAGACTTCAACGACGACTCAAGTGTTGCCTTCGACGAACAGTGTCCGCATATGAAAGTGGTGGGTTTCACTGTTAACGCAAAGTTGAAAGCGACGGTATTGGAGGCGGCAAGGCAGGCATACTGAATCGTTCGATGTGCGTGCCTTCACTCGAATACTGCTTTGTCCTGCGTCTACAAAGCATTCACCTTTTTCCTTCTTCTCAGCATCGCGCCGTGCACAACACTGTAGTTTAGTGGAGAGCGACGCCGTCAGCGTGGTGACGTCGGGAGTTTCTTGGCGGCGTGGAGACAGCTGGCAGCCTGCGCCGGCGCCGCTTTCGACTAGCGCCGTGTCGTATGCGATTGTGCGATCGCTCACAGGCTTGGCACTCTTCCCGCGGGTCTCTCTAGTGCCGCGGGTCGACCGGGCGGTGCGTGCGCCGCGTGTTCTCTCCTCCTCCCCAGCTTCCTCGCTCTCTTTCCCTCCACGTGCTCTCGGCCGTTCTCCTCTCCTAACCTCCTCCGCCTACTGCCTAGGGAAAATAGTCGTCGCTACTCTTGCGCAGAGACGCTTTCTCCCGTAGTTCATCGTGGGAAAAATTGCTAGAGGCAACTGTGGCGCAAGTGGTCGACGGGAGCAGCAAGTGATGATTTGAGAGCTCCTTGTTACGTGACATTAATATTCGTATTTCTACGTTTCTTCTCCGATGCCCAGGACTTTTATGAACTTTTGTGATGTACCAACGTGTAAGCTGCATGTACTATCGACGTGAAATGAAACACGAACAACGGAGCGCGTGGCGTTAGCAAATGTACGGTGAGCGCAGTCCAGTCACCACCACTGACAGGCGAGTACGTCCGGTTTGGCAGCACTGCGCAATCCCCATACAGTCCGATATTTTCGCGTCTGTTCTTGTTGTGATAGTCGAAACGAACTAAAAATAAAATGAAAAATAAAAGAATAAAAAGTGAAACGGCCAAAAGCGTTCGGCACACCCACGTCGGCCACCGTTATCACCATACCAGAAGGAGAACACAAGCGAAAATATTGTATATACGATAGGGGATCGCGCAGGGCTTCCAAACCGGATGTGCGCGCCTGTCACTGGCGATGACTGGACGCCGCGCACTGTAGCTTTGATACTGCTTGATCCACGCGCTCCGCTGTTCGTGTTTCATTTGACGCCGATATATAGTAGCTCACACTTTTAACGTCTTGGTGCTAGCTTGATAACGTTATTTGATATGTTATAGACGTATAGTGAACACTGCATATTGTAAGTTCGACTAAACGCCACCTTAATTGTGAGCCAACATCAATAAAGAAGTACGGCGGTTCAGCTAGCACGGCAATGGTGCATACGAGCACGAACGGTCCTAAACTACATACTTGTGGCTTTATATGGCTTCGCGCCATTTCCCAATTGGTCATAATCAAACATTACGTTATAAATGAAAAAAAAAAAAAACTTATAGCTATAAAAGCTGTCGGCAGAAATTTACTTCTTTCTGGAATTTAGAAATAGAGATATTTTTCTTAATTTACTAAATTTAAGTGACAAAAAGTAGCGATTAAGTGAGAAGAAACGTAACAAGCACGAAAACAAGCCAAATACGCGAAGTACAAAATTATTTCCGCGGTAGCTGCACCGATCCAAGTTTTCCCTAGTAACTCCTGCACGAAAGATATCCTTTGGTACGGATCTAAGTTAATGAACTGCCAGAAGAGCAACATTATAACACGCTAGAACAGGAAACGCTTCGTTTCCAGACTCCTCGGCTTGTTTTCGTTCACCCCGCCGGCTTCTGCTGCTACAAAACGCCGGCACAAAATCGGCGAATCAAGCGAGAAGCCGGGAATCGAAATAGGGACCATTTCGATTCCAGACTAATCTCCTTAGTCTTGGTTCTTAATCCAGTTAATACAGCATCAAAAGTCGAACAGAGTTGCACGGTAGTCTCTCGTATTTTAAAAAATCAAAGCTAGTTCCACCCCAAGTGAAAGAACTGCGGAGCATAGATTCGCCGTCTTTCCCTTGTGTAGTGTTCATCTGCTATTTTCGGTTCTTTTCTTGCGACAATCTGATTTGTTTTATGATTGTCTTTTCTCTGTTCTACGGTCTCCCTTCTAGTGTTTTTCTGCTGTGTACTGTCCCGAGCACGGTGCGTCTAACTCCCGGCGCTGGTGTTTCGCTGTTGCTTCGCAGGCTCGGACAGACGCATTGGCCCTTCGGCGACGCTGGCGTACACGGCAAGCGTGCGAAAGCGTTCCAAACGTGCAGCCTACTGGGCTTATGTGTATCAAACGTGGGACCTGCGTGACGCCAACGCGAGACATTAGGCGACGACAGGGCGGCCCCTTAAACTGCTTCTCAGTTAAAAGATGGAGACATATTAATATTAGACATGCCGTTTCTGCCGCAGGGGATATGTGTGAGGAAGAACGGAGCTGTGGAAGCAGGCAGATCCACGTTACCTTCAATCATATTAGCGGTGTGTTTTCTTGATCGTATGCTTCACACCACGCCTTTGCAGGAACAACGACAGGGGTCGCCGGAGAGCTTCCTTCGAGTCGCACACGATGAACAGCCACGGACTTTTACGCGCTCTATTCGTCTATCAGCTTTTATTCCCGTTACACCTTTCCACAGCCGCAGGAATACACAGTGGCCATCCTGTCTGCGCAGCCTTCACTTTTTGCCCCCTCATCCCTCCTCCCGAAACAGCATAGTGCGTCTCTCCAGGTGGCAGTCGTGAGCCTGCTCTCTTCCTATTTCCTCTGTTTACGCATATCAAATTATTATTAATAATAATAATAATAATAATAATAATAATAATAATAATAATAATAATAATAATAATAATAATAATAATAATAATAATAATAATAATAATAATAATAATAATAATAATAATAATAAATCAAACGTTTATTTAATGTGCCCAGGAACAACCGTAAGGTCTTTGTACTGGCGCACGAAAAAAAAAGAGGCAAACATTCATATTAAAATATCAGGGATAAAAAACGTTATAAAATTACATATATACAATCTATGCGCAGACAGAAAAAAAAATGTCAACAGTGTACGAGGCTATGTAAGTACAGTGCAACCCTCGGAGCAGAACAACGACTGGGAGCTGTGAAAAAGATCGAGCTCCAAAAAGTAAGCATTGTAAAGACGTTGTATCCTGCCAATGGTCGAATGTTCACAGAGGCAGGCGGTTACATGAAAAGGTCTATTCTCTCTGGTCAGACAGTTGAGCAGTACAGGGCAGGATATGATACCATGCACAAGCTTGTAAAGAAATAACAGATCAGCGCGATTTCGTCGGCAGCAAAGTGATGGCAATGATAGTAACCCAGCAGCGATAGAACGAGATCCAGAGTCATTTCTAGCGAAACGATGGTTGTAAATGCTTAGGAATTTTTTCTGGACTCGCTCAATGGCGTTGCTGCTGGAATTAGGAATGCCATTCCAGATCACCGATGCATACTCTAGTTGAGGAAGACATAGCGCGGTGTACAATTTTCGGAAGGGCATAGGAGAACGGAATTCTCTAGACATTCTGCAAACACAGCCTAGGGTGCGAAGACCCCGCAAAGCAACACGCTTAGCGTGAGCAGAAAAGTGTAAGGTGCAATAATAACAATAATAGATTTATCTTGGTTAGTACGTCAATGTATCTTCTTTCTTTTTTGCTTATGCTTCTTAGGTCCGCTTTCATGTGAATATGGGTGTGAGGTAATCAAATAAATAAGTTGGGTGTGCACTATCCTCACTTATGCTGCCTTGCTGGGGCTGAAATGTTTACGAACACGCGTTTACTATCCAGCCTGTCATCGAATCCGGCTTTCCTAACGACCACCATTAGGATCCTGCCGTTCACTGCATTCCAGCGCTGGCAGTATAGGAAAAGAAATCGATGCACTAGTCAGGACATGTAGCGTGTACAGGCAGGCAATGTAACGAAGATAATAAAACATGCACAAAGTCCTTGAAAGCGCACTCTGAAAGTTTTGAGGTTGAGTAGAGGGGACGCTTGAAAGAAGATTTAATTTCGGGCAAGGCCAGGGGGAGTTCGATCGATGAGACCGGTTACAAATGCTGTAGCACAACTGACTATAGCCACACCGTCGTGATGTACGCAGAAATCAGCCAGGGCGCTGCTGCACTTATTAAAAACTACTGGACTCAGCGACAGCCTTTGCGTGTTCAATAAACTGTTTCTCGTCCCGCTTTCTATCGCCCAGTACAAAGCAGCTAACGTGGTAAATCTTGGTAGCCCTTATTTTATCTTCTTCTGTCCCTCTCACTATGCAGGAGATTAAGCTGCAGGGCAGGGTGTTTTACGGTTGCATAAAGAGATACACAAGGGAAGGGCGAGGAAGGTAAGGTTTTGTCTGGCCACCTTGCAGTTGGAAAGGGGCAAGGAAGGATGTGGAGGAGAAGGAGGAAATAATTTTGTTCCGCACACCAAAGAAAAATTCGCATAACTTGGCGCGCATCAAGAAGCGCCGGAACGATTTTGCAGTCTTGTACATCGCAGACGCAAGAGGCCGTGATGCTGCATGCAACATCAAAACGAAAACACACAGATTGTAGGTTCTATAGCGGCATAGAAATGAGATCTCTACTTGCCGCCCTTGTCATATATTACGGTACACGCAGCTCTTAAAGCAAACGAAAATATCCCGGCATGTTTTCTTCATTTCTCTTAGAAAATGTAATCAATATGTATGGAAATATATTAAAATATGGCGTGTCTCGCCGAAGTGCTCGAGAAACGTACGCGTTCGCATTCATACCGCCGAACAAGGCTCTTCGTCACCCCGTCTGGATTAAAGTGTGCAGCACTATTAAAGCACAGCTGCTGTCTCCAGCACGTGCAAGAAAGTACTGATTGCTTTTCGGACGTCGTTTACGGTTATACTTATCGGCTCACCACAGCGTATACAGATCACAAAAATACCAACTGTTTACAGATCTCAATACTACGCGATGTTCTGAGCGCGCATGGATAGACGAGTTTTTTCTCCTCGTGAGCCCTGCATTTTGCGTTGTCAGTTTGCTGTTCTGGATTGCAAACGGCGTTGCGCTTGGGAATGAACCGATAAAAGTAGTCGCCTGCATAAAGGCTCCGGTATCTTGTTAACCAAAATCTGATAAGAGGAGAGGTTTCCCGACTGCCGTAGTTGGGTTGAGAGGACAAATAGCGAGATAACGTAAACAGGAACGTCTCCGAGTCCTTGGTAATGGAATCTGCACAATGGTAAACAGGAACCATTAGAGAATTTCGTTCACGTTTGAGTCGCAAACAAGGATAAAAAAGCCAATGTCCTTAGGAGAGAATGGGGAAATGAGAGTGACCGCAATATCCCGTTTTCTACCATTTGTTCGTTGACGGGAAAAGGGAGAATACAAGAGAAGAAGAGAAAGGTTTATTGGTCACTGATTCACCAAACATGTGCGGAACCAAAATACGCAGGCCAAAAAAAAAAGGGTGGGGGGGCAGCTACGTACCAGTGGTGCGAAGACTGAGGAGCTCGCGGCGTCACCTCCTAAACCTCGTATCCCTCACCCTCACTTCCCTTTCCCACCCCCGTGCTATACCATATTAAGAGGGGCTATGCAAAGCGCTACACTGCCACGAGAAGACCCTTGGTAAGCGAGAAAACGTGCAAATAGAAAATGCTCGTTGAGCCCGTGTGGCCTAAATACGAATAAAACATCTTGAAATCCGTGACGTCACGTGCAGAAATTTCTGCGCGAAGTTTAGAAATGACATTCTGACCTTGATCTTCTCTTCTATTACTGAGCCTGCGATGGTGAAATTATTGAAAATAGAATTTTCAGAGTATAATTTATCAGGCTAAACTGACTGATTGTTTCACTTTAGTCCCCCCATAAACTTTTGCCTAGCACTAATTTCCACTATAGCTAGATGACTTCTGAAAGTTCTCTGCGGACATCATCTGAACGGAAGCAAAAGATTTTTAGAAAATATACAGAGAGTCTTTCGGTTGCAAAGGTAGTGCACGCTTCTTTCTTAGGCGGCTCAAAGGTAGGGCACCCAGAATGCCTTTGCGAGCAACACGCAACGTCGTTCAATACGAGGTGCGTGTCGCAAAAGCGGTGCCCATTTGTTTTCCCTCGCAGCCATTTCCTTCGCGGAAGAAGCACCGATTGGACACGAGACGAGAAAGAGACAGAAATAATATTCCGACACCAATGCAATTTCGCGAGGTGCATGAGGGGACTACGTTGAAGGGCAAGACGATGAAAACGGCAAGAAGAAAAAAGCTGACCTTACGTCTGATCCACCCCGCACACGCAGATGGGAAAGTTGTTATGCTGGGGTAGGAATCGTATGCGAATAATAACTCGGAAGAAGAACAATGAAATAAAGAATAAAAATAAAGAAAATGAGAGTAGGGATCGCATCAATAAAAAGTAGACAGACCGAGCAGACCGACAAACAAATTGTCGAGTATGTGAAACAATCATACGCCGCGACGGTAGCAGGTACCTCGTCCTGCGAAAAGGGCGTCGGCGGTAGAGTTATTACGTGCCCTCACTGCAATTCGATAACACGTTGAGAATAGTGAAAACACGAGTGTGTACTCAAGATTGTTAAAATAAAAGCGTAGATGATTTACAATAATTTCAAAGGTCTTGAAGGGGAGAACAGGGCAAGAAGTATTTGGAAACAGTGGCAGTCTGTGTCTGAGTGGCAGCATTCCTCAAATATTTTCCTCTCATTTTCCAATCAACAATGAGCCTGCGATTGCTGCTTCACCTGCCTTCGCCAAATATTTTATGCCGCCAAAAAACCTCTCCAGGCGGCGCCAATGCAGCCAGGAAATAAGAAAAAAAAAATCAAGACATCTTCGCACGAGTGGCGCCAAGCCTGAAGGAACAGCGGAACTGGACGGCCTACTTTGTTTCTCTTTTTCTCTTTCTTTTACAGCAGAGCTGTTATGGTCCAGGTTTTCCATGTGTCGTAGATAGAAAACTATCATCATCATGAACCGGCACGCGCTCTCTTCATCCTCTTCGTCATCGCCTTCCTCTTCTTCTTCTGCTTCGATACAAGAAGACGTGCGCCGATTTGTCCGGCGAGGGATGCATTAACTTGATGGGCGAGAGAGCGAGTACAGAGAGGGAGAAAGAAAAAGAGAGAGAGAGAGAGAAATAAATAAAGAAAGAGAGAATTTCACGGGAAAAAAGTTTTACCTAGGTAGCCAGCTAACTAACTAAAGGAACATAAACAAAATAAGTTGGATTGCTGATAGATTATAATGAAAAATAAAGTTCTTTTAAACAAGCCTAGAATTTTCCAAAGACCATAAATGCATTTGGTTGGGCCCCACATAACGCGCTTCATAAACAAACATATTGATGCTAGTGGAAAGTTTGTGGAGTACATCACATTCACTGTTTCGACTGTACTTTCCACGTGCTGCACTATCCACGAACATGCTTGTAAATAAAATATTAACAAAGGATGAAACAATGAGGAAACGTTCTTTCTAACACCAAAGAAGGGTATATCGTACAACTATAGGGGGTGTAGTTTTTCGGGCATCTTATCTAATTCGAACACACTCTCAGAAATGTAGTGAACAGACACGTTTTTTTAAAAAGTTTCCACCAGATAGACGCACGAAATTATGAGAGCTGTCTTGAAAAAAAATAAAAAAGTAAAGAAGCAAAGAGAATAAGAAAAGAAAGATTCAACCATACAAGACATCGTACATCCATCTCACTTTACGTTTCTAATGGGGCACAATCTCACAATGAAGCACAGAATGCTATCACCGGTCTTGTACAACCATAACCTGTTCTCCCACCCAATCCAAAAGAACGACCGCGAGCCGTTTCCTTCTCCGAACTAAACATATCAATATTAATTAAACGATTGGTTAACTATTTAATTAAGCTGTCGTTAAATGACGTGCGCCTGGCGTGTGCCTGAGCAAGGAAAACCTCCGAAGGTGGAGAACAGCTTCAACGGTGCACGGTGGTAAAGACGATAAGGGTGCGCCGCAACATTGATCGCTTAGAAGGCGTAAACATTCGAAGGTAGATTGTCCAGGCGGAGCGCCCAAGCCGCGCTGCATCTCGCCAAAAAGCGTGTAGCATTTTACCAAAAGTGAAGCTATCACGTCAGCCAACATGCGAGTCAGTAAGTTTCAAATAGCTCAGCTGTTCGCATGCCGCGATTTTCTTGATGACAGCTGGATTCTTCTTGCGAATGTCGTCCGAATGTCTCGAAATTAATTTAGAACGCTGCATGTGAATGCCGTTGAGTCGAAGTGAAAAAAAAAAAAAGCCAGGGTTTCCAAAAATGTGGGAGACACCGCACCATTTTTTTTAAAGTGTAAGGCATCACAAATTTATATGCTCCGCGCGAAATGAGACCGGCATTAAGCGACAGCAGTACGGCACAACCACTGATTTCCAACAAAGGCTTATGGCGCGAGTGCGAGAGATGTAGACAGAAATCGTACCGAAAAAAAGAAAAACATGCATGCGACAAAACTCCTACCACCAACATATCCCCAGACCAAGAAGAAGAGGTATCAACTTTGATATGTTAGATTATTAAGATTGCACTGGTATTTCTCCCATCTCCATGGCCGCACACAAATGACGCTGCGCGCGACAACAACGTTCCTGCTGTAGAAACAGTGTGAGACGTGAGGGTGGCGTTGTCACGAGGCAATGTAATGTTTGCCAAAATGAGAGGCGTATGCACGGAGAGGCACGACAATCATGTCAAAATAAATCAATCACTCCAATCTCCAATACTCCTTGTACAACAGTTCAACATTGCCGTTCTCGTGAATCGGCGAAGAATGGGCACCACAGCCAGTCACACGCATACTCCTGTGGGACAAAAACGCCAGGCCTGCGCGCAGCACAGTCACAGCGAAAGCTGGAACAGCGGTCTTTCTAGAGCCCGTTCTAAACTCACTAGGGGAAGCTAATACAAGTACACACGAAAAGCATAAACTACGCCACAAATCATAATTTTTGTGAAGTAGCGAAGCACCCACTATGCCATTATTCGTCCTTATGCGGATAAGCGAGGTACCCGCTAGACGTCCGTGAGGCATTATGTGCACTTTGTTGATGCCGCATTTGGCTTATCACGATGAAGAATTAGAGTTCAGCACTTTGTAGTGGGCGAGAAGCTTTAAACCACACACTCGTTGCGCCGTTAGCATTGTGTGACGCCTCGTTGTTATCTTACTCTTCTGCCACGCTATATTACACATGTAAACGCGATTCCTTGCCTGACATGACGCCTGTATAGGGTCTTTTCGCGAAGGAGTTTCAAACACCAGTGAGGCTCTGTGTAGAAGACTCGACTGCCACGCAGAGGGCCCGGGTTCAAATTCTATCCAATCCTGGATATTTTTCCTTATTTCGCGCGATAGTATTTACTGACACCGGCGGCGGCGGCGGCCGACTACTATCTGCCGTTGTGATCTTATAACAGCTTTCGCTGTAATATAAGAAGTTCACAGATCACGCTCCGTTTTGTTACAAGGCACTTTCTCGGTTCAAATTTCATTCTATATAATGCCGGTTTGATGCACCATACTCGGCGATACAGCCCGAGAAATTGTAAAACCCTGTACAATGATGCCGGGGACAGCCTCGGTGTAGTGTACATCCAACGGCACTGCACAGATTTTACTGGGTAAAACAGAGCACCTGTGTAACGTGCAAATAAACAGACACGCGAAGTGTGCATTTGCGCAGCATGGGAAAAACGATTTTGTCTGAACAAGGACGGTGGGTTTGAACTGAATAACGGCATCTATTCTGGGATCCTTTTTCGTGTGGATGGAAAACATCATCGTCCGATGAGTAAATATATATTTTTGGTTGAGCGGAGACTAGGTTTTCGCAAGTTGCAGCTCTTGAAAAAAATTGATGCTTTGTAAAGCCCATTGGAAAAGGAAATGAACTCTGGAGGTCAGATACAGACCACAGGTTTACTGCACAAACACACCAGACGACCATGTTTCACTTGCCCAGTATACTTTCTCATATGAACGAAAGTTGCTTATCAATCAATCAATCAATCAATCAATCAATCAATCAATCAATCAATCAATCAATCAATCAATCAATCAATCAATCAATCAATCAATCAATCAATCAATCAATCAATCAATCAATCAATCAATCAATCAATCAATCACAAGAATAACCCGAACAGTCTCCTAGATCTTGAAATGTGCAATCCGCTTGTCACTGTAAGTGCCACTGGAATGTTTATGTTTACACGGTCACGTCGCGTCGCTTAGTATTACATGCCGCTGCTCTCTCTTTTTATATCCATACATTCCACTTATTTTCTCCCTAAGAGCCCGAGGCATTTAGTTCCGAGGAAGAGCACCGACACAAACACACACGCACACACACACACACACACGCACACGCACACACACACACACACACACACACACACACACACACACACACACACACACACACACACACACACACACACACGAAGTGGTCGCTTTGTAGAGTAACCGGAAACAGGCCCCCTCTTCACCACTCCCACCGTTAGTACACTATATGCAAGGTCATTACCTCGAGTTTCCATTGTGTTCTACTGTAAGATGCATCTTAGGTTATTTAAACAGGACGCGCTTGCTGACCCTAACAGCCCTCTTGTTATGTGGGCAGCACCACCAGGACTAAAAGAAATGGACCCGGACGGACGAGTCATCCGTCGGGGTCGCGCTGCCCACATAGAAAAAGGATGCTCATTACCGACGCGCCCAGCTTGCCGTTCAGCCATAACTGAATGCGATCTCAGCACCAGGTAGATTGAGAGAAACTTTAACGAATACTGAAGATGTAAATCATGCTGCAGGTACGAAATGTGACTGAGGTTTCGATCTCCCAAAACAACGCACTGGTTATGATGAACGGAGCGATGCGCTTGTGGGAGAGCATTGGATTAGTTTTAACGTACGCCCAAGACAGTGCGCACGAGCGTTTTTTATAATCGTAAGACATCCGCCGCGGATAGAATACGAACCAGTGACCTCACTTTCTACAAGTGGATTCTACTGCACCTCACAGAGTTAGAATATGAAGGATTTCTTCATATATATGGTAATCGATAACGGTCGAGCAACCGATGGTGCTGAATCCAATGTCCATGACACAAAAAACGTGCCTTCGTTAGGGCCACTTTACTGCCATGACAAATACAAAGTTTTCCTGTTAGAACGTCAGCTACAGTAAGATTGCTTGATCGGCCAGCATTGACGGCACAAACACTGATTTTCAGCATGCCCTCTCTCCTGCTTTCAGTCCATACTTATTATTGTTTAAACTAATGAACAAACCTTACTAACAAGCCGTAGATTGGCAATAATATTATTGTTATCAATCTCCTTTTGCAGCAAGAGCAGCAAGCGGTAAGGGAGGTCACACAGTCAAACCAATATTTGGCCCTTTTCCGAAAAAGAGCCAGGGCGCAAATATGTCGCAGTGGCTCGCACATTCCTTGCCACTCGGTACAAACATTCGCTTGTCGGAAGCGCGCGGGCTGTGATCACAAGCACGCGAAAATATGCCCGCCGAACAACGAAGTAGACGAATGGTAAACGACAAAGCACGAACACGGTAAGCGAAAGCTGTCACTGTCTGAAAGCGCCAGTCGCATTGTTTCACGTCCTGCAGGTATTTTTTTTTCCCAGGCAGTCTCGCATACCAGGTCCATTCAACACCTCGTCACGTCAAAAGGACTAAAACATAAGAGAATGCCGAACATCCCGAGCGCGCATACAGTCTGCGGAAACATGCGGAACACGCCAGAGGAACGCAGCGCGAGTTACGGGGCGACGGGTGTGGGCGGCACGTGCTCTTTTTCTCATCGTCATAACCAAGCTCTCCAACGTGCCGTTGCGATCTCTGTGACGGTGATGGAATGCATGAGGGAGTTCGGAAGGTATTGATCGTGTAATCTGCTATATTGCCATTGACAAGAGTGATCGTGGCACACGTCCATTGCTCCTAAGCCTGCGAAGTGCGGCCCAAGTTACACCCCCGCTGTCGGCCGACAACAAGAGCCCTATTCATTGTCGGATTCTGTAGTGTACACGGATGCCCTTACACCGTCTATTACTTGAGGATCGGGGAGCAGACGGTGCTTGAAAGCATGACCCAGGAGCGTTGTAGTTAGTGCTCTAACCGAAGGCTGATCCTCGCATTAAAGAACAGAAGCTGTATACTCGCACTCTCCAAGTATGGTACAATCAGAAGCAAATATGTTCGGCAAATCGAGGATTCTTCTTAGCTCGGCTGCTCGAAGTGAGACGTTGAGAGCTAGATTATCTGTCGACTTTCACCTTTTGCTGTTATCGATACTAACCGTCGCTGATATTCTCGTGTGCCGTAAATAAAATGAACCTCGCCGCGGTCAAAATGCACGAAAAGGTACAGAGCAAGTCCGGCTTAAGCGTACGATCAGTTGCGGGCAATTGAAATATTTAGATATCCTCCAAAGGCTAGAATGAAAGCGAACATCTCATTTGCTCGCAATCTTAGGCGCACCGATACATCTCTAAAGGTGCGCGATCTCACAGATGCTAATGTGCGAAAACGATAATAAAGAACGCTTCACCGCTGTAGGCTGTAGTCTGAAGCCTACACAACCTTCTTCATTGACCTATTTCAATAATATCATTAGAAAAAAGTTAACAGCGCAAACGACAAGGGACAGTATAAAAAAAAAGGAAGAGAGAGAAAGAGAGAGCAAACACACGCAGAGATATGTCATCGGCGCTGGAATGAATGCAACAGCGTACAACGCGCATAAGTGAAAAGTACTAAAGGCCGCTATAGCAGCTTTAGTGTCTGTGCATTGTGCTGGTGTCAGCAGTAACGTTTGCACGATGTTATTAATCACTAGCAACGGGCAGTGACCGTAACAAACGCAAAGTTGCGCCAGGGACACCGAGCTAAACTTGGCTCTTGCCGGGACATATTAAACGAGCTGACGACGTATGCGGCTGTCGCTAAATGATGCGGCAGATATGGATGATCAAGTGATGTTCGAAAGTGTGAGGCGGTTTATGTTGTAACCGTTAAAGAGAGACATCCGCGTTGCGTTGCGCAGCTTTCACTGTGCTGAAGGTACTTTAGGGGTCTTTAAGAGTCACTCAAACCCAAGTGGTCTCCGGAAGAAAGAAAGAAAGAAAGAAAGAAAGAAAGAAAGAAAGAAAGAAAGAAAGAAAGAAAGAAAGAAAGAAAGAAAGAAAGAAAGAAAGAAAGAAAGAAAGAAAGAAAGAAAGAAAGAAAGAAAGAAAGAAAGAAAGCCCGGTGTGCGTTATTCAGATATGTCGCGCTGCTCTTCTTTAATGGCACTGTTTATTAGACAGCAGTTATCAGGACGCAAAGTCGCAGGTGACACCTCTGTTCCTAGGGATGGTTCATTTATTTTAGTTTCGAAAGAAAGCATCCGCGAGAACGCAGGTTAAGAAGGTGGCAGTAACATTAGGATAACTACATGTGCGTCAACCGAGAAGACTTGCATCGTTAGATGTGATGCACGTTTTTTCTATCGCACTGTACATGAGCGTAGCACTCTACCCTCCCATTTTCATTTCACATGTGAAGCAGGTTTGTTTCCACACTTCAGAAAATACCAAGCAATTTTTACCTCGTCACAGTTACGGTACTCAGATAGGAATATGTTGCGTCTGCTTAGGAGTTGGACTTTCGAGCATACAAGCGGAGCAGGCGCACATTTAAGTTAGTTATCAAGTATTTACAACAGAATCCTTGCAACTGATCCTCGTTTAAACACCACCATTCTGCTACCATTTCTACTACAAAAGCATGATTCACAAGGGCCGTGAATACGGCTGACACACGAATCTTGCTACACCATTTGTAAAAAACAATGGCATAACAGACGCTAATATAGTCGTTAACGAGGATGCAGACGAATTGGTACAGTTTAACATCCCGGAAAAGCAGTGGCAGCCGTGACAGATGCCATACTGTCTGCACCATCTTTCTTCAACGTGTACCTAACGTATACATAATGTTCGCAGATCTCGGTATGAAGGACGTCATAAATACAATTACAACTAATGGGAAAGCCTTCATCTTCTCTGCGCTTCTCATCTGCGATCGGTAGTGGCCGACCATGCCTTGCAAAATGAAATAAATAAACGACATCGAAATTCGAGACAAGCCGCTACGGGTGAATCACACGTAAGCAGCTCTTCGACGAGCCACGTTCCATGTATCCTTAGACACAACAGAGTCGAATCGTACCACTGTCTCCTGCAATAGCTACTAGCAAAGCTTTAAAGGCACAATAGAGGGAAATATTAAGCTGGGATTGAAAGATTGGGCTTGAGTAATAACCTGTTCACCATTCCTGGCGAGAACAAATGATTTGAAAACGAGAAAACGACGAAATTGAGAAATTGAAGTGGCGCCCTCTGTTATGCTCTGTGGGTACCACATTTAACGACGTCAGATGCTCAATTTTGATTTCTCAATTAGTGACTACTCAATTACGTAACATAAATTTTGACAAAAAATAAACGTGCAGTAAGCTTGCCTACGTATTACAGCCGCGGTAGTCTCGGACGTCTGCTGATTTAGAGAAATCGGCAGCCGAGATTGTGATGTCAAGTCCTCCATTCGGTGTGGCGATTAATATTGAGCATTGAGCAGCGGCACGAGGAAGTTTCGGTGGCTGTTTTCGACGCAAAAAAAAAAAAAAGAAATTGTTTACTGGCACGCAGAAAGCGGTGATAGACTCCACCGCGGGGAAAAAAAGTCAATCTAGCCAAACCTCATATTATCCCTTAGTGTTACTTTGAAAATAGTACTCAGAAACCTCCGCCGACACTTTTTGCAGCATAAATTGACCACCGCTCCTACCCCTCTCTCTCTCTCGCTCTGCTTATCCTTTTCTTTTTCCTATCTCTCTCTCTTTCTTTTCAAGGCAACAATCGCACAGCAAGAGCACTTTCTGGTTACCGGAATTATGATTCGACTACGTGGTTTCATAGCAAAATAGACTGACACAAAAGAATAAAGCAGGCAGGGGCGGGCGCGACCAGCATTGTCAGCTCTGTAAATTTATTCTAAAAAGGTAGGGCGTGCAAACACGGACACAAGAAAGAAGTCACGACACCACAAATTTGTGGTAAACTTGTGTGTGCTTAAACGGCAGTTACAGAAAAAATTCGCCAGATCCCACGTACCGTGGGAGTCGATGTTATGCGAAGCATGCGGCGGGTAGGTGACTGTGGCGTAACTTTTTTTTACTGAGCGACACGTTACAAAATGACGCTAAAGGTTTGTATAAATTTTATACGCACACATATATATGTTGAAGAGCCGCATATGTGTTACATAACCAGCTGTTTACGGTTGGGTAACGCTGCCAATGGCAACGTGGGTATTACCATCACCAGAAGCGGTAAGTTGATATGTAGTGGTTATACGTGTCCCCAGAACGCATGCACGTTTCACAAACCCGTGTGCATGTGTGCAAGAAGTTCTTTACAGTTCTTGAACAAGGGTACCATCACCGTGATCAGTGAGCACCAGCAGCTGGTCATGGCTTCTTATAGGATCCGGTCGTGATCGTGGTGACGAGGGGTCCATGTGTAGTGAAGTATGTCGTATAGTAGAGCTGTTGGAATTCGTGGATGCCTCGGTCATTTCGTCGACAAATTGTCTGTCGACAGAGCCGGCGAGAAGTCGGAATCTGAAGTCACCCTTCGCGTTGGTGAGGTATAGGCCGTCGAGGCTGGTAGGCCTGGATAGTGCTACATAGACCAACATCAGTGGATGGTGTTTGTCGTATTCGTAGACTACCTGGGCGTATGTAGCCTACGTAGCCTAGTCTACAAAGCGGCTGTCAATCAATCTGGCATCATTCTCGGTCAGCATGAGGCCATCGCGTCGTTCTGGTGGACGAAGTGCACTTTACGGTGCGGTGATGTGGATATCATATGTAACTTAACCTTCGTTAATGTATTCCTCCGGGGTCGAGCAATGCTTCAATATAGCTTGCTGAATCATAGGAATACAAACGAATGTTTATTAGACTGCTATAAAAGCGGAGCCAACACTGGAACTACAGACGTTAATCATATGACGCCTGTATCGTAGGAGTACACATCGTAGCAGTATCATGTAGTGTTTATTGCTTTCTTGTAAAATTACATAGCCAGCACCACAACCACAATTGACGTTGCACCGTTATTACGCCTGCGTAGGCTGTTTTTCCAAACCAGTTTATAAACCTGGCGTGGCTCAGTGGTAGAATACCTGATTGCCACGCAGAATGCTTGGGTTCGATTCCTGCTGGGATCCTAATTTTCATTCATTCCATTCGTTGAGTCAACGCTGCCGATGTTGGTTTTCCTTAACGCTCTAGCATTTAAGTTACCAATGTCTGTTCTCGCCGTTCCTGGGTAGATATAAACTGCCAATCACCTGTGGCGCATACCCGTACACCGCGGCCCGTGGTAAAAGGGTATGTGCCACATGTGTCTAGTGGAAAGGGTTTGACGACGTACGCGACAAGATTTTAACGTTATTCGTGTCACGACCCGGCAGTCATATTCGTCAAATCCTCTTACCCTCCCATGCAAATTTTGGTCTACACCAAGTTAAGGAGGCCATCATGAGAGCACCCAGACGTAGGCGGCTAGATAGATAGATAGATAGATAGATAGATAGATAGATAGATAGATAGATAGATAGATACGTAGATAGAAACGCTCAGAGTGCCAGAGGTTCGCTAAGAAATGC
The DNA here is from genome assembly GCF_013339695.2 of Rhipicephalus sanguineus. Lineage (NCBI taxonomy): Eukaryota > Metazoa > Arthropoda > Arachnida > Ixodida > Ixodidae > Rhipicephalus > Rhipicephalus sanguineus. Next base: position 14,999,495 of record NC_051184.2, read on the forward strand.
TTCGCATTTAAAAAGAAAGAAGAGGTGCGCCAAACCATTAAAACCAGTTTACTGCTGCAGAAAGGCACCACTCGTCTATAGCTCCGCTGCCACGGCAGTTTGTAACGACCGGCCACTAAACGACTGCGACCAGACTAAGGTCGACACGAGTGCGACATGGCGACTATGATTGGACTGCTTGCAAAAAGACTCGACTGCTGCCGCGAATTCATTCCAGTCGCGTGGAGCACTCGTGATGGGATCCGACGCTTTTAATACATTTGTATTACAGCCATATTTTTTTCTTTTTGTAATTATCCATCAGCTGGATATTAACAGCTGAAACTTAAACGGTTTCAATGATCTATATTTTTTTTTACGTCGCTGTGTAGGCGTATATTATTGCCGGTTAAGCAACTGCATGTTGTACCCGCTCATTTGAGGGCTTCTTGTTACGTTATGTGACATTATTCTTTGATTACTGTAGACTTTTATCGATATCATGCATCGTCTTCTGAACCCAAGACCATCCTTTCTTTATTAAATTTTACTTTAATCCTATTGAGCAAATGAAAAGTGGCAGCCGTATCCAAGAGAAAGCTGCAACGACTCGTGTATTTGTTTTTATTTCAACAAAACATTTGTCAACATTATGTAGCGTAACATAAGACAGTGGTCGTAAACATGAAGATGTAGCGGTCGATAAATGTTATATCGCGGTACAATGCTAGCCTGAATTGCCAAATGAAATTGATATACTAATCTATCGATCAAGTTTGTTGCGAACAATATGGTGCAACGCAAGCAACCAGTATGGACCGCTGCACAGAGTAGACCCGTCGAGCAGCTTTTATATGCCACAAGGACCAAGCAGGTAAGCAGAAACATGCATTCACCGGATGAGGCTCGACGTTGCCTATGCGAACTACTTTAAGCACAAGATTAAGCAGTCGGACTCTCCTACGTGCACCACATGCAACACTCGGGAAGGCTTAGAGCACGTCCTGCGTTCCCGTTACGACGCAGAACGACAGAATCCGAAGGCAGCACTTCATTTGCAACGCGGCTTGAGCTTGGAGCTGCGGCACCTTCTCGGCCAGTGGCAAGACAGCGTTTGTGCGATGCGCAACACAAAAGTGCTATTAGTGTTTTTGAGAACTACTCGCCTTAACGAAACTACATGAATGACTATTTTGTGTATATATGTGTGTTCGTGACTGCGCGTATGATTTGTGTGTATATGGGATTATTGTATTTAATATCATAGTCATCACCCGATCACCTGGAGTAGCAAGCCAGGCGATAAACCAGGCTAACATCTCCGGGAATATCATTAAAGTTTGCGTTCTAACTCTGTTGCTCTTAGATGTCGCATGTGCCATAAGTGCCGCCGTAGCGGTATGCAAAGAAATAATAAATCGTTCTGAACGTCAGAAATTACTTGGCGTGCATCTAAATCCCAATGCGAGATCGTTTTTTGCATTCCCTGTTTACACTCCGTTATTACGACACTGTTCTTTCCACAATGTCTCTGTAGCTACTGCTACGTTTGTGAACAGAATAATACTGGGTATTTTTGTCGCCGATGCATCCAGGAAGCGCTGCCAAAGAAACAGGGCATCAATGCAGCGTTTAAAACGAGAAATTTGTTGCTCAGGGAGCTTTGAAACATTCGACAGTACAACGCATTCACGCGTGGTAACTAGCGTCTAACTGTGACGTGATGACCAGCGCTCTTTCATTACGGACCCGCATACGCTGCAGTGAAAGGCCCGCCCGCCCGCCACGCGTCGTCGTGAGCCACACCGCCTACGACAAATGGAACCGACAGGCAAAACGGTCTCCTCGTGGGCCGCCTAATCTAGATGGCCCGTTTAGCACCGCTGTATGAAAGGCGGCGCACATCGAAGCGGAACGAGAGAAAGAATCGTATGGAGGTTGCGGGCAACGCACCGTCAGACAGGAAGACGAAGTATTCCTTAGATAGAACTGGTTCTGTAAGGCTCTGCGAAAGAGCCGGACGAGATAAACTTCGCGATAAGGTATGCGCAGATAAACGGCAGTGCCGCATGCACGAAAACCATGGTTCACATAAATAACGTATACAAGAGCGAGAGACGCGCACGCGCCTGCAGTAGTCAAGCCTGAAACACAACTGATATAGACGGAGAATAAATTACGAGTGAAACACGGTCAGGGCAATGTGTTTGGGATTTCTCAGAGGATTACTTGGCGGCACGACGCCTCAGTGAGGCATCAACAGGCAAGGAGGCGGAGAAGGAAGAAACAAACGGAAGGACAGGGAGGTTAGCCAGACTGGCTGGCTACTCTGTGCTGGAGAAAGGGAATAAAAGTTATAGGAAAGATGTTACAAAAAAGAAAGAAGAGCGAAAAAAAGGGAGATAAGAATATGACACTGCTTTAAGCCTTTCTCAGACCAGTTGTCCGCAAGAAACAACAACGCTCTCAAAGCCTTCTGTGCTGAGGACGGTCTCGGCTAGTGCACCAAGACCCTTTCCTCCGACAATGGGTGATCCATCTAACACTCTTGAAAGTTTTTTTTTTTTCTGGGAGCACCGAAGCGGTGACATTCAACAGGGCGAGTCCTTAGCGCACGCGGTCGCGTTGAATTTACGTCTCGCCTTGCAGCAGCGAACATGTGAGTATGATAAGATTCGTGCTGGCCAAAGTTTATTGCAGAAATAGTTCGCTTAGCATCCTGCACATCGAAACGCGTTAATTAAGGATCGTTAGCTAGGAAGCCCGTATCTAAATGTATACGCACGAATGCACATCGACATCCACAAAAGTGTTTCTGTTCAGCATACTTCATGATTGTCTTGGGCTGAGATTGAGCACTGAAATGATAAAATACTACAGGAACGAACAAGAAAGCGGGAACTACTCTGTAATCTTGTCAGTGAGGACGTAAACACACTCCACATTAGGAGCGATAGACAAGACAAGGTCACGACGCATGGCTACAAAAAAGAGGCAGAGAAGCTGGACGAAAGAATTCCACTTGTCTACGCTGAATTCTTCAAGAGAGAGAGAGAATAGATGAAAAGGAAACGCAGGGAGGTTAACCTGGCGCGAGTGACCGGTTTGCTACCCTGCACAGGGGTGGGGATATAGGGGTCGGAAAGAGGACAGAGAGAGAGTGAGATAAAATGAAAATGAAAATTGCACATATCGGCTTCGGTGTGCGTAGCTGAGGGAGCGTTAGTTCGCAGGATTTAACGGGCACAGGATAAATCTGTCGATATGGCGTTGTCACATGTCACGATCTTGCCCCGTCTATCAATCCCATCACTGTGAGTATAAACATGGAAACCTTCGCAGCTAAGCCGCCACGGTACGTTACATATGATATTGCGTTGTGAATTCGGAAACATCACATCTTAATGTCTTAAAATGATATGTAAGAACGGGATTGGTGTTGGTGGTGATACATGCCGAAATTTGTAGCGCGCTGTATGAAGGACACGGACGAAGAAAGCGAAAACAGGAAGTCCTGCATTCACTTTCTTCGTTCATGTTCTTCATAGTGCGCTACAAGTTTCCCCATGCATCACGCCTTCATTTATCTGCCAGAAAGTGGCCACTGCCGCAAAATGTTCGTCGCCCTAAATAAAAAAATATTGCTTTCTACAACAGGTGGCACTAAGCTTTCTCTCACCTGCTATGAATTTTAAGTAAGTTAAACACTTGTCGAAGGAAAGGACTTCGGCACTTCACGTGTACTTAAGCAGACAAGATCAGAATCTGCCCCAAAACAGGGGAGCTGAAAGGTTATAAGACTCAGTAATCAAGCCGCGCGTACTTATTTTGTCTGTCCCCTTTGAGAGGTGAGTGGAATTTATTACATATAGTGGATTCACAAATGCAGGCTTTCCTCCGGCTTCGTAAAGAAGCACAACGACTATTCTATCCATTGTATGCGTTTGTCTGTTTTTTTTTTTTTTGCAACGTCTTCTGGACGTATTTGCTTCGGGGAATTCAGTGAAGCGAATTACCTACACATCTGGACGCGTTGGGCGCGTCAGCTGGGACCCGGTACACACTACCATAGGCGTGCGCAGGGGGGGAGCAGGGGGGCGGCCGCACCCCTTAGTCGCCTAAGAGGGGGGAGGGGCGCAAAAGTCAGCCCCTTACATTGACTCATTTGGGGGGGGGGGGCGCTGCGATGAACCTTCGCCCGCCTTCGCCCCCCCCCTCCTTAAATGGGGACCCTGCGCACGCCTATGCTCACTACCCAGTGTGGTCATTAACGATGCCGCATAAAGCAAGAGAACTAATGAAAAATCAGAATTCATACATGGAAAAATCAGCGCGAACAGGACGGAGACAAGACGAGAAGGACAAAGTACATGCGCTGTCAAACAGCTGAAGTTTATTGAAACAAAATCCTTTGCCAAGTATGCATCGTTTCCAACTCGGCCACCTGGCTACCTTACTGGAATCAAAATTCAACGCCGACGCTTATAAATAAACGGGTTCTCCTACTAACAATACCTACCCAGGAAAAAAAAGAAAGTGCAGGGACATTCATAGATATATCTTTCGGAACCAAGAAGTGAAAAAGCTTTTTTGACAAATCAGACAAACATAGCTCTAGTTTGTAAATTAAGCAACCAGCTTATATTTCAGTTGCAAGCTCGATTTCAGGCTGGAGCATACCATATCACACGAATAGCAGCGAAAATTCCACGTGGCTCCCGACAGGTTTTTTTTTTTTCTCGAAAAGTGAAGAAGCGAAGGAGGACTAATAAATGCGGTACATAGATAATAAACAAAAGCCTGACTCGCTGCTGCTCATGAATAGAGGCTGCATTTAGCGAGTGCTTTTCCTGAGCATTACCGATTCGGGCAGTAACTACGCGAAGTATACATCTTTTTCCTCTCCTTAAAGAATTACAACGACTAGCACTAAAACAAAGAAGCGCTTTACGAGACTGCGTGAAGCTTGTGCAGACACTTTCGTTGTCATCACAGCTTTTGTGTTGTCTTTTTTTTTCTATTCGTACGAACGCGGCAAGTCTCGCCTAGCAATCGTAAAACGAGAGCACTGGCACAGATAAGCGCCGCGAAATGAGAAATGGAGAAGAACCGTTTCCGGTTTCGTGATAGACGGGGCGACAAAACGATCGACCAGCCCTCCGCAGTGACGCAAATCAATGACGTCAGTAGAGGACATTCTCGATACTCGGGTTACTGTAGACAAACTAAAAGTACAACCGCAGGTGTTGACCCCCGGTGTAATACCGTCGGAACCATGCCGCACATACGCCGCAAAAGACGAGAACGCGCAGGTGGGCTTTTATGTCACCGCAACTCGCTAGCATGAAGAACTGTTCGGCGAATTCCTCGACTCAGGCACGCTTAACGTATACGCTAGGAGCGTAGTAGGCAAACCACTTCCTGTTGCCGCAGTGACAGCTTTCCAGCAACGCGCTGGGGACTGGATATAGAGTTTCTGCGTACGATGTTACCAGAGAGGTGAGCGTAAATCACAGACGTCATATACGCCGCAGACGTGTACTACCACATAATGCCGGAATGCAGAACGCACCAAAAGCCAGCAACTAGTGATGAAGGTCGGAGCAGCACCTGAACCCATGGTGCCTGCCACATAACAAGAAATAAAGAGCGAGATGAGGTGGACGTTGTATATATATCGCGCCTAATAGCGAGCGACACAACAGTGTTGCATTCATTGCCCGATAGTCCGCATTGGTCAGAACGTCGACGGCGCACCGGAAGTTGTGCACGTGTGGTCCGGATGAAACACTATTTGTCCAAATGTATTCATCGCACCGCAAGCGAGTACAGATCTAGATGCAGACGCTATAGAGCGCCGCGATTACCTTTCTTTTTTTACAGATATACAGCGACTCAAAAGCAGCCATCGGAGGCTTCAGAAGGGGTAGGATCACCCCACAGGCCGCAAGGATAATTAACCCCAGACAGACAAATGATACACGTTACATTTATTGGTTCCCAGTGCACCTTGGCTCACTCGACGACATTCCCATCAATTCAAATGCATCGGCCAACAGCGTTGGCCGCGAGCTTACAGACCGGGCCGCTTTTAATATGGCTTCGATGCTGCTGGATCGGAGAATTTAGAAAGGGATACGCCCACGATATACGATGAAACCACCAAACATTACTCCCTGGGAAGGAAGGAGTTTGCACCCCCTCCCATTAGACTAAATAGATAGAGTACAAGCGGTCACATTTAGACATGTACAGACACAGACTTATTATTCACTGACACAGACAAAAGAATGGTATAACATAGAAGACGTGGATATTATTTGCAAGCCATGCAAAAGAGAAATATGCACGCTCGAGCATATGCTCTGGAGTGTGGGTTGCTTGGCCATAGCATTTCTCGGGAACGGTTTGCAGGGATGATCAAGTCACACGACCCCAAGTTCTGGCTGTCTAGTACGCCCGTGACAGGGCTAGGAAGCTTGACCTCCCGGTCCTGACACGGGATTAGCCAAGCAGGTGGCAACACCCTGTACAGGACGTGAGTAAAGTTCTTTCCATCCATCCATCCTTGCAACGGAGGCTAATGTTAAGACTGACGGCTAGCTAGACAATACAGAGAGGGCAACGAAGTGAGGAACTCTCGCAGCAACCACCATTCTTCGCCGGAGGAAGAAGAAGTGGGCGCGTCTGCTCTTCTTGACCACAGGGTTGGTCTTTCTTTGTCGCACCGCAGTCCCGTCTCCTGGAGCTTTATGAGTTGCGGCAATAAATAAATAAATAAATAAATAAATAAATAAATAAATAAATAAATAAATAAATAAATAAATAAATAAATAAATAAATAAATAAATAAATAAATACGTATGTATGACGGTTTGAGCGCCGTCCGGTCTGATGAAGACCAGACTCCGGTCGAAGCGTCGAAAATAAACCCTTCCGCTGTAGCTGTTGTCAACAAAGGACACTACTATATAATACGGGGTGTTCCCGAAAATCCTGAAAATAAGAGAGAACTGTGATGTTTTCCCGGGCTACTTTCTGCATGACTCTTTCTGTGGCGGCAGACATGTTAAGAAGACTAGATAAGTTAATGCCGGCAGTAATTATAGAAATTAAATTAATCGCTTTTTTTGACTGGAGGAGACAGACGGTAGGGTCCAATGGGAGAATTGAAGTCCTTCATGCGAAGAGCCCATTGCCGCTATGAGATTCCCAAAAGGTGACCGGTGGTAATTTTTGCGGAGTGATGAATTCCGACCATTATTGCGTGTTTTATAGGTGTTTACTTTTGCTTACAGACGATGTGTACTCGCTGACAGTTTGAGTAACCAGACATACCGCACGCCAAATTGACCGACTTAGCTGGCACGAAGTGTCTGTCCGTGCTTGCGTGCGTATGTGTGCCACTGAACGCACGCGAGTACATGCACACGTGTACGAGCGTACAGCTTTGAGCAGTACGATGCTTTGACGTTCATGTTGAAAGAGTGGGCGTGCAAACACGGACACAAGTGAGAAGTCAAGACACCACACACGCTAACTAAAGAAGTAATACGTACCATGAATACGTGCCAACTAGCTCAGCTCTCTGTTATTGGATGTTTTTACGTATTTGTTTGAATGAGTAGCTTTCCAGGTTTGAGATCTGCATTTAGTCACGACGAAACGTACGTGAGCGCATATGTATATGTATTTCTGAAAATGCTGTTCCGACGTCAGAGCTAGCTCCTGACCCTACCGGATTAAAAAAAAAAATTGCAGACTAAAATGAGGGGGGAAAGTGCGACATTGAAGAAGTATTCGAAGTGAAAAATTAAGCTTCTTCGATTCGTGTGACGAATTTAGATGGGAAAGGCCGTGGAGCTCTTGGGAGCTGAAGTGTGCCCGCCATAAAACCGGCGTCGTGCGTAACAGCGTACGTGAAGGCAGCCAACCGGCTCTACTGCGACGCGCTGCGAAACGCGCCGGGTGACAAGCAGGAACGCACGGAGGCGAAGGCAGGAGCGTGCGTGTGCGCTGATATGCCTCCTCGCCGGGACGGGCCTCGCCAGTCGTGACGTAGGAGCTACGCAGCCGTCACTGAAGGAGATGCCAGTCTGAGCGGAGCGGCTGTACCTCGTGTTTCACAATGTGCAATGGAAATTTTCGACGACAATTTGTTTGATGAGCTACATCACGTCCGGTATGCCGGTATACGCAATGGCTTTTGCTTAATCCCAGGTTGTCGGACGGTGACATCTATAGGCAGATACTGAGACCCTTCGTGTGAACCCCATTGCCTTACAGACACGAGAGAGAGAGACGAAGAGGAAAGGCAGGGAGGTTAAACAAGCTTTGGCTCGGTTGGCTACCCTACACGTGGGGCGGGGGAAAAGGGCGATAAGCGATAGAGAAGAAATAACAAGAATAAGAAAATAAGAACCAAACTGTTAGTGTGAACGCACACAACACGAACTGGTAGCTCACAGACGTTCGTCAAGTCCGGTCGTCTTCGAGTAGCACAGCAGGGCTTTCGTTGGCCTTGTGCATGCACGAAACCGTGGTACAAGGACCCAGCCTCTGTTTTTCTGATAGCGGTCTTGCATCAAGACGAGACCAGACAGACTGGACTTCGGGTATCACAAGTGTGCTTGCCGAAAACAATGTTTGGAATTACGGTGTCGCCGATTTAGATCAGCAGTGAAGTACAACATACGCCCGATTGCTGCAATAATACTTCCGTGTTTCTGTGGTTGATCTCTGCACCGACAGATGGCGGCTCTCGTTTACGTCTCTCGTAACCAGATAATCGGATAAACTATAAAACATATCTGTTGACATATTGAAGAGACGAGTTTGCAATTTGCCTGGTTATAATATCCGATACAAGGTCCCGCTATACCACTATACCAGCGTTGATGTCGGATGCCCCTCTGGGAACCCGGCGTGCCACGGACAGTAATGTGCGTAGAGACAATCCAATATGATTTACGAATGAATAACGAAACACCCACAGCCGCAGCATGGTTCCATTTGTGTTGCTTTCCTGAATCACAACGCGTTATAACCGTTCTTGTGCTGTCTATGTCCAAGTGAGACGTCGAAATTTATACATAATCTCTTTCGCACTGATAAATTGGCTTCTGTGTTTTCATCAGCAGAAGGGTTAAGTATCTAGTTGACGTGAGCGTTAGAGGAAATGGAACCCTGACAGTACAACGATAGCTGCGAGCGCAGCTGTGAGAAATCGAAATATCATCTGCAGGTGAAATGCGTAAGCTTTTCGTATACGTGCGTCATTGTACATTCCAGCGTAATCTCTGGTGCTCGCATAAGTTCTGTAATGTGCCACGCTGGTCGCGTCAAGCATGCAGCCTAGCTGGAATGAACGATAACATTCGTGAATATTCGAATGCATGAACGTGCGGCTTGCGGCGAGCGATAACACGTGTAGCGGTTATAGGCGGTGAAACGCAGTCACTATGGAGAAAAAACAAGCACGAGGGCCGATACAAACACATTGAACATTTCCAATTTTTATAAAGGTACAGCAGTACAAAACATAGGAACACTTGTAAATGCATTGCAGTTGTAAATACATTTTCTGCATTATGTCAAACAACCCTTTAATGGCGTTCGACCTAAAGTTTACTTGACCTTGTTTGACGGCAGCAGGACGACGATACTGTGTCAGCGACGGCATGATTTCTACTCAACTGTTCGACGCGAGCTTACGACACGCCTATTGTCCGTTTCTACATAGATAACAAACGACGGAAGTATTCGAGATAAGCCCGGATTGTTATCTTCGGCTGTTATCCAGATCGTACGCACCTGTCTATGTTGTGCGTCAATCCAAACAAGGCCGAAAGAAAGATGGAGGCCACAGGCGATAAAAAAAGTTTGTCAAACAAGGAATGCCACTGGAGCCAATGAAGCTATCCTGCTCCTCCTTATATGAGAAACCTAGTTGCAGCACTGAGCCTGGCGCGAGCCAAGAAATTCGTATTTAGCCGGTGCCTGATATTTTCACAAAATCGCATCGGGTACAAGGAAGAGCTTTGGTTATGTTTATGTGAGTAATGTGTAGCTCATCACTGCTTGTCCTGATGACACTGTAATTATTTGTTCTCTGATCAGTGTACTCTGTTTCCTGCCGTGCACTACCACGTATACAAGGGATATTAGAGCTTTATCAAGCTGCTTTTTAGCGGCTTAATTTTACTCACATATGCCTCAAACATGCACGTAAAGATGCTTGTTTGAAATAACTAAACTAAACTAAACTAAACTAAACTAAACTAAACTAAACTAAACTAAACATGCATAAGAACACCGTGAGAAAAAGAAACTGTAAGCCAGTTCCACGCCTGTGAAATCTGAGTATACAGCGGAGCTGGCAAGCAAGCGCCACCACCTGCAGTGAGCGCAGATAAAGTTTTTCTCCTTTCTCCACCTTCTTTCTTCTTTTTTTTCACCTTTCTTTATGTTTTTCTACATCTTCTTCTTCCTTTCATCTTTCTTTCTTTCCTTATTTCTTTTTATATTGTCATCTCTCCTCCTTTACCTCCTCGTAACCCTCACTTGTCTTTACCACCCCTTACTACTGTACATGGCTATGGTGCGGTTTATCCTCTCACCTCCTCCTTCCCCTCCTCCTCAACCTGACAACAATCCTCCTCACATTCCTTTCCCACTATCTTGCTATGCTACACGAGGCTATGCCATGATTTACCTCTCCCCTTCCTCCTCAACCTCACTTCCCACCCCCTGGCTATACTATACTATGCATGGCCATGCTATACTAGGAGCTGCTTGGCACATACGCGCTTTTTGTGGCACTGGTCACGCGAATTTGCGGAACGTGAAGCTTAAAAAGGATAAGCATGACCAGCCTGTAAGCGGTCGATGCACCAACAAGCGTCATTACAATGTAAAATTTGGACACAGCGGAATGACCCTGTTCAGGTTTATCAGCTAGTACAGTCAGACTGCCTTGACATTGAAGGTAAACGGACAGATACGCAATAATTGGGGCATGGGATACCCATTAGATAGCGCTAAATTGGACAGTTGCCACTTTGCTTTCGGAGCTGCGTTTGCCAATCCAACACATTATCGTCTGATAAGAACGAAACTGGAACAGGCGTATGTATGCGAGATAACAAAGGTTCACAGTCTAACTTTGATGAAGACCCACGCATTACGTATTTACCACGAAGCATCCATCACGAAGACCAGATGTCTTAATAAAAATTATGGAGAACAGATATTACATAATTTCCTGAGAACAGTTGAACAATCTCGGGAAATATAACGAATATAACGAAGTAATAAGAAACCGGATATAAAGAAGAGCCCGAAAGTAACGTCATTTCAAGAAGTCCATAAGGTGAGTGTTCACTAAAAAAACGCCAGGCCTGCGCGGAAAGCGCAGCACAGTCACAGCGAAAGCTGGAAGAGCGGCATTTCTAGAGCCCGTTATAAACTCTCCTGTGGCTACTAATACAGGTACATTAGCAACGTACCCACTACGCCACAAAGCGTAATTTTTGGGAAGTTGGGAAGCACCCAGCACGACATTATTCGTTGTTCTGCGGAGAAGCGAGGTACCATATGTAAGCGATTATGTGCAGTTTGTTGATGCGGCGGTTGATGACGATGAATAATTATGGTTGCGCCCTTTGTAATGGGTTGGAAGCTTTAAACGACCCACTAGTTACGTAATGCATAATGTGTGACGCCCTGTCGTTATTTAACTGTCCCACCACGCTTATAACACACTTTAACCGGAGAAACGTAGAGCGAGAGAGAGAGAGAATTGACTTTATTGAGACCCTAAGGAAATGGATCATGGAAGCCTTATGGGCTTCCTTGGCAACCAACAGAAGTGCACTTGCGAGGAACCCACTACGCTATAAATCATTGTAATTTTTGAGAAGTAGGGCAGTAGGCACTGTGCCATTTTTCGTCATTCTACAGACAGCCGTGGTACCTGCTAAACGCATGTAAGGCATTATGCGCACTTTGTTGATGCTGTGCGTGATGACGATGAATAATTATGGCAGAGCTCTTTGTAATGGGTTGGAAGCATTCAACAACCTACTCGTTGCGCAATTCGCATTGTGTGACGCCTGGTTACAGAATTCGCGTGTTGCGACGCTTGGTGCTTATTCTACTCTTTTACCACGCTATATTCCATATGCTAATGTGGTTCCTTCCCGACATGAAGCCTGTATAGGACCTTTTTGCAAAGCAGCTTCAAGCACCGGCATGGCTCAGAGGTTGAATACTGGGCTCCCACGCAGAGGACCCAGGTTCGAACCTCGTTCCATCCTGGAATTTTTTTCTTATTTAGTTTTTTTTCTTATTGCGAGCGATACTGGTTACGGACACCGGCGGCGGCGGCGGCGGCGGCGGCGGCGGCGGCGGCGGCGGCGGCGGCGGCGGCGGACAACTACGGCACCAAAAACGGCCGGTGAAATGATCTCATAACAGCTTTCGCTGTAAAATGGCGAAGAGTATTCACTGCACGCCTCTGCTTATCGGAGTACGGTCACGATTCGACCACTTCGCTAACTGCGAGAGGAAGTCTGTCGTGAATTGCAAATGGTATGCAGGCGTAGCCGATATTCTTATTAATGAGTACATTTTAAGATATGTTCCACCGATGAGCCCAAAACTATCGCTTCAGGTATAATGCGCTGACGTTTTTCGTTTGATCCGATATAAAATGTCTCTCCTTGTAAGATCCCATGCTCTTCACTCCGTTTTCCTGGCGCACAGTAGACAGGCGGTATTGAGTTCGTCTTCTTTCCCTTTCTTTCCGCCTCCTTGTTACGATCACGAGGTCCAGGATGTCCATTTCTGACCGAAGTTATACGAGAGGCATTCCTTAGGCTACAACGGGGAGTCAAGTGTAAATAGGAAGTAAATGAAAAGACCGAAAGCGCAATCCAGAAGTCGTTTAAAAGATATCTCGCGCGAGTGCTAGAAATGTAGCGTGCACCTTCACCGACAGAAATGACGTCGGCAAGTTCTCGATGGAGCCCAGCATAAAATACTTCCGTCAAGAGAGTGGGGACATTTCATCATCCTGGCTCGTATACCGTCAAGCGGCCGCTCCGTTCTGGTCGGCACACAACCGGAACTGGTCGTGTGAGAGTAGCGGCGACGTCACGGCTTACGGCACCGCTGCCTTCGCCCGTCGCGGCAGCAAGCCGACGCGACTCGGATACCAACTCGCACGTTGACGGGACATAGCAGGCGCTAGCTGCCACAGTCGGCGGACGGCAAGCGAGCGCTGCGGCACTAGGCGGAGAAGGTTGGGAACCGACCATCTCGCTGCGTGGCGAGAGCAGCGACAGACCACGTGCATTCGCGAATTAGTCTTTATAGCGCCATCGTTAGTCTGTACTAGTGCGCACTATCGCGGATGAAGCCTTGCTGCTGCTCATAAACAGCGCGAAAAAACTAGAGACAAAAAGGAGGACCAACACGGGACGAGCGCTGTTCTTCTTTCCTTTTGTCCCTAGTTTTTTCGCGCTGTTTATTACTATGAAGGCATACCAACTAGCCCAGCTTACCCCTCTCTTGCTGCTGCATTCCTGCTAGAATATACCGCCATACCTCTTCCGATAGAGATATATCATTGTCGGGTTTTAGATCCCAAAACCACGATATGATTTTGAGGGACGCCGTAGTGGAGGGATCCGGAAATTTTGACCAGCAGGTGTTCTTTAACATGCGCCGAAATCTAAGCACACGGGCCTCTGGCATTTCGCCTCCATCGAAATGCAGCCACCGCCGCCGCGATTCGGTCCATATCGCACCATAACCACTAGACAACCGCGGCGGGTCCTGAGAGAGAGAGATAGGCCCTTAAGCATGGAGCACGTTCGGTTTGCTATCCTGCACTGGGGAAAAGGGATGAAAGGGCGCACACAGAGATAGAACAGAGAGAGCCCTGATCACGCATTGACTTGGAGGGGCACATCAAGCGCACGAGAAGTCGCCTCTTGTCTTTAGGTTAACCAACAACGCCTCCGTTACCTTCTGCGCCATCGACACACTTGGCGCCTAAAATATTCTAGTCCAGGAGTCTTGGACATGAAAACGGCCTGGAGCTTAACTGGTTTATTGCTATCCAGAGCGGACAGCGCTGAATGTCATAACTATCACAAACGCATAGGACGTGTTCAATGGTCTCTTCGGTCCCTCAAGAGTCGTATGCAGGTGTGTATGGCTCACTATATAAGTTTTTACGTCTAACGGTGTATTAACAGGGAGTATATGTTATTAAAAAAGGCTAACTGAATGTTAGGCTATCTGAACTACGAAATTTTCTACCAAGTCATGACATATAAAATGCTTGAGCCACAATACTGTAATATTCCCTGAATATGAACACGTTGCTGTTATATCAGCGCGAGATCCATAGATATCACAACGACATACAGGATATTTTGGAGGGTTCTATTTTTTCTGGCAGCATCACGGATCAATAATCAATGATCAATAAAAATCAACCTTGGCTATGCTTGTTGTGACCTCGCCGCTAAATTTTACGTTTCGACCTCCTTCACAAGTTCTATTGTCACTCTCGGTGGTATGACCAGTTCCTTAACGTGATAGCACTATGTGGCGCCCGCCGTCATAAGCTTCACACTGATCCACGTCAAATAGTAAGTCTTCACTTCACCTCACTCCCCCACTTTTTCGTTCTTTTTTTTTTTTTGCCTTGCGCTTGCATAGACAGGGATCAGCTTCTCAGTGATGCTTAGGTTCGCACGATAGAACTGTTTTTCTTTGAAATAATGTTTCATAAGCAGAACCTTTTAATTGCTTTATGACCCACCAACTCAACATCCGGCAATACCATTTCAAGAAACATCGCCTCCTTCCTTGTTCGACCACAGCTAAACACTTCAAGCCTACATTGTTCTAGGAACTTCTTTCTTGTTTAAATTTGCTAATATTATAAAAGCAGACACTATTGCATGTTGCTTTTCTTTCATCACTGTGTTGTTGTCGATCACTACATACTGAATTCTGTACCACTCCCTTCTATAATGTCTAGGGTAACTAGCAAACAGGAAACTTGCGTGGGCTAACCAACTTCACTGGCGAAAATTTGAATGACGCCAAGCAACGTGAGAATATATTTACTTCGACGTTTTGACGTATCTACACTACCATGTTCGCAGGCACTTCTTGTAGTTCACCCCCACCTCGAAAAATAAAAGAAAGTAACCGTACGCAGGAAGCTTGTGCCTCGCAAAACCGGGTAAATGACAGTGCGGCGATTGTCAAGCCTTCAGAAATTCACTTAGAATCAGCTAACGTCGTACTGGCTTGGAAACGAAAAGCAGCTTTGACAACGCTCCATTTCCGCGATTGTTATTCGTGCAGAGATGCAGACTGTAGGGCTACGCCGAATGTGCGTAAAATCGTGAGTCTTGCAGGGCGCATACTAAAAACAAACATGAAAATACGTACCCGTAAAATTATAAATTAGAAGTCAGATTCGAGTGAAGCACAGCAAAGCGTAATTAATATTCCGTGTCTGCGTCGGTAGTTTGAGATTACCTCCCTTATCGCCGACTGTTTTCCGTTGGGCATGCGGAGGAGTTTCCGTGAAGAAAGAGCAATCGTTTATCGAACGACATAAAGTCGCCTAATGGCGTCAGAGTGGCGACCGAGATCAGGCAGAAGGCAGCGTGGTTTTCGCAAGGCGCATGCGCGCGCAGTAGCGTACTGCGTGACCGCGGCTCTAAAGTGTCATCACCTGCGACGCGAGCGACCGGTATTCTAGAGACGCATTCAGTAGCAGTGGAAGTGTGGGAACGGAGGAGAGAAGGCATGCTCCATTACTTTCCGGATGCGCCGGCATTTCGTAACGGCGGGTGCACTTCGAACAGGTATGCGGCGTTAACAATTGCGTCAGGACTTGATGACGTCGTCGTAATGCCGCATCAGGTACGAAGTTCGTGGTCACGTTTCATATTCGTGAGAAGCCAAGACTAGCGTTCATTGTTGTCTGTGGACATTTGCAGACATACAGATAGAAGGTTTCACAGAGGGACGTCATAAATCTGATATAGGGGCTTCAATATTTCCTAAATTGAGTCCTGGAACGCGTTCAAGTTTTTCACTCTAGTTGTACAGTGAAGTCACTCGTAAGAGAGAATGATGAAAACAAATGAAATAAAGCATTGTTTTCAAACGACGTTATATGCGGAAACAGACTGTGTGTTTAAGCATACAGTGGCCTCCCATATGTAAAAAGACGCAAGCCAGTTGGAAAGACTTGCAAGCATTCCGGCTACCGGCAAGTATCCAAACAATGTTATGAGTAAGATCGCCATTCGCGAATACAAAAAAAAAAAAAGACGCTTACGAAAACCCTAAGAGCCCAGAGATTACGAAAGCACGAGGGGATGCTTAGATGGATTTAGGGAGTACAGAATATGGATAATCGTTTGCAAATGCGATTTCAGTGCGCAAAACTTACTTTTTTAGTGAAGGGATCTCACTTGATATTGTCCGAGTGGCTGCTCAAATAGATTTCAGTGTTTCGTATTTCAATTGTGCAAGTAACTTATTCACCCGCCATGACGCATAATTTACACGTTTCCTGCAGTCAAAGGCCGGCGCGCTGTGCCCATCTCGGTGGCGGTTGTCAGGCTGATGACAACAACAGAAATAACAATAATAATACGCGACGCCAATGACAACTTTCATCCGAGACGTTATAATCTCGCATCTTCAAAATTGGATAGCGCGAAATCGAACAGGACTAAGAATGAACACAGACGCACAGGACAAGCGCTGTATCTGTTTCTTCTCAGTCCTGTTCGATTTCGCGCTATCCAATTACGAAGATCATGAACCATCTAGACCAGCACCCAGCGCCCGCTTCACTTGAGCACCTATAACACAACCGAATGCAAGAAGAGCTTAAAGGAAGTATATATATATATATATATATATATATATATATATATATATATGTGTGTGTGTGCTACTCTTGCAGGGAACTAAAAAATGCCTTCGGGAAAATAAACGAAATATCTGTATATAAAGAGAGAGCGAGGGAGACCAGCCGCACGTAATACTCAGGGACGCGACTGTGTAAACCTGGACATTCCAGTAGGACTTGTTTCGCAGAAAATTATCGCGTGGGTCACTGAAGTGCCCTAAATTTTCCCACTTCGCTCAGTGAAAAATCTGAGCGAGGCGCGTCGGTCGGCGCAACGTGACGCACTACGTGTCCCATCACTTGGCACGGAGCGAGAGATTTCTTCACTGCGGGTACACGACACGTTTTATGGCTCGCTAATAGCGGGAACACGTCGCAGGAATGCGCGTACTTCCAAGAGCAAAAATGGGCAAGCATGACGGTGATTCGGCTGCTCTTTATCTCTCTGCCTCTCTGGCTACAATACCTCCTCCAATAGCTGTACAATGCCGGATCATCTGACGTGGATGTCATTGACAAGTTAGTGTCTGTGTAAAGTTGGCGCACAAGATGCTTGGAATAAACGAGTTTATTTATGTACTCTTGGTAGTAATCCTGTTACAAAATCAAAACGTTGTTATTCAGTTAAGCATGCTGTATTAGTGAAAATTTTAAATGCGAAGCATTTCTTAGCGAGTCTCTGGCACTTTGAACCTACCTACCCACCCACCCACCCACCCACCTACCTACCTACCTACCTACCTACCCACCCACCTTATCTATCTATCTATCTATCTATCTATCTATCTATCTATCTATCTATCTATCTATCTATCTATCTATCTATCTATCTATCTATCTATCTATCTATCTATCTATCTATCTATCTATCTATCTATCTATCTATCTATCTATCTATCTATCTATCTATCTATCTATCTATCTATCTATCTATCTATCTATCTATCTATCTATCTATCTATCTATCTATCTATCTATCTATCTATCTATCTATCTATCTATCTATCTATCTATCTATCTATCTATCTATCTATCTATCTATCTATCTATCTATCTATCTATCTATCTATCTATCTATCTATCTATCTATCTATCTATCTATCTATCTATCTATCTATCTATCTATCTATCTATCTATCTATCTATCTATCTATCTATCTATCTATCTATCTATCTATCTATCTATCTATCTATCTATCTATCTATCTATCTATCTATCTATCTATCTATCTATCTATCTATCTATCTATCTATCTATCTATCTATCTATCTATCTATCTGCCGAATTTTTATATGGTTGTATTATATTACGTTCATGGTGACGTAGTAGTAGTGACCTGCCGCGAAGGTTTCACAGCTGTTGGCAAGCGCTGAAGTAACTAAAATAAAATAAAAAATAGAGATTCACTGGGAAACTGCCACCATCGCTGGAAAGTCCTAACAGCAATCTAGAGGTGTTTGATCCAACAGACACGTTACGGGAAGCCGAAGTTTAGAAAAGTGGTTAAATAAATACTAAGTGTTGATTTCATGCGATAAACTTCCAATCACGTGACAGAGCAGCGTAACGTACCATTAAATAAATTTGTGTCGTTTTCCCAAGTTAGCTCTATGTACAAGACCTATATGTTCTTAATATACTACACCCTGCACGCTTCTTGGGATCACCACAACTGTATTCTCTCCCATATTTAATACGTCACTTGAGTACCCCCCCCCCCCTCCCCAATTCCTCCCCATACAAATGAAATTACGAAGCCAGTCAATACTGTGATGGAGATAGGGGTTTTAAAAATAATGTCTTACTTTCACTGAGATGAGACAGTTAAAATAATAACACTCAGCCAAGCTACAAATTTTCCGCGTTCTAAGACATCCGTGTCTGGGCTATTAAGAAAGAACAGAACTTGGCAATCTGCTCCATCTGTTTCGAGCACGAAAATATGTTTTCTATGTTCGGCGGAATTCCGAACGCACGGTGTACCAGGACGCGATGTCCGTGCCGCGGTTTTTACCGGCAGAACACGAAAACAACCACATCGATCGCGAGAGTGACTTTAAAAGTGTTTCGCGTTCGGCAACAACTGCAAAATAGAACGTCATCTAGGTCAAAGCATGACAGTGGTAGAGAAAAAAAAAGAAAGAAAAGAAAAATGGAAATAGAGACAGGTTCATAATGCCAATATTGTAACCGAAGTCCGTTGATTTCGAAACTACAATTCAGTTTGAATCTTCCAATTGCACCGCTTCCAAATGCATGCGACTTAATAACAAGATGCTTTCCGATGCAGGACTTGCACTTCGAGAGGAATATCCAACAGTACGTTTATCTCCTAAGATGAAGCAATATAAGCAGTGCTCGAAAAACACTCAATATTCAGGGATAAGAAGAAAACAGCGATAGACGATTCCTAAATGCGATGTTCGAGCCGTCTCCCTTCCCTCACCCGGAAAGGTTACGCGAACCCTTTTGTACGCTTGGGCTAAGCTCCTTTATCGAAGTGGCCCTGAGTCCGTTTCACAAGCCGAAGAACGAAGGGAAAAAAATGCAGCTACCGGAGGATTTTAAGTGCGACACGACGCGCCTATAGCAGGCCGCGCGTATTTGCGACGCACACAGCTGAACTATGCTCAAATGCTCGGAGAGAACCACTAAGGAGGTCATCGGTAATACTGTGACGGCTCCGCCCACCGCAAATGAAATGCGCTCAGAAATGTCAAAACCGCGCACTCGAGAAGCTGCATGAAAATTGGTACTTTTCCCACCGGTAGTGCTCGATCTTTCCATCTACTATAGACCAATAAGATCGACTCGGAAGATTTCGTCGAGACCGGGAGAAACAAAACAGGAAAACAAGAGGTAGCCCTCACCGGTTATCTCCCTTTTCTTTCTATTTCTTTTTATTCGCTCCGAAAGTCATAAAACGAGGCATTCTGCCACAGATGTTTGCCTCGAGAATGTTCAAGTACGCCCATCGGCGTCTCCTTTCCTCGTACACTGGCCGACGAGGCGAACTTGTCCGTCGCTATAGCTATTATCTCATTCCGCTGGCGCGTTTCGTATTCCGCGCGTGATGGTGCCGCGCATAGTCGGGTGGCATTTGAATAAAACACGCCTAAATTACGGCCCCGTCTGTGTTTCTCTGACCTGTATACCACGCGTACAGACGCGCAGATCAACGAACCACTGTTGAGCGATGTACAACGTCATTCATGTAAGGTGTTCACGCCCTCAACGCCGCAGATGTAAATTGCGATCGCGAAGGGCGCTCAATTATTCTCACTATAGATAATGTAACAGGCGCAGAACAACAACCATTTAAGACAGCGATGAATTGGTATTGTTGAATGGCGGCTGTTCATCGTTTATTCTTCCGCTGTGTTGACCGAGAAAGAGAAACGATGGCAACGTGTGGTGCAAGACTGGTTTACTCGTACCTTCTAACTGGCCTCTGATCTTACTTTACAAAAGCGAAGAAAAAAAAAGAATGGCCCATTTTTTTCTTTATCTGTTACGAAATATGCCTGGGTAATAGCACTAAGCAACAATACGAGACGTTGCACGGGATACGTTTCTCCGCCGATATGATCGTTTAAACCAGGGTGTCGGAACGAAATGTTTTACAGCGAAAGCTGTTATGAGATCATTTCACCGGCCGTTTTTGGTGCCGTAGTTGTCCGCCGCCGCCGCCGCCGCCGCCGCCGCCGCCGCTGCCGCCGCCGCCGCCGCCGCCGCCGGTGTCCGTAACCAGTATCGCTCGCAATAAGAAAAAAAACTAAATAAGAAAAAAATTCCAGGATGGAACGAGGTTCGAACCTGGGTCCTCTGCGTGGGAGCCCAGTATTCAACCTCTGAGCCATGCCGGTGCTTGAAGCTGCTTTGCAAAAAGGTCCTATACAGGCTTCATGTCGGGAAGGAACCACATTAGCATATGGAATATAGCGTGGTAAAAGAGTAGAATAAGCACCAAGCGTCGCAACACGCGAATTCTGTAACCAGGCGTCACACAATGCGAATTGCGCAACGAGTAGGTTGTTGAATGCTTCCAACCCATTACAAAGAGCTCTGCCATAATTATTCATCGTCATCACGCACAGCATCAACAAAGTGCGCATAATGCCTTACATGCGTTTAGCAGGTACCACGGCTGTCTGTAGAATGACGAAAAATGGCACAGTGCCTACTGCCCTACTTCTCAAAAATTACAATGATTTATAGCGTAGTGGGTTCCTCGCAAGTGCACTTCTGTTGGTTGCCAAGGAAGCCCATAAGGCTTCCATGATCCATTTCCTTAGGGTCTCAATAAAGTCAATTCTCTCTCTCTCTCGCTCTACGTTTCTCCGGTTAAAGTGTGTTATAAAGCGTGGTGGGACAGTTAAATAACGACAGGGCGTCACACATTATGCATTACGTAACTAGTGGGTCGTTTAAAGCTTCCAACCCATTACAAAGGGCGCAACCATAATTATTCATCGTCATCAACCGCCGCATCAACAAACTGCACATAATCGCTTACATATGGTACCTCGCTTCTCCGCAGAACAACGAATAATGTCGTGCTGGGTGCTTCCCAACTTCCCAAAAATTACGCTTTGTGGCGTAGTGGGTACGTTGCTAATGTACCTGTATTAGTAGCCACAGGAGAGTTTATAACGGGCTCTAGAAATGCCGCTCTTCCAGCTTTCGCTGTGACTGTGCTGCGCTTTCCGCGCAGGCCTGGCGTTTTTTTCGTTTCGGTTTTAGTTTCGTTCCACCGCAAAAAGTTCCGTTCCGTTTCTGTTCCGGAACGAAAAAAAAGATGTTCCGTAACGGTTCGTAACGTTTTTTTTTTTTTGTATGCAAAAATTTCAAGTTAAGATAATCATAAAAAAACAGTTACTTGCCCTCCTCTTCAGAAAGCGGGACAGTGGTAAAACACGTTCTTCAGAGGAGCGGAAGTAACTGTACCATGAATATTCCTACCAACTAGCGTTAATCAGTATACCCTTCAAAGTAATAGTATTGATTTTCTCAAAGTCAATTACGATATTTTTTTAGCAGGCTCATGCTTTGTGTCAAGGGAGTGAGCACGATCTCAGTAGCAGCACGTCACTGTGTGTACTCTCTCATGTACGAGACCGCTGTTCTGATAAAGGGATCGCCAGGCTTGCGCGGAACACGCAGCACAGTCACAGCGAAAGCTAATAATAATAATAATATATCTGGGGTTTAACGTCCCAAAACCACCATATGATTATGAGAGACGCCGTAATGGAGGGCTCCGGAAATTTTGACCACCTGGGGTTCTTTAACGTGCACCTAAGTCTAAGTACACGGGCCTCAAACATTTTCGCCTCCATCGAAAATGCAGCCGCCGCGGCCGGGATTCGATCCCGCGACCTTCGGGTCACAGCGAAAGCTGGAAGAGCAGCCTTTCCAGAGCCCGTTGTAGACTCTCTTGGGGCAACTAATACAAGTACACATGCAAGGTACTCACTACACTATAAATCATCGTAATTTTTCTGAAGTAGCGAAGCACCCACTATGCCATTTTTCGTCATTCTTCGGATAATCGTGGTGGCCGCTACACATCTGTAAAGCATTATATGCACTTTGTGCTACGGCTCATGACGATGAAAAATTATGGCTGAGCTCTTTGTAACGGGTTGGAAGCATTCAACGAACGGCTCACTGCGCAACTCGCTCTGTGTGACGCCAGGTTGTTATTTTACTCTTCTGCCACGCTATATAACATATGTTAACACGATTCCCTGCCCGACATGATGCCTTTATGGAGTATTTTCGCGAAGGAGTTACATGCACCAACGCGGCACTGTGGTGGAATATTCGACTGCCATGCAGAGGGTGCGGGTTAAAATCCCATCCGATCCTAGAAATTCGTTTATCATTAAATTTTTTCTTACTTCACGCGATGGCGGTTACGGACACCGGC
This sequence comes from Rhipicephalus sanguineus, assembly GCF_013339695.2. NCBI lineage: Eukaryota > Metazoa > Arthropoda > Arachnida > Ixodida > Ixodidae > Rhipicephalus > Rhipicephalus sanguineus. The sequence continues at coordinate 15,022,367 of NC_051184.2, forward strand.
GGCGGCGGACAATTATGGCGCCAAAATCGGCTGTTGATGATCTCATAACAGGTTCTCGTTGTAACAAACTTCAGCGCCGACAATGCCCTCTCCACACTGGCCTGCGTGACAGGCGGGCAAAAGTCCACTTGCGTTAATATAAACATCTCTGGTTTCCACTGTTTTCTTTTACTCACAATTTCAACACATCTTTGCTTTGGAATTTCTGCCTGAAGTACACGCTAATACTGTACCCTGAGATATGCATAATTGCTCACGTTGCATGACCTCAGTTGTTCCTGATTGTCAAGTTTTGTCGTGAACCGAAAAACGAATAAACAATTTTCGGTTTCACTCCGGAACGAAATAATAGATAAAGTTTCGGTTACGTTTCCGTTCTGGTCAAAAATATCGTTTTTTTTTCGTTTTTCGTTTTTGGTTTTCGTTCCGTTCCGACACCCTGGTTTAAACCGCGGTCGCGGTCAATTTATATTTAAAAAATGGCGACGAAACTATGCAGCCATTCGCTTGAGCTTCAGCACACGCCAACTGTACACGGGAACCGAGAAAACAAACCGCACGTAGCTTCGAAAAGCAAGTTTAATTATTTTTTGTTTCCTATCTCTTTTGCGTGATCACGTGAACGCGCGAATGCCGCACACACACACAGCTGGAATTTGTGTGCCAACCGCACCACTACTGTCGCGGCGTGTCGCAGAGTCACAACACGACAGTGCCTGACAGAGGCCTGCACCTGCGACAGGAGAAGGCACAAACGTACAGAATGGTTTGCCTCGGCTTTGCGTGGGGCAAGCCAGAGTGATTTCGAGCATTTGCTGCCACATCGTGCGATGAATGTTGGACGCACTCATAGTGTCTCTTGCTACATATCCGGCCTGGTCAACCACGTAATCGTTTAAGGACGCGAAAAATGCATCACACACAGAACACTACACACAGAAGCGCCTGAGTGAATTGGGTTCTCTTTCACATTAATCCACGCACGCAACGCAAACCGCACCCACTTGCCCAATAAGTCGTTTTGAATCCCTATGGTCATTACAAGCTCCCTTTCTGCTACATTTCCATGCTTAAACACATCAGCACTAAATAACTAGCAGAAAGAAAGTCACGATCGCCTAAGGAATGAACACAGCGGACTTAGGTCAGACAACAATACAGAAGGAGTTATTCACTATAATCGCTTACAACCGAAGAAGAAATATTGGTTCCGCCCGCAAAACCGCGGCGCTCCTGTAAATCACCCATGTAAGAGAGTCGTGCAAGGTGACTGCCTTTCGAACCGTAAGTACTTTTTTCTATGCTAATGTAAGTGCCACGCATATCGAAAACTAAAGGCTCGTCGTTCCTACATAAAATATGACTTTTGGCTAAGCAGTGATGTCAGAATCTCAGATGAAGTGTGCCAGAATGTTCAAGCTTTCGTCGTAAAACCAGCGATACGAACACGTGTCTGCATCACACACAGAACACAGAACACAGAACACAGAACAGAACAGAACACAGAACACCAGGCCCGTAACCAGGCCCGTAGCCAGAGGGGGGGAGCTAGGGGCCCGGGAAACCCTCCCTCGAAAGTTAGATCACACATGGCGTTTTACTGAAAATAAATGATGAAAATCTGTGTTTTCCTCAAATACTCAAGTCCTTCCGCAAGTGCCCCCCACCCCGAAAAATATTCCTGGCTACGGGCCTGGTTGTAACCAACTATATTATAATGAACGCTGGAACACCAAGCCCAGATATGATCGCTGGCTCGCATTGATCACAGACCAATGTCAGAAGCCATTGTAATATGTCGACCTCATATGTCGCTGCAACAATTCTTAAGAACAACAATTAAACCCGAACAAACGGCATTGCCCTTAATTTGTGTTCAATGTGTGGCATATGATAATGTGCTGTGACCGTGGTGAATTGTCACTGCGTACTCCTTTCTCCTTTTGCTGCTCGTCGTTCTACGTCTTTCTTCCCTCTTCCCTAAATGCGCGGTTGCGCTTGTCTGCACCATTAGCGCGCTTGCGCAATTATTGCCCTTATCGGTAGCTTAGGCGTTCACGTGTCGCGTTGCATCTCCTTGCGTGCAAGTTTGCGCGTAAGACGGACAAATTGCCGACTGCAAAGTAAGGCTGCTCCCATTTTTTTGCTTTCAATAAGTGCTCTCTGCAGCCCTTTCGCACGTTACTCAGCCTCCCGGCGCATAACCCGAAGCGCACTTAATTTCACCGTCAGACTAGCAGGAAAAATACACGGTTGTTTTGAACACGGCTGACGTCAAGTGTCACGAGATGATTTTGCAGAGGGAGACACATGGCGACGCATAGCCAATTAACGACTTTTGCGCAGGAAGCGGACCAGACAGTTAAACCGGCGTTTTAAATAGTTAAACCACGAGCTACGAGGCACGCCGTAGCGGGGGACTCCGGAATAATTTCGACCACCTAGGGTTCTTTCGCGTGCACGGAGATAGCACAGCACACGGGCCCGTAGCATTTCGCCTCCATCGACACCGCGACCGGGATCGAACCGCTGACTTTCGGGTCAGCAGCCAAGCAGCGCAACCACTAAGCCACCGCGGCGGACCACACGAGCAATCTGAATAAATTGCAAAGTGTCTTTGGAAGAGTAATAGCTCTCCAATTCCGTGACTGCAGTCTTGCTTGGAACAGTGACTGGTGTCGATGCCGCAGTGGCTCGCGATGGGGCAGAGTAATTATAAGCACGAAAGAACACGATACCGACGTCACGAACGCTGTGCTAGCACCCGCTATAAATCGTTGCACGGTGTACTTGCACACACGGCTAACTGCACTTATCGTGCACGCCGTGGTAGCTTATCAGGTTAAGGTGTTGCGCTGATAAGCTTCAGTTAGCGGGTTAGATTCCTGACCATGGCGGCCACATTTCGATGGGGGGATATCCAATAACACCGTGTACATAGATTTAGGTTCCCGTCGAAAAAAACACAGCTGGTCAAAATTAATCTGGAGTACTCCGACATGGCGCACCTTATAATGATATCATTGTTTTGGAGCGTAAGACCACACAAATGAATTATTACACTTCTCGAGACATACGTTTAGCATTCTCGTGTCCATTACATCGTTGCACCGTAATATACAAAACTAACTAATCTTTAAAACGACGCGGGCTTGACCCGTGGAAGAAAGAGACCTAATGAGTTAGGGGGAGGCACTCCGTAAGAGTCAACTAAGTACGCCATCCATTTAAGGGCGTGTTGATTCATAGCGATCGAGAGCCGGAAGACCAGTCATCGCTGGCAGTGAAGTTCTGTCGAATCGCCGTGGAATCTCGCACTGAAATGGACAGCCGACTTACTAGACTCTTGCGAAATCCCCCCTCCATCTGCTTGGTCGGTGCACGACAAAATGTCACGGGCGATGCCGCTCAAAAAGCCGTACACACCTGTAGTCGGCCGAGGCCACTGACGTCGCGCCGAAGCGGACAACCCCGACTTTCCTGCGACGGATCTGGATGCGCCTCATGGAAGCCTGCATCGTCATGGTGCCACCCGCCTTGCGCTCGACGGTCCAGTTCACCTGCCGTTGCTCCGCCATGGCCGACAGTATCCGGCACGCACGAAAGAGCACACACGACCACAAGGTCTAGTGGGACAGCACCGCCGTACTACCCAGACCAGCTATCGCGACACAACGAAGTGTAAACAACGAGCCCAGTCCTTGCCTCGAAGTGCAGCGCCGAGTAGACACGGTTACGTCAGGGGCCGTTGCTTCGTGATCAGCGTATACAGGAGCTTCGCGCCAAAGCAGGAACGGCGCTGTTGTGATCCTCGTTGCAGCCGAAGAAGGATGCGCTTGTGTCGGGGCTCCTTCGTCTCTACCGACGGGTGTAAAATAAAACTCGTATCGAGGCGAGAACAACGTGCGTCTCGCGGTACCCGTTACACCAGCTTACGACACCAGGCCAAGGCGGGTCTTGAGGGATGACCGCATCAATCAACACAAGCACGACGCACTTTAATCTCCGCTTGCTTTCTTTTTCTTTTGATGTCCCCGGAGCAGGCTTGAGAGAAGCGGCGGCACTCACGATGATTAAAATAACTAAACAGCGGAAGCGTCGATGTAATTACCGAACCTCGCCGGAGAAGCTCTCTGCTTGAACGCGAAACGCCGTCATTAATCTGTGACGGCGCGAAGATGCGGGTTCGGTCGTCGAGACGACGGAAGTCATATGCATAACACGGAGCAGGCGGTGATGTACTACGCGGCCCAATTAGCGAGCTCCTGGAGAAACGAGAAAAAAAAAAAAAGATGTCACAGCACTACTTCGTCGCCAAGCGCACGTACACCCACTGTATGTAAGCCCTCAATAGGCAGCAGAAGTAACGGAGTTGTGGTTCACGCACGGAAAAGCAAACTGTACAACGCTTCGTGAAAGGAGAGAAACAGAAGGGGGAACTTCACAGTCGGCGCGGCGACTTCACAGCAGCATCACACCTGGCATTGCGGCGCGGCCACTGACACGGTCGAGTGTTGACAGCGAGTGAGAGACTCCGGTCGACAACGGTCTGGCGGTGTCGGTGTCGTCGTCGTAGTAGCAGAAGCGGCGTAGCGATGTAGCCAGCGCAGTGGCACCCGCACTCACTCGCGCGCTACGTCAGCGCTGCGAACGGGAAAACAGAAAATTGCGGAACGACAAATTCAACAGCAGTTGGGCGCTGTCACGCACGCGTGCAGGTCGAGCACTCTCCTTATCTGCCGCAAGCGCGGCAGCCGCAATGTCGGGTGGGTGGTGTAACAGATCCGATCGCCCCGAGCGATAGCGCGAGAGGCGTATATTACTGTCGTCGGCGCAGCGAAATCCAACAGTGCGCACTGTTTCTTAACGACGCCGGGGTTGTGCTGAGCTAAGCCGCTTTTTTTTTCTCTCTCTCCCTCTCTCTTGGAGCCAACGTTAGTAGGAAAAGGAGCAGGGAGACAAAACGACTAAATGCCGAAGTGGAAGAAAGAAAAAAAAAACGAGGCAACGTCAAGAACCGTTCTGTTCTTCCTCCTCCTTCAGCTCTCGCACTTCGCAGTGCGGCACGCACCGCGGGACAGGCGCTGACGACGACGTTCCCCCTTATTCACAATGCGAACCGCGCGCACATGTAACACAGCGCGCTCCCCACTAAGCTGGCACGGTGTTTCGTCGACAACAGCCGAAACTGCCACCGTTGAAGGTCATCCAGGAGGAGGCCGATGTGTCCCGAGTCTTACACGAGCAGCAGTAGAAGATAAAATTCTGTTAGAGGATCGCAAAGAGAGTTACGTTCCTCGAAGACGATGTCGGAGATCAGCCTGCAGCGATGGTCCAACGGTGTGAGCGGAGTTGTCGGTGTCGACAGCAGCGGCGTAGGAGGAAGGGCGTACGACATTTTCGTCGAGAAGGACGAAAAACACACTGACTGGCGCGCGATCCGCGAAGCGCGCACCATGCATAGTAATGACTCGACTAAGAAGCCGCGCCCGCTCGAGAAAAAAAGTGAGCGCAAGAAGCGCCTGTATCTTGGGGAGCGGGCTGCTTGCTGGAGCGACGTTGACGACGACGATAGTGAGCGAAGCGCCAGAAGAGCGAAAAAGCTTTGCCCGCGAGTACAGGAGCCGCCAGTATAGCGTCTGTGAGGCAGCAGAGGAGGAGATGGGAGGGGGTGGAATGGAGCCAAGATTAGAAGGTAGGACACCGCGACAAGATGAGCGTGGGGAACGTTCAAACCCGGTGCCCACTCGCGTGCTGCCCGTGAAGAGCACAGCTTCCCCGGAGGGCAGAGCACGTGATCCGCGCTCCCGCACCTGGTTCTCGCCACGCTGCAAGACGGCAGCGCTCTCAAGACTCGTCTGGAACGCGACGCCTCCGCCGCGGTTGGTCCTCACGACGCGCGGCCGGGACTCGACGCCGTCGGCTCGTTGTAAAACGCACCGTGACTCCTACACGATCGGGGAGTACGCGAGGCGGCGCCTTTTTGCAGCCGACGCGACCGAGTTTCCGGTAGAGAGTGCGGTCGAACGGAGGAAAACTTGGCCCAGATCTGTCGATGCGAGACGATGATGTCGTGGAAGAAGAGCGCGCGCGCGCGCGGTACTGATCTCGCGCGAAGCACGCGACGTTCAGCTCGCAGCAAACGCGCATGTAACGCCGCCATCGGCAACGTTGCCATGACCTATACACAACTTACAAGAGGTGCATGTGCAGGGCTACGCCGACTGTCGCGCTTGCACGACGGTGCTAAGTCGATGGTGACGCAAGGAGAAAGCCCTTTTGTCTCTGGTGGAGCAGCCTTTATACGCTCTGTGGCGCAGCAGCGGCACCTTGTACGCGCGACGGTGTGTCTCCTTCGCAACCTGGCCTTCTGCGCCGCTCTGCCGTTCCGTTGAGTCATTTCGCTAAAGTAACAGTGGCCATCGATAGGCGCAGTACCGGAAACATGCGGCTGTGTAAATATCGCTGTCCAGTTCAGCAGGGGTCTCAAATAAAACTCACCTCAGTCAGCGGGCCGCAGTTTCTAAATGCAGTCCCGCAAGGACCGGGACAGTGAAGAAGGTTGCAGCGGAGGGCGAGGGGGGGGGGGGGGGGGTTGAGCAAGGTCTCAGCTAACGTTGCCATTTGAAGAAAGGCCTTTCCCATATCTCATATGGGTCATCTTTAAAGGGGACCTGCAGTGAGGATTCGAGAAACATCGATACCGATCTCCAGGATACCTGAGATCTGGACGCCGATTCTGAAATACAGTTTTTGTTCCACGGCTATGTTTCAACACGGCGACGGCATGGAGTGCCTCACGAAAAGAGTGCTCGAGTTCGTAATGTCTGCGTACCTCATGAACATACTTGAAAATAAAAAAAAAATGGGAAGAAGGCAGTCATGTGCAGGCCGGGCCGTTAGGAAAAGGTTCGCGGGCCGCATGCGGTCAGCGGGCCGCGTGTTTGAGACCCCTGCAGTACAGTATGTGCATCTCTTTTAACTAATATAAAAAAAGTGCGCTCACTTACTCCGTGATACAAACGACAGATGCCCCCGAATTGCTGAACTTAAGACACATTTTTGTAGGTCACGCATGAGACGAAAACATTAAAAAATTTTACGACGTTAAATATCCATCGTAGCAAGAAATCGCCGTGCCATCAGTGAAATTCGTGTAGTCCGTGGGCTGGCCACAGCACTCCGAACTCGGCACTTCGACTGCACCACCGTTCGGCTCCCGACGTTCAAAGCATTGGCAAGCTGCATCGGGTGATTGAGGCCTTGAATCTCCGGTGCAGTTTCAATTTCATCCTCCTTTATTGGTTTATTGGTTCGAGACAACCATGAGCACCGTGCCCATAGCGCCACATTTGGTGCATTGGATAGACAGCTTCAGTAGTGAGGCTTGCTCAATTTCTGTGGCCCATACCCGCTGGGCGAGGCTGTGCACGAGAAACCTAGCGAGGTTCGAACAGCTCCGCTCTAAAGGGAGACGAGGCGGCGAAGAGTTCCGCTCTTTCGCTCATTCCGCTAATGTTTACAGCTGATCTCAAGTGTCAACAGCATTTATTCAGTGTTGTACGGAACGGCGTTCCAAGGAACGACGTTCCAGGAACTAGTTCCTTTTTGGAGGAACGGAGGAACGCCACCGTTCCATTGAGCATCGGTGGAACTGTAACGGTAACTCGTTACGTTTACGCAGGAACGGCAGAGGGAACGGCGTTCCTTCTGTAAATGTTCCTCACGCAGCACATCATGCAAAACAGGTCGGTTGGGCGACCGTGTGAGGCGCAAAAATCTAAAGCTCGCCTCTCGCTTGACTATGACCGCCGGGGGTGCAGGAAAACGCGCGATGTAAGACCCAGTGTTGTACGGAACGGCGTTCCAAGGAACGACGTTCCAGGAACTAGTTCCTTTTTGGAGGAACGGAGGAACGCCACCGTTCCATTAAGGATCGGTGGAACTGTAACGGTAACTCGTTACGTTTAAGTAGGAACGGCATAGGGAACGGCGTTCCTTCTGTAAACGTTCCTCGGCATTCAACAGGCTTCCGCACACAGCACATCATACAGAACAGGGTGGATGGGCGACCGCATGAGGCGCAAGAATCTACAGCTCGCCTGTCACTTGACTATATGCTCCATCCTGGTTTTCACTTTAAGTCGCCCGCCGGAGTCGCAGAGAAGCGCGCGATGTCGAGACCGACCACGCGCGGGAAGAACAGCTGATTTTCTTCTTCTTTTTGTCTGAGTCAGTCTGACAGCAATCACTGGCCGTTCCGGAGTGTAGACACACCTTGGAAAACATTTACTTGGCATTCGAGGATCATAGAACCCCATTGTAAGGCTGTCGCCAGAAAAGGGCACGAAATTTTTGCACCTCGTGATTTTTTTTGTTCGGACAACTCGAACGTAGCCTTTGTGCGTGCGCGCGCGCGCGCGTTTGTGTGTGTGCGTGTGTGTGTGTGTGTGTGCGCGCGCGTGTGTGTGTGTGTGTGTGTGCGCGCGCGCGTGTGTGTGTGTGTGTGTGTGGCGGGGGGGGGGGGGCTGCGTATTGGGGCGGTTCTGCTACGCGTCCCCGTGGCCTTGTCGGCATAGGAAAAAGTGTGGGAGCCGACTTACCGTAGTCGAGGCGCCTACGCGTGGCTCCGCGGAGTTTTTGAACGGCGCGAATCATCGTCGCGAATCTGGTGTTTGACAAGCATGGCAGAGAGAAGCCAATCACAACGCCAGAGGCCGGAGAAAATGAGTGAAGCACCGACGTGCTAACCACCGAAATCCCGCGCGGTGGCCTCTCACTGCGCATTAATGGTCTTCAGCCCCAACCAGTGCCTCCTCTATAGAGGAGGCACTGCCCCAACGTAACGGTGACGAAGTTACACTTTGCTTTTACCCTTTGGGAGTGAGCGCCTTGCCGCGTGTAGCGTACTCTTCCGACGTTTTATTCTCGAATAGGCAGCGCACAAAAGCAACGAACACGTACACAAAAAACAGACGCAAACACAAGCGCTGTACTGCAACTGGTGATTTATTGTCGAAAGACCCGGCTTATGTAAGTGAACACGCGCATGCGCTCTCACAGCAGTGGATACGATGATGACCGAAACACCCGAGGAAACCGCACAAATAAAGGCACAAAAAAACAACAGAAAAAACAACAACAAAAAACAAAAAAACACGTGGTTCTGATAATTTTTTTTTTTGCCACACAGTATATGGTTACATACCGAGGTATCGGCGCGCTTTTTCAGAGAACGCAACCGAGGGGCAACTGATACACTTATCTTTCCATTTGTCAATTTCTATGGCCTCGATTACCTCTCTGGTTTCCTTCTTACGTTCCTTGCGCACAATCTCCGTACCTGTTAAAGTAGGAGCACAGCCACAATCCCTACAGTGGAAGGCCAAATGCCCAGAATCTTTTGCTGCAAAGTGGCGGTTGTGTTCCGTTAGCCGTGTGTTTATGCACCTGCCCGTCTGACCAATGTACACCTTGTTACAGGTCAGAGGGATCTTGTAGATCACCTCTTCTGTGCATGCGACGTAGGGGTTGCGGTGCTTGATTTCACACGATTGCGTGTGCGTCTTAGCGCCATTCACCTTTTTGCACAGGCCCGACAATCGCACTGGTGCCGAGAACACAACGTCGACACCGGCTTTCCGGCCTATCTTTCGCAGATTGTGCGAAATGGTGTGCACATAAGGTATCACCAACGTACGCCGGTGGTCCCTGCTTGCGGCAGCACTTGTTTTCTTTTTTTGCAAGCCTTCTGCGACCGAAACCAAGAGGTTCGTCGGGTACCCAGAGCGCCTAAGGTGGCTCACCTGATTGGTGAAGCTGGCATCACCTTTGTGCGGAAAGGATTTCTGGAGGGCGCTAAGGAAGCATGATCTGGCAATTGCTCTCTTTACAAGATCCCTCTGACCTGTAACAAGGTGTACATTGGTCAGACGGGCAGGTGCATAAACACACGGCTAACGGAACACAACCGCCACTTTGCAGCAAAAGATTCTGGGCATTTGGCCTTCCACTGTAGGGATTGTGGCTGTGCTCCTACTTTAACAGGTACGGAGATTGTGCGCAAGGAACGTAAGAAGGAAACCAGAGAGGTAATCGAGGCCATAGAAATTGACAAATGGAAAGATAAGTGTATCAGTTGCCCCTCGGTTGCGTTCTCTGAAAAAGCGCGCCGATACCTCGGTATGTAACCATATACTGTGTGGCAAAAATAAAAATTATCAGAACCACGTGTTTTTTGTTTTTTGTTGTTGTTTTTTCTGTTGTTTTTTTGTGCCTTTATTTGTGCGGTTTTCTCGGGTTTTTCGGTCATCATCGTATCCACTGCTGTGAGAGCGCATGCGCGTGTTCACTTACATAAGCCGGGTCTTTCGACAATAAATCACCAGTTGCAGTACAGCGCTTGTGTTTGCGTCTGTTTTTGTGTACGTGTTCGTTGCCTTTGTGCGCTGCCTATTCGAGAATCATGGCTCACCAACTAGCCCATCAGTACATTTTAAGACGTTTTATTGGTTTTATGTTCGCGCGCTGCCGACTGCGAAGCTCCAGCCCAGTTCCTGGGAATGTTTCTCTCATCGCGTGGTCTCTAGCGGCTGGCTCGATCGTTCCTTTAGTATCTCGCGCATACCGCCGGCAGCTATTGACACATCTGTCTTTTGACACTCGGTTGCGTGGATAGCGGGGAAGCGAACCGAAACGTAGTGGACGCGGGTGCTGCAGGGGCGCCTGTCCGGTGCCTTCGATGGTTTCGTTTGGGCAGGCATCCCTTCAACATACGAGTTATCTCCGCGGCTATCGGTCTGTAACTTTTATTATAGTTCAGTTCGACAGCCACCGCACCGATAACGTCTGTCATGCAATAAACGATACGCGTACATCCAGCGCTACATTCTTGTTGCGCCCGCTGAGCCCGCTCTCGCCCCTACGACCACGCTTGACTTGTCCCCATTTGTGTAAAACACGGCAGTACCCTCAAGCACTTGATGGAACGGCTCTTCAACGTTGCCAACGAAGTACTGAAGAGAAAACATGTTCTTCGAGATGCAACTCATCATCGAGATGCAACTCTTGCTGAGTGTGAACAAGGGACTTTAATTACTATGTTGCCAATGTGTATCCTGGACATTATTTTCTACTCGCACTGCGATATTGAATCAGCACTCATTAAACGCTTATGTAATGTTCTTTTCGATGTGGTTTCCTGTGCAAGAAACTTATTTATATTGGTGCATGTGGGGGAATTTCTATTTGAATATCTGAAGCGCAGTAGTCTGACGGCGCATTTGAAGACTAACGTGGAAAGTGCCCCATGTGTTGCACATGTAATAGACGAGCACAAAATTTGCAGTCAGACATAGTATGGCCACAGTGGTCTCTAAAAAAAATCGTCTAGGAGCGTTTCTTTCGATTCATTTCATCTACATATAAACTACTGCCGGCGATGTCAAATTCGTAAAATATATGTAGCTCAATGTTAGCTTTAAATTGCTCACTTTGTTTCTCCCTCAGATTTATCCAGCACTATATTCTGATGGAAAATTCAAATGTAACGTTAAAGTAACGACACGTTCCAATTTTCTAAATGTAACTGGAACGAGTTCCTTTCACGCTAAGGGAACTTGTAACGGGAACTCGTTCCAAGACTGGGAAGGAACGAGGAACGAGCTTTCGTTCCTGTTTTAGAGGAACGTGTACAACACTGGTAAGACCACGGTGTTCAAGACCGACCACGTGCGGGAGGAATAGCTGATTTTTTTTTCATTTTTGTCCGAGCCAGTCTGACAGCAATCACGGGCCGTTATGGAGTGTAGACACACCTTGGAGAACTTTTACTTTACATTCGACTCGAGAATCATCGAACCGCATTGTAATGCCGCCGCCAGGAAAGGGCACGCAATTTTTTTACCCCGGTAACATTTTTGTTCGGCCAACTCGAAAACAGGTTTTGTGGATGTGTGTGTGGGTGGGGGTGGGTGCGTATTCGGCTCGTTCTGCTGCGCGTCCCCGTGGCCTTGTCGGCAAAGGGAAAAGTGGGGGAGCCGACTTACCGCAGTCGAGGCGCCTACGTGTGGTTCCGCGGAGTTTTCGAACGGCGCGAATCATCATCGCTAATCTCGTGTTTGACGCGCATGGGATAGAGAAGCCAGTCACAACGCCAGGGACCGCAGAAAATGAGTGAGCTGCCGACTGGGAAGCTTCGGCCCAGTTCCCGGGAACGTTTCACTTGTCGCGTGGTCTTTAGCGGCTGGCTCGATCGTCCCTTTAGTATCTCGTGCATGCCGCCGGCAGCTATCGACAAATCTGTCTTTTGACACCCGTTTGCGTGGATAGCGGGGAACAGGACCGAAACGCAGAGCACGCGGGTGCTGCAGTGACGCCTGTCTGGTGCCTTCGATGGTTTCGTTTGGGCAGGCATCCCTTGAACATGCGAGTTATGTTCGCGTCTATCGGTCTATAAGTTTAATTATAGTTCGGTTCGACAGCTGCCGCACCGATAACGTCTGTCATGCAATAAAAGATACGCGTACATCCAGCGCTACATTCTCGTTGCGCCCACTGAGCCTGCCCTTGCCCTTACGACCACGGTTGACTTGTCCCTATTTGTGTACAACACGGCAGTACCCTCACGCACCTGATGGAACGGCTGTTCAACATTGCCAACGAAGTGCTGACGAGAAAACAGGTTCCTCAGTCGGATACCAACGTCGAGATGCAATTCTTGCTGAGTGCGAACAAGGGACTTTACTAAGTTGCGAATATGTGTCCTGGACATTATTTTCTACTCACACTGCGATATTGAATCAGCACTCATTAAGAGCAGGAATTGTTCTTTTCGATGTGGTTTCCTGTGCAAGAAGCTTATTTATGTTGGTGCATGTGTGGGAATGTCTATCTGAATATCTGAAGCGCAGTATTCTGACGGCGCATTTGAAGGCTGACGTGGAAAGTGCCCCATGTGTAGCACTTGTAGTGGACGAGCACGAAAGTTGCAGTTAGACATATGTCTGTAGTATGACCGGTGATCTCTAAAAAATTCGTCTAGGAGAGCTTCTTTAGATTCATTTTATCTACACATAACCTACTGCCGGCGATGTCAATTTCGCAAAATATATGTAGCTCAATGTTAGCTTTGAATTGCTCACTTTATTTCGCCTCAGGGTTATCCGGCACTATATTTTGATTAAAAATTCAAATGTAACGTTAATGTAACGACACGTTCCAATTTTCGAAATGTAACTGGAACGAGTTCCTTTCGCATTAAAGGAACTTGTAACGGGAACTCGTTCCAAGATTGGGAAGGAACGAGGAACGAACTTTCGTTCCTGTTTTAGAGGAACGTGTACAACACTGCATTTATTCTGCACTGGCCCTGAAAATCTATTCCCCGATGCAACTTGACAAAATTGACTGTCTCTATAGCTAACGCTGAAGAGAGAAGAAGAGAAATCTCTTAGGTTCAACTCACTGTTAATTGACATTTGACTCACCTTTAATTAATTTAAGGTCACTTTTAAATTTTATTCGCTGTTAATTCACATTTCATTCACCTTTAGTTAACTCTAACTCCCATGCGATTCTAATTTGATTTGGCTTATGCGCTAAACGATCGCATTTAATCCCTTGAAATACACTTGCTACTTTATTTCACCTTAATTCGCAAGCCACCGCGGTGGTCTAGTGGTTATGGTGCTCGACTGCCGACCGGAAGGTCGCAGGGACGAATCCCGGTCGCGGCGGCCGCATTTTCGATGGAGGCAAAAATGCTCGAAGCCCGTGTGCTTAGATTTAGGCGCACGTTCAAGGACCCCAGGTGGTCGAAATTTCCGGATCCCTCGACTACGGCGTCCCTCATAATCATATAGTGGTTTTGGGACGTCAAACCCCAACGATTATAATTTAAAAAGTCCGTAGACAGTGGGTGGGGGCTCGAGCCAACGTTTCGACAAGTGGACTAGTCATCTTCAAGTTCGAGCCTTGAAGAAGGCAAGTCCACTTGTCGAAACGTCGGCTCGAGCACCCACCCACTGTCTAAGGATTTTTTTAATCGCAAGCTTCCAGCTTCCCCTTCCTGTCGTTTTAACGATTAAAATTATTTTATTCCTTGATTCGCATTTGATTTACTTTTCATGATTAAACTCGGCGCAACGGACACAAGATACAAACGAAGAATACGCGAGGACAGGCGCCTGTTTACTTTTCATGAGCTTTAATTCTCACCCGCAGAATGCGTGTATACGTCACTTTTGGCACCAGTCGTGTTGACAACGCCGGATTTTTTAAATTTCATGAGCCATATAAGGCTTTCGCCTTAAAGGGACACAAAAGAGCAAAACGATGTTTCTCATATTAGTAAACTACTCTTTCACGATACCAAAAACACCACGCTGGCTGCGAGAAGACGCTTAGTAAGCGAGAAAACGCGCAAAAACAAAATGCGGGTAGCGACGCCAATTTGAAGTTTCCGCACCATTTGCCGTGACGTCACATGTTTTGATAGCGCCTAATAGGGACTACGTAGTTCCTAATCGGTAAAACTGAAGTACATTGTCCTCTGGGGGCACCATAGACTTAACATAGAAAGTTTGGGGTAATTTTGTTGAGCCGATGGCGCCAAAATACGATAAATACACTTTGAAATCCGTGACGTCACGCGGGGAGATTTCGGCGCGAAATTCAAAAATGAAATTTTGAACTTGATTTTTTTCCTAAATCAATAAACCTATGATGGCGAAATTAACGACATTAGAGTTCTCAGAGCACAATTTATCGATCTAAACCGATTCATTGTTTCTCTTTAGTGTCCCTTTAACATGCAGCCCATCGATATTTCTTGGCCGATGCCTAGTATGTAGTACTTGCCACAGTTTCGATAGGCCACATCTTCGGGACAATATAATGCGCTCGTGCAACCCACGCACCGTTGGACCGGCCGCAGCTGCGCCCCAGACGGTGACCACTTATATTCCCACACTGTCCCTCTTAATCATTTAGATCAAGCGCAAGCGCCGTGCGCTGCTCTCAGATAGACACCCTTTTCGGAAGGAACTCCTGTATATTACACGGGAGTGAGTAAACAGATTCGCTTCTTTTCTGTTCTACCGTGTTTAGTAAGGTTCACCGCATTAAAAACTAATTTTTAAATCATCGTTCTGCAGCAAGTGATGCTCAATCTCAGCTGTCATTCTTAAAGCGGATATACGATAACAGCTACGAACTAAAGCATCAAGTTCATACCTCCGAACCTCAGGAATAGATAAGAATTTGATAACTCTCTAAACAGCACCATTGAGATGAGACATTCAAAGCAGCCAAAAGAGCCTGTTTTACACAGCTCCCAGATGTGCCACTGGTTTGTTTGAAAGACTTAGCGAAATCCTCGTAAGCACTGTAACAATTTCACGAAAGCTACAAGAAAAGTATAGCAAGACAAGGAAAAAAAGAGAGAAGAAAAAGGAAAGGAGAATACGACACAGCTTAGAGTCGGTCTCTAAGACCAGATGTCTGCAAGAAGCGCAATAATGCTCTGAAAGCATTATTTCATTTCTTTCTTTCTTTCTTTCTTTCTTTCTTTCTTTCTTTCTTTCTTTCTTTCTTTCTTTCTTTCTTTCTTTCTTTCTTTCTTTCTTTCTTTCTTTCTTTCTTTCTTTCTTTCTTTCTTTCTTTCTTTCTTTCTTTCTTTCACGAAAGCTGTGAATTCACATATAATAATTGTCTGTCCGTTTTAGCTGTGTTGAATAAACTCCGGTGTCGTTTTGTATATTTTTAGTGCAGTGTTAGTAACTTGTAGTTAGCTTCGTATTTCAACATTTTTCAAATTTGCCAATTTCAGACAGTTTTCGTTGGGGTTATGAGGCTCCAAGATCAAAAGCCTGTTATTTAGTATGGCTGCATTCCAGATGATCTCTTAAATGCATCATACTTCATTCAAATACTTCCTTCATACTTCATTCAAATCAAAAGCGAAAAGGATTTGGCCACGAGTGAAAACTTCTGAACTAGACGTCGTGTGCAAAGTGCCCACAGCCCACCTGCTTCGCAATTTTGCAGACGTTTTCTAGACGTTAGTCACAAGCCGACATTCTGCAAACGCAAGCGCTGACTTGTTTGGCTATTGAAATATGACAAAGAGCTTGAAACGTGTCCAGCCACACAGCACGATGCCTTAACAAGGAACTAGAGAAGTTGCGGTTTTGCGCCTCGCCGTGGTGGTCTAGTGGTTATGGCGCTCTGACTGCTGACCCGTAGGTCGCGAGATCGAATCCCGGCCGCGGCGGCTGCATTTTCGATGGAGGCGACAATGTTTGAGGCCCGTGTACTTAGATTTAGGTGCACGTTACAGAACTCCAGGTTGTCGAAATTTCCGGAGCCCTCCACTACGGCGTCCCTCATAATCATGCCGTGGTTTCGGGACGTTAAACCCCAGATAGTAAGTTGCCGTTTTGGGAAACGATTTGTTTTTAGTTATATATCCAGCTACGTTTATCGCTCGTGAATGACGTAAGCTATGCTACCTTACGGTATTGTTAACACAGCAAATATGATCCTGAATGCTGACTTCATCGGTACACCATCGTGCAGTCATTGGACGATGTTGAAACTCTGAGTATTCATTCGATGAATGCATTCAAATTGCATTGCTTAAGTAAATAAGAACGCAAACTACGTGCCCCAATTTCTGCCACAGGTCTTACACGAGCCTAGTGCTGCATTGGTAAACTTCTATGCATTTTATCGTTAATTTTTCTCATTATGTCTGGATGTTTATGCATAAAAGTAAAGGAAAAAGTGTGTACACTAGTTATAGTTTATCTGGTTCCTAACGCTCTAAACGACAGCGCAATACATCAGGCTAACCTTCCATATTTACTTTAGGAGATACGCCTGCATTAATCTAATAAAGGCATGCTGTGATTACGATGCACCAGCAGTGACTAGTCCCATGTAACACGCCGTGAACATGATGTCCACATCACGAGTGCTCTCCTCAACGGCAGCTGCTTGCTGAAAACCATGGCCTTTTTTTGTTACCGTTTCTTTTTGTTCCCCATTCTATTAAGCCCTGGCCGGATTCAGACCATCTGCGGAAAACAACGCGCAAGAACCTTGCGCTATTTTTCTGGGATGTCTACGCTGCATCCTTTTCTGTAAAACTTTATTTTTATATTGTATATTTCTCATCGATAAGGAACTGCTCTTGCTGGGCAACACTCGCCGTGTTTTCTGATTACTATGTGCAGTTGTTAGCTGAGTACTCGTACATTGTTTCGTTTTTCTTCCGACGCACCTTCACCACAATCATTTCTCTTGACTGTCTCAAAAAAAAGCGTTTTTCGATCGAAATAAAACTTGTTGAAAGTATGACATCCGTCTTGTTGTTTGTGCTCTTCGTCCTCGTTAAATTGGCGCCGCGAAGTTTACTCGAAAATGAAGCATAATCAATAAGCTCATAGAAAGGTCCTGTTTGAAAAATTACTAATGTTTATTTCGTCAAACGCTGCGTAGCGGGAATACCTCAAGATCTACTAGGCACTGATTGTAGCATGTGGTCGCAAGGCGCTTGAAATCACACAGTGTTCATATTTGTTTATGACGTCAGAAAAACACGCCCTACAAATAGTCGTGGAGATATAGCAGCCTGTTGCTATGCGCTTCAATGACTTCCAGCTTAGTTAAACGTGGCGGCAGTTGCGACACGATAGAAATATAATCAGCCGCCATATCACACGACAACTTCTACATAAAATTATTGAACCGAAGAGTAGTCAGCGACAGAAATAAGCGGGTCGGGGACCCAAAAAATATCTGAATATTTCAGCGTCTAGCGCATGCACGCTGGTCCTCACACGTTCAAGTGTGTACGACAATATATGGGATCAAGATTTCACTATTGGTTTACTTGTGCATGTACACCTATTTTAGCGGGAACAAGGTGGCATAATTTCACTCGCCAATGCTCACTCAGAAAGGCAGTTTTCTTCAGCTCAATACACTTTCGTTGACGCAGAACTACAGATGATAACAGATCAGACAGCGGAGTAAAAGAAAAAAACAGTAGAACAGTAACGTTCTCTTGCTATTGTTATATTTATAGCTAAGCTAATTTTCTTCTTTCATTTACAAGCGTGCGCTTCTGGCGTTAAATATATGCGACGCTACATCTAAGTAAGTATACGTAATAGTAACAATTTCGCGGTATGCGGTGCATTTGTGCAGTGCTATGTGCCATCGCTCTAGAAGGAACCATGAAGAGGAAACCTTTAAGGCGAAAGCATTTTTTGCCTCGTCAGACGAAAAATGCGGCGCGACCACAACCGCAGTCGTTCGCGTGAAACAAGGCGCCGTCTTTAAAAGCGCTTGCCTTCAAGTCGTCTTAAACGCTTAAGAGGGCCCCGTATTGTTTCTGCGACATGCCCATACGCAACCTCCCAGGTCGAACTGATTCGCACTTACTCTATATCTACTCGGTATTCTCAATGTAAGTAAGTAGAACAAAACACGATGACACAAGAGAAACGAAGGCGACAACTCTCTTGTGTCCCCCCCCCCTTTTTTTTTTGCTCCTTTCTTACAATTTCACATCCACTCACCCAACAATCTATCTTTCTCAGTTTCCCATATTTCTTTTTTCTCCGAGAAAAAATTCAGTGCCAGCCGAGAGAAGCAAATATTAGGGGTGTAGTCGGCTCGGTCAGCCCCACTTGTGTTTTCGGTGAAACGAAATACTTTATAAACGTTTGTAATCATTCGACAAGGATGCTCTCCACGTCCACTGTATTATGAACGACATGCACGTAAAGGCACGCCATCCCCTTTAAAGGGGCACTAAAGGCAAATATTAAGTCGACGTTGATTGTTGAAATAGCGGTCCAGAAACCTCGTAGTGCTGCTTTTGTGCCAAGGAAGTGCTTATTTTGAAATAAAATCACGTTTTAGTTGGTCCGCATTGCCGTTAGCGCGCTTCAAATCTCCCGCCTGAAAATACGACTCTCCTACGTCACTGCTGCCGTGCCCAACGTTGCCCGCTTTTAACTGCGCGCCGCCGCCGACACTAGTGGCAGCCGAGCGCGAAGTAGCGGGACCCACAGTAGCAACAACGGCGCTGCGGGCAAGGACTTGCTCGGATGGGCACATTCAAAGCCGTCACCAAGTTGCGGTTGGTCTCGTAATCCTCAGTACGAAAGTTGCAGCGAGCACACACGCAGAGGTTTTGACTGTTTAGCACACTGGCGCAATGGCATGACACTAAGCCACTTCGAGCGTAAGGGTTCATTCCGCGGCACCCAGTGAAAAGACACACCGGTTTCTTTGCTGCAGCACTGGCGTTGTGCACCATTCGGGCATCCGGCAATATCACACGCATGCGGCATGTTGTCGAACTTTCTGTCAGAGCGACTTCACGAGCGCGCAAACACGCACGGCAGTACGCGATCCCGAAACTACCACTGAGACGGGCGAGGCACAGTTCGGGCGAAAACGGAACCTTTTAACCACGCGCGCCGTTCCCCATGGCAACGCCACGGAGGGTTTTGTTTTCCTGAATCAAGCGGAAACGAACAAAACAGCATTTATTACGTCTTTTGATGCTCGAAATGTTCTTTTTTTACTGCTGCTAGTTTGATTACTAGTGATTTATTGTAGGCCGACTTCCCTACGTCATCGGGATCACTTCGAAAATGTCCCACTCGTGGCGCTCATCATGTGATACATTTAGCTTAATTTCTCGGTAAGTAGGGGCACTGCTGTTGATAATATTGCCATTTTAGAAGTTGTCATACATTGGGCTTTCACTCTGACATAAATTGTTATTTGCCTTTAGTGTCCCTTTAAGTGCTCCGTCGATGCAGCACCATACAATACGCCTGTTAGGCACGGTGCCTCCTCGGATTAAATTTGTCTTGTTTCTTCTGGATCTAAGAATGCTTCACTTTTGCATTCGTAAGCGTTGCGAAAGCATTGCCTTTTGTTGTTCTGTTCGGTTTCCTTTATGCCTACACTTTCGGACTGCATGTCAACAATTGCACGATGGGAGCCCATGGCAACGGGGAAGCTAATAATACAAGTGCAAATAAAATGCACAAGCACGCAAACTCTTCCGACTAGCATGAAAACGAGAAGCACGGTCAGCTACCACGGGTGAGATGGCAACGCATGCAGATGCACGCCAGGTCTGAATGGGAAGGCGAAAAAGAACATAAAGGTGGGTCAAGATTAAGAAACTCGGCAACAACTACACAAGCAGCGGGACAAGAAAGAAAGATACGTAAGACATCACGAGGCAGTCAGGAGTGTCGCCATCTCTCTCATGGCTTGGCGAAATGAAAGCGTCGAGGCATCGAGGCAAATTATTTTGGATAGAGTGAATTCGAAAGGAATAATGGCATACCCTCCCTCGGCCGAATGCCATATAAGACGGCTTAAAGAGAGGGCAAGGGGGCGAGTTGGGCTAGACCGATCTGCATATACGCGGAGTCCGGCTGAGTGCCTCACAAATCAGTGCGACGCATCTGACGAAAGCTGAGCGCAGCAGCGAACTCGTGTCAGCGCTAATGCGCGTCGTCTTTTACCTATACTTCCCATTTATCTCCCTCCTCCTTTCCCCAAAGATATTGGCTAAGGGCAAGGTTTGCCACAGCTTTCTCTCTCGGCCATTACGCACGTATGCGTCATGGTACCGCACGCATATCGGGAATCCTATGCGTGCGACGCATCACTGCGCTCATTTGCGCACTTGATGGCGCCAAGATGTCTTCAGGACGTTACGCAGGATGCGAAAGTGTGCACTTTTATGAGCGTAATGAATTTTCAGAGGGGCTCCACACCAACTCGCGATCTACGGTGTGGTGTCAGAAAGCTAAGTACGCAGCACATTGTTTCCCTAAATTAGCTTTAACCTTCATACTTGGAGCAACAGCAAAATATGCGGCTATTTGATATCCTTAAGGACACGCTAAGATCAAACACTAAATAAATTTAAACTGACAAATTGTTCTCCCTGGACTCCATTGTCGGTAACTTTGTCGCAATATTTTCTTCGTTATACACGAGGAAGGAAAGCTCAGTTTCATTCCTGAATTTCGCGCCGGAATCTCTGCACCTGAATGTCAGTGTGATGCCATGAAATTCAAATAGTTTTTCGTAATTTCGGTCATATTTGCTGAATAAACTATCCCTAAACTTTCTATGTCAAGTCTATGGCTTCCTTAGAACACACCTTTTCACTAAAGACCCTAGAAAGGTCTTCTATTACATTGCTTATTATTAGTATTTTTCGCGTGTGCTAGAACGATGACTTTGCGGTTGTTCCTGGGCACGCTACATTAATTTATTATTATTATTATTATTATTATTATTATTATTATTATTATTATTATTATTATTATTATTATTATTATTATTATTATTATTATTATTACCAAATACCTACATTGTGGAGTCCATGTAGAAAAGTAGTGCATTTTGCTCCAACCTTCTTTTAAAGCGATTATTCATCGTAGATTAAATTGATTTGATCTGATCTTATTGTAAAGCCCCTTCAATATAATCCGCAAAATTTCGCACATGGCTGCACAATGGCAACGAGCACGGAAGTAGGCGGAATGCCTCCACAGAGCTTATATAATAATATCTGGGGTTTAACGTCCCGAAACCACGATATGATTATGGGAGACGCCGTAGTGGAGGGCTCCGGAAATTTCAACCGGCTGGGGTTCTTCAACGTGCACCTAAATCTAAGCACACGGGCCTCAAGCATTTTCGCCTGCATCGAAAATGCAGCCGCCGCGTCCGGGATTCGATCCCGCGACCTTCGGGTCAGCAGTCGAGCGCCATAACCGCTAGACCACCGTGGCGGGGCCCTCCACAGAGCTTGGAGGAGGGCACGCGCGTCCGGTATTCCACCCTGCTGGAGAGGAATTAAAATAAACAAATAAGATGGAGGGAGCAGTTATTACAGTGGGACACGTGTAGCTGTCCAATATGGCCGCAATCTGCCACCGAGGCCAGTTGATTAAAAAAAATAGCAATGCCCACGTCCCCATACTGGCCTGCGAAGCCTTGGTCCAATGATCTTTTGCTTCGAAAATGGATCTTGGTCTAGTTCAATTAACCAAGTGCGAAGAATTAATTTACTTACACGCCTAAGTCACTTACATATGTAAACTAAGACCATCACAAAGGCGCAGCACTTCTTATACCGACTCTTCAGAGTTGCAGCAGTTGCGCACGGAGGTTAAAGAGTGCGTTTTCGTGAAAGCCATAAAAGCCATAACAGTCTCTCCACCCTCCTTCCTAACCAGAAACGGCACAGTGAGGTTGTCTCGCAGGGACAGTTTGCAGCTTCGTGGATGGATCGAGCCCACGGAGGCGACAGTTAGACGCGCTCAGGTTGCTCCGCGTTTTGGTGTCAGCAAGCAAACACAGGTAGCACTAGCAGTAAAATTAACAGTAAACTAAGGAAGTCATTTCGATGTGTGACTTCTTCATAACAGAGTCTGTAATAAGAAACGAGAATGCAAAGCTTAGATGTAAAGCACTGGTGAGCCAGTCTAGTTTGCTGCGAATTCTCGTACACCACAACCACTTGACAAACCGAGGATCCACGCTTCGCGAAGAAAACACCTTGCTGTTTCGTTATGTCCCTAACAGGTAACTTGAGACCGGAATATAGCGTATGAAGAGACGAAACAACAGGGCGGATAATAAATGCAAGACAGCTTGAAGACAATCAAAACCCGGTTTCCGGTATAATTATAGTCAGAATACGAGTTTTAATGAACTGTGGGGAGACGCTCTAACGAGTAGAGTACATAATATGAGGTCTATTAAAATTGCATAATGAATGGAGAAGGGGAGCGCAGTAGGGTCGACGACGTGGATGACATGCCGTCCTAGACGAAATGACGAAATAAAATGATTTTTAAGCCTAGGATAGTGTCAACTGACGCAAGAGAGGTAATAGAAAACTGACAGGAGGACACACCATTCTAGCACTACTAAATTTCATGATAGGTGCGCTTAATTAAACGGCATAGTTCCCCGAGACACAGTATCAAAACTAAAGCTCTTAAATGCGGCGTATCCTTAAAGCCACTTTCTAAAAAAGAAGCAAAAAGAAAAAGTGGCAAGATTGTAGTATTTTGCCACAAATGTTGTAAAAAACAATTCAACCAGCACCGCTTCGCGGACACTGATGAAACAGCGAAGCTGATGGTGGCTAACACATTTATATGTTTTGCAAGTCTTTCAGATATGCTGCATCACTGCTCTTCATTAAACACTCCTTGTTAAGCTTCGAGGTGGTAGTATAGCCACCACGTTTTATAACCACAAAGTATTACGACGTGACAGTGGTGTGACTATGGTAACATGCACGCCATTTGTTGGGCTAACTGTTGCCTTCTTCCTTCTTAACAAAAGTTGTGTGTAGTGGCATTTATCCAATTTCTGCGGCTCACGCGTTTATGATGATAATAGTTTTCTGATAGGCTGCACAGATTTCTGTGCCAGTTTGTTGGGCTAACTGTTGCCTTCATTTTTGTGGACCAGTGGTGATATGTCAGTGTCGCATACCCGTTTATGATGCCCACAAACTTTACCACGAATACCGAACATGAAAGGCTCGACCAAGAACTGCTTCGCTGTTAAAACTAGGAGGACGCTTGAGCTTCGGCTTCGAGAGTAGAACGCGATAGCGTAATCGGGCCCCGTTCGCATCGCCTTCTCAATCGCTAGCCTGGCTTCGTTTCACGGTGAGCACCTCAGCCGCGCCGGAAGGAAAGCCAACGTCGGTGCTCGTAAAATCGGCCGTTTCAAACTGTCCTAGAATGCCCACTGAAAGAACAGCTGAGAAGTGCCCACTACGCCGTAGTTCTTCCTTTTGCGAATTGGCGAAGTATCCACTACGCGAACGGAAGGCAACACGCGCACTTTCACAGCTGCCCACTTTGTTGATGCTGTTGCTGGTAATTATGATTTAATTATGCCTCCGTGCTTTGTAATTGGCGGGCCTTTAAACGAACCACTCGTCGCGCAATCCACGTATTTCGACGCCTGGTGCGATTCTACGCTTCTGCCACGCAATATTACGTACATTAAGGTCGCTGCTCGCTCTACATGACATTCGTATAGCGTTTTTTTTTTTTTTCCGAAACAGTTTCAAGCATGGCCGTGGCTCTGTGGTAGAACGCCAGCGTGCCACGCAAAAGTCCTTGGTTCAATTCCACTCGAACCGAACATTTTTATTATTTCTTTATTTCCACCTATCTCGAATTTTGACTAACGGACAACGCTGATTTTTCGCTCACAACCGCCGACGTCGACACCGATACGAGCAAAACGAGCTCTTTAACGCTATCGCGTTAATATTCTATTCGGCGCTACTGCCGACACCGCCATTAAACTGGGTCCGATTAGGCAGCCAAATAGACTAATCTATAAAAAGAAGCAAAGGGGCGGACGAACAGCGTCAGGAGTTATTGCTCTAATAAAACTGTCTATCGTTGAGACGTGTTGGCACCGCACTTTCTTATCTTCGCCTTCTGTCTCCCGATCGTGGGAAGACTCGGGCGTCATTTGTGGATCCGAACCAGTTCAGCCACGCTTGTAGGTCATACCACCCGCAAAGGAGACGCCACGCTTCGTAAGGAAGAAAAAAAAAAACGTTATAAAAACAATACTGCTCCGTTTAAGGAATGGTCATCAGGGCGGCCCTGTGGGACTTAGCCGATGCCAATCGGGTACAATGACCTGCGCAAGAGCTTCGCGTCCGGTCAGCGGAAGGAGTCGAACGTCACTGACGCGGCACAGTGACAGGGACTGTCCGGTACGGAGCGATTCGCCGGTGGTCACCGGTCAACAGCTGGCGATAGTATGGAGGTCGTAAGTTTCCGGAGATTACTGTCACCAACAGCGCCTGCTGGCAAAGCAATTAACACGACACACACTGACAAAGTACACCACTCCCTCGTTGTTTGCATATCCCGTGAAATAAGATCTCCCTGGCGGATGCGAGTTCAAACAGCTGCATTTAAAGTTCCAAGTTACGACCGCAACGCACAAACCCTTGAGACATGAAAACAAACAACAAACAAACAAACTGATAAATAAATTAATTAATAAATATGAAGAAGTCAGAATGAATTAAAGAAACGGTGCTCCATTGGGTCGGACCTCATTTATTCGCCTTGAATAATAAATAAGAGCTGCATGTAGGCTCGTCCTTTGTTTGATTAAACTTTCTATTTACCTGCGCCGAATCGCAACGATCATTGCACCACCGCTGGTATGCAACGCTCTGCCGACCTCCATCCAGCATGCGGTCGGTTTTTCATGAGGCCAACGTCCGATCCCAGAATCCGCGAAGCGCCTCATCAGTACTGATATGGACGTCATGGTATGGTGCATCACCCAAATGGAAGCTTTTAGCAGAGCACCTCAAAGGCCTTGGACATCTTCTTATTGAGTAAGTGCATTCTTAAGCAACTCCGCGATCAGTGACCCATCGTTGACAAAGAAGCGAGACGAAGTCCTCCCGGGACGCGGTAAAAAAGCCCAACGCTCGTAGAATTTACGTTATAGAAAAAGAAAACATGGACAATTGAAAACGACTCGGCGAAGTCTAAGAATTCGGCCATTCAAAATGCTCCATGTTTTAAGTAGACATGTTAACGGCTCGCGCCAAACGAATGGCTAAAAGCGATTTTCGTACGCTGGAAACTCGTTACTGTAGAACTTAAGCTCGGAGTCAAGTCAGTCGAGTTTTCCTGTTCAACTACATTTAAAACGCAGAGATACTTAAGAGAGGCATTCGCTAGACAGATTCAAATTAAATTGTTTTTTCAACTTAAGAGAGATAGTTCAATTGCAGTGACTTTAAGAAGTAGAGCATTAACATGATGCTGGAAACAAACAAAAGTTTATCGAAAGTGGTATCACTAAAAAAAAATCACGAAGTTTGTATGTCTGTAACGTCACTAGAAAAAACGAGTTATTGCAGTTCTATGAGCTCATCCTGTTAGGACATCCAAAGTAGACAAATTAATTTGATCGATGGGTGTACACCTTGCACGAAATTGTTCCGTTGTTTGCTGCGGTGTTTTACACCAGTAAATTAGTACTAAATTTCAGAGCGGCGTATATAAAACAATACCGAAATTACTCTAAAAGAACTTGTTGTTGGGCTAGTTGGTAGTTCATTTTGGTATAAAATTAGTCGAGCGCAAGAATGGCCCTTTCACACACGCGCACACGCACACATTCATGTTTTACTAGCGTGAATATGTGTGTGTCCGTATGTGAATGTGCCATTTTCGCGCTCGGTTTATTTTGTATCAAAATGAATTATTACGTTCGGTGTTCAGAACTTAACTTGCGGGACCTAAATTGCGGTCGAGTTTGCACACATGCAGGACCTGTTCAATAGAGCAAGGGAAGCGACAATCAGAAGGACATGCGGAAAGCTCCTCCCACTCCTCTATAAACACACGAACACAAAAGCCGAACCACAACACAACCACAACAATCAAAACTTTAATTTCGTCTATGCTCTTTAGTGTAGGCTGAGGTCGGTCTCGTCCGGCACTTGAGTAAATGCGGTCCATGGCGTATAGTACAGAAGATAAGTCCCGCTTGAAAGGATTGACAGATTTCTGCTGTTTGCAAAGTGAAGTGCTTACGTAAATTCACGTCACAATCGTTGCGGGATATACTTTCTTCTTAACAGGCAGCACGCGTCGTAAAGCGTTCAAGGCTTCAGACGTTGGACAATTTCCAAGAGAGGGCCTGGCTGCGTGCCCCCACAGAACGCGTTCTGTCTCGAATGATGATCGATTCGTAGCGCTTACAGACACTTAGGTACAGACGGAATGGAAACACTATAGTTAGGAAAGTTATTGCATGTGCCCTAGGTGGGACACAAAAGCCAAATGTTATTTATGTGAACACGGTAATTACAACGTCAGGAGGACGCGTGCTGGGCTGTCCTCACCTGTGTTGCGCAGCGTCCGTGTGATAAATTGTGCAAGCAAGAAATCGGAATGCTTTCAAGAAGCTTTAAATTATTGGTGGAATTCTTAACCTCGCCGCAGTAGATCTCCATCGCTCAACAGGGCATCAGATGCGTTAACGTCACCCGTCGCCCTCACCGCCACGGACGTGCGTCAAGCTCTTCGTGCCCAAATTGCGGGTACTACAGTAAAAACTAGGAATGACTAACTATATTTGCGCAGTTGTTGCTGTGCTTCTCAGGAAATTCCAGCAGCTCAACATTCCTCGAACAGCCCTCAATGCTTTCTTGTTTAGGAGCGGTCGCGGACCAAATAAGTACGATGCCCACAAGCCTGCGCTGGAATACCTATCAGTCACTGGACTACACACTCGTGAGTGATGCTCGTGCAATTTTTTGCGGTGTGTATTCTTCTCCTCGGATGTTTCTCGCGAGTCTTTTTTATCCCATTTCTAGCATATTTCCTATTTTGTTTCGATACCCGTTCAGTCTTTTGAGGAGCGAGTGATTTGAGGTTGGGAAAAGCGTTAATTCCCGCAGCTCATCAGATAGAACGGTCAGCGTCGTGAGTGGAAGGGTAGTGAAAGATAGGTTAGGAAAGAAAGGACTACCTTGCAACATGGGCACACACACTATATACCGAGCGTCACAGTGCGCATGAAAGCGAAAATTTGCAGAAGAGAAAAAGTAACCGAAAAAAAAAAAGCTATTCCCTTTAAAGACGGCAACAAAAGACGTCCTTTCGAAAGAACTTTAACAAAATGGGGCTCCTAAAGCACAATAGTATGTACTCAGTAGTACTCAGTAATGTACTCAGTAGTACGTACAGTCGACTGTGCTAAACATTGGAAACGATAAAACAGCGGTAAAAATGAACGCAGAAGGAGACGTTGAAACATACGGAGTGCGCGTGTATGTGTTTACATCTTCTTAGGTCTTCACATTTATAGAGTTATAGTCCGCCAGGATATCCATGCAGTGGCCGTCTTGTATTCTGTCCTCGTCAAATGTCGGCGTGCAGCGGCCAGCAACCAAACGATTGACCTTTCAGTAGCGGATGAACGCTACATGTCCGCTGAACAAGAGCTGAGCGTATGGGTCCTTCATCTTCATTCGTTCCTACTTCCGCGTAAGGCGGAGGCGACTTTGGGTGATACAAACAATCACACTCGCACAAAAAGGAGAGAGACGCCCGAAGCCGAGATGATTACAGCAATTATGCCGCGTTCACTTCTCGCTATAGGGGCGTGTCATATGTACCACACCTCATATACAGAAAACTAGAATGCGAAAGAAAGATCAAAGCAAAACTGAAAGTGTTTCACAAGTGCATGTCCGTGAGTGTGTTTAGGGGGGGATGCGTGCATCGGGTTCGCCTCTCTTTGCCATTTTTCTTTGTTTCTATGCCGCAACACATGCGGGTTGCCTCACAACGAGGAAGAAGAGAGGCAGAGGAGGAGACCGGTCACGTTGGGCCACGCTTTCGGCCGGGCCGATCTTCTCGGTCGCAAAACGAGGGCCTTGGCTGATCGCAAACAGCCCGTGCAGGTAAATTGCCGTGAGTGGCCGCGAGGGTCGGGCGCGCCTGTGTGCACACTCGCCGCCCCGCTGTCGTTTCCCGGCTACGGCACGCAAC